>NC_060179.1:27476080-27785455 GCF_021184085.1 Oncorhynchus gorbuscha | reverse complement strand
GCATATGGTCTCACAAGGGGTCTGAGGATCTCATCTCGGTACATAATGGCAGTCAGGCTACCTCTGGCAAGCACATGAGGAATGCCACCCCACACCATGACTGACCCACCGCCAAACCGGTCATGCTGGAGGATGTTGCAGGCAGCAGAACGTTCTCCACTGCGTCTCCAGACTGTCACGTCTGTCACATATGCTCAGTGTGAACCTGCTTTCATCTGTGAAGAGCACAGGGCGCCAGTGGCGAATTTGCCAATGTTGGTGTTCTCTGGCAAATGCCAAACGTCCTGCACGGTGTTGGGCTGTAAGTACAACCCCCACCTGTGGACATCGGGCCCTCATACCACCCTCATGGAGTCTGTTTCTGACCGTTTGAGCAGACACATGCACATTTGTGGCCTGCTGGAGGTCATTTTGCAGGGCTCTGGCAGTGCTCCTCCTGCTCCTCCTTGCACAAAGGCGGAGGGAGTGGTCCTGCTGCTGGGTTGTTGCCCTCCTACGGCCTCCTCCACGTCTCCTGATGTACTGGCCTGTCTCCTGGTAGCGCCTCCATGCTCTGGACACTACGCTGACAGACACAGCAAACCTTCTTGCCACAGCTCGCATTGATGTGCCATCCTGGATGAGATGCACTACCTGAGCCAGTTGTGGGGGTTTTAGACTCCATCTCATGCTACCACTAGAGTGAAAGCACCGCCAGCATTCAAAAGTGACCAAAACAACCAGGAAGCATAGGAACTGAGAAGTGGTCTTTATGCCCACCTGCAGAACCACTGCTTTATTGGGGGTATCTTGCTAAATGCCTATAATTTCCACCTGTTGTCTATTCTATTTGCACAACAGCATGTGAAATTTATTGTCAATCAGTGTTGCTTCCTAAGTGGACAATCAGTATTGCTTCCTAAGTTTGATTTCACAGAAGTGTGATTGACTTGGAGTTACATTGTTGTTTGAGTGTTCCCTTTATTTTTTTGAGCAGTGTATATATTTTACCTTTATTTAACTAGGCAAGCCAGTTAAGAACAAATTCCTATTTTCAATGATGGCCTAGGAACAGTAGGTTAGCTGCCTTGTTCAGGTGCAGAACGATAGCTTTTTACCTTGTCAGCTCGGGGATTCGATCTTGCAACCTTTCAGTTACAACTCTAACCACTAGGCTACCCTCCGCCAATATGCAACAAACATTACACAACAATTTGGAAATTGCATATTCATCAATGAGTGGTTTGGAAGGAATCAGTGGCTAACTGTAAGCATTGCAATCACTAGCCTGCTATTCAGTGGAGTGGGTGTGTTGTCCAAGTCTAGGTCTAAGGATCTCTTTTCCAAGCTTAAAAGGATAGACATTCAAAGTGGGCCATGCTGTCAATCCAGCATGACGTCTGCCGTGCTCAGAATCGAAAACAACTGGGGACTCAAAAAAAAAAAGAGCTCAGACCGGGAAAAACTGTTTTGAACGGTCATCCAACTCAGAATTGGAAGTCAGGAACTCATGCCTCTTTCTAGAGCTTCGATCTGAAGATCGCTAACATCATCATGATTCAACCTTGTTATTTCCCAGTTGTTTTGAGAGCACCATACATCCAGAGAATGCGAGACTTTGATGACAAAGTTCGATGACAGCAATTTGCTCATGAAGCCTGTTAAAGTGAGCACAGCACAACAAGGTGAGTTCAAAAATGTCTTGTATGCTGCTTCATAAATGATTTAACATGCAAGGGGATATGTATACTGTAGCTAATACTAACTGTATGTTGTGTAGTAAGCTGTTAGTAGCCCATGTGCCTTTCCCCTTATAACTTAGCCTACTGTTCTGACTTGGTGGTGCACCTGTAGCATATAGCCTGTTTTCGAGAAATGTCATCAAATACTGTAAGAGCTTTAATTGTCTGCTTATATGCCCCCCTTATTTATCCTACGAATTTGACTTGGTATACAGGTAGAATACTGTAAGAACGGCCCATGTTCTGAATTCTGTCGCTGTACATTTCAAAGGTGCTGAACAAATAGTTATATTGACTACGTTTGTCCTAGCTCGCTCATTGTCTTAATCAAAATTATGGATTGCCTCAACCACTCGTCGTCCCATTATGCCATAGTTTGTACATTTCAATCGTAAGTAGAAACCAAATTTGATTATTAAGCAAGTCAGCCATAGCATTAAAAAAAATGCATTAAACTGTTTCACTGCCAGACAAGGCTCCGCTGATATCCAGGTGTAGCGGTAAGGTGTTGGGACAAAATAAATATATGCACGATATCGCTCGCTCACTGGAGCTGCTTCTTGTTTTTACCTGATAGGAGTGGAACTCATCTGAGGAGTGCGCTCATCTGTTGCAATAGTCCATCCAGTTGTAGGTTCCAAGACACCTTTCTGCACACTAGTGTTGTACTACGTTGTTTGTGGTCCGCCTGTTAGCTTTCTCGATTCTTGCTCTTTTCGCCCACAGGACTGCCGCTGATGGGAGGTTTTCTATTTGTCGCACCATTCTCGGTAAACTCTAGACACTATTGTGCATGAAAAGCCCAGGATGGCGGCACGCCTGGCAACAACGATCATACCAAGCTCAAAGTCGCTTAGGTTACTAATTTTAGCCCATTCTTACATTCTATCGAGCAGTAACTGAATGCCTTGATGCCTACTTTATATAGCAAGCCACCGCCACGTGACTCACGTCTGTAGGCGCAATCTATTTTCATGAACGGGGTGGTGTACCTAATGAACATTCTAGTCAGTTTGTGTGTATAGTAATGTATGCATTCAAGTCTGTAATGTCTAAGTTACTAAATTCTTTGTCTAATGTTTTGTGTCGGACCACAGGAAGATAAGCTGTTGCCATTTGCTAATTTCTTTTTTTAATCTACTTGATTTTTGTCTGTCTCTGAAGGGATCAAAAGCCAAGCCCCCAAACCTTTTACAGCAAACCATTGCTGTCACACTGGAATGCACACCAAGAATGTGTTCTACATCCTTCATTTAAGAGTTTTACTGACACACGTGCAGGCGAGCGTGAGAGGTAAATAAAACAAATAGAAAGGAAACTGCAGCCAATACCATAAAAACAGTTGTAACTAACCGGTCCTCTGGTCTGAGAATTGATACCGACGCACACAACGATAGACAGAGGAGTTTTTAGAAATACACACTATTCATATTGTGGTTTAAAGCAATTACAAATGCATGCACAGTGCATGCTACGGTCTAAGGTTTACATGTCATAAATTAGAGTAATATGTGAAGTTTAACACGCTGACGTCTGAAGCTCACTAACAAAGTAAAACAGTGCTAAGGGCTTGCTTATTTTCTAAAATATGTTTTGGCAGGGACAGTTATAAGCAGTACAATTACTTTAATATAAAGTAATTATAGTTTAAAAGCCTATTATGCTGATGTGAAGGCTACCTCAAAAACAACTAATAGGTCAAAAGGCTTTATTTTTTAGAACCATTCCAATAAAAATATCACGTAAACATTTGAACCCCTTTGAGGGTCACGCATTAAACTGACTAGATAAGTTCTGGGAGATGGTTGTTGTGCATCCAATGTGAATACATACACACCGAGGCACAGGGGTAAGGGTTGGCAGTAGGGTTTGTATTGACTTCAGCAACAGACATACAGAAGGCAGACTCTGCCGCCGTGGTATCCAGCCCCATTGCATCCTGGGAGAACACGGCAGAGGAGGTAGTAGGGATGCCAATGGACTCCAGGCCAGAGCCAGAAGAGAGACTGCCATCAGCCTCACAGGACATGGGGAGAGGAGAAGCAGGGCTGACATCTGCAGTGGATATGGTGGTGGAGCATGCAGGTAGAGGTTCTCCACAGGTCCTCTTGGACAGCCGCCGATTCAAGGCACGCATGGTCACAGGAATAGACATACATCTAAATCAGAAGAGCAAGACGATGAATATCGAAGACATGTTATCAACAACTCATGAAGTAAATACTCAGTGTAAGAATGTGGTCTCTGCCTAGAGACAAAATTAAGCAGTATGACTGAGAAATGATGGATCTAGTGGGAGAATACACCCTAAACCTCTTTAGGACTCTGGAGACATATTCATCCATGGATTCTGACTCTGACCCCACTGCAAACAGACTGCAGGTGAGCTTCCGGGAGTCTGCCACATTCACCAGCACTGCAAGACAACAATACACCACACTAAACCCTGAGTAGAGAACATGGAGTGTAACATACTGTATTGTGATTCTGCTAAACTGACCCCTGCAGAGTAGAGATAACAAATACTCACAAACAGATAGAGAGTCGCTGTCAGATAGGTGAAAGGTCACAGAGAGGCTGGAACCTGACTCAGGGAGGACTTCGCAGTATAGGTCACACACTGGACCTAGAAAAGGGGGTTTGGTTATAGCCAAGTCAACAATGTTCACTCGTATGAACAGTTTGACATAAGTAATCTGATGAATGGTTGCATCCTTATGACACATTAGATACCATCCATGTAATAACTAAATAGTATTCTGTGACATTTGGGGAGTGTAGGATTAGAACCCTGATGTATGCTCAGTTGCTCACTTACCTGGGCTAGGCCTGAGAGAGGTAATGCAGCTGGCCAGTAGAGTGTTAATTGCACACTGGTGGCGGAGCAGCTCCAGTAGGGCAGGGACATGGGCAGGGTGGGTAAAGGGAATGGTACTCATCAGCGCCCCCCTCAGAGCAGCTTCTTCCCATGCAGCCCCCGGCAGCACATAGCTGTGTATCTCTTTACCTGGGAGGGGCTGGATGGAGAAGACCGGTGTGTCAAAATGATTACCTTTGATGGAATGCTGAGTAGAAGAAAGTGGTGTAGGTCTTACTGTGCACAGCTGTCAATGATATACCGGTAGTGCCAGTATGATATACGTTGTAGAGCAAAATTATACATCTGTAAGCATTCAAAATCTGTTTTGGTTTAAGCATATATACACACAAACCACTAGAAAGTGGGCATCTTGGCCATTCCATGTTTTGTTGCCACCATTCTCCCCTAATAAGGTCATCATCAACTGGGGAAAAGATGCCCACTGCAGGTCAGCATCAGCTATGGCAACATCTAGGAAACAGTAGCAGTTTGATCACAAGAAAGCAAGTTGTACAACGATGTGTTCAATTGAAATGTGTCTGGTATCATCCCCATGTGAATTACAGTGCAAGAAGACCCACTTATTCACAGATAAGACTAGAAGCACAATTGAATCTTGCTAAAAAGGAGTATCAAAGCATACAAACCTGTAATTTGGCTGAGCTTCTCAACAAAGGAAGAGAGCATTGGTAGGGGTGGCTGCAGTTTGAGCTGGAAGCAGGCTGGCATAATTTCAGAGAGCACCTCACAGAGAGGACTGAACAATGGTAGACTGCAACAACAAAAAACACAAACGCAAGCTCTTTATTAGCATAGCTGTCTTAATGTGGGATTTCATCCTAATATGGGGAATTCCATGTCTGCACTTAGAAAACCTCAGATATCAATGCATCATTTGAAAATAGTAATATAATGACATTGAGATAGTTACCCCTGAGCGTCAAGCTGAGGTGGTTGTGGGATGACAGATGCCATCTGGAGCTTGTGTGTACAGTCAGTTGGCCCCACTGTCACCAAGGCCAACTGGCCAACACTGCCCCTTTCTGCAACCCCATAGCAGAACACAACAGTACTTAATTATATATATTTTAAGAAACAGCATTCAAATGCAGTTGCGACTGTTCCAAAACATACCTGAATCGGACATCTCCAACAGAATGTCAGAAGGGCTGATGTAGTATTGGATAGTCATTGGGATACCTGAATAGGACAGGCACACAAAAAAAGCATATTTCTGTTAGTCATTGAGGGTGATCGAGCAGCTAAAGAAACGACTAGGGAAGGGCTTTCTGGCTAATGGTCTTGCTCCCTTTTAGTAACCTGCCTTCGCTCCCTGCCGTAAGATAGCCAATCCTGCCATTGAGAATCATGTCCACTTGAAGATTGCACTCCCTTAATGCTCTGAAAGGAGAAAAAAACATGTGAATATTTCAACACAATGATATCGGATTTCATTCAAGACAACCTCTAGGTTATTTAATTCTCACAGGAAAATGCAGGAGTCACAATTCCCTCTATTCAACTTCGACCATTCTTATTACATTTCACTAACCTTGGCAAATGGGATATCTTCTGTAGATCTTTCCCCAAGAACTGAAGGGCTGTGTAGACCTTGATCTTGGTCTCACTAAAATATATTAGACTGTCCTGTTATCATGCCACTTAACCAATGACATTGAATATCAACTAGTGGTAAAAAGGCAGTACTTGTCTCCAGGGATGTTGTACAGGGAGGAAAGGCCTTTCAGTTTCACTGAGAATTCTTCGAACTTCTTCGACCTGTGCAGTAATAAACAGATGGGGGTAATCTGAAGTGCCAACAATGTATACTTTGTTAGAACTTGGTAAAATAAATGTCAGGTGACCTCAGTTGACAAATTGTATTAGTCAGACCATATGTATTACATCTTACATCTTACTTTAGCAGTTGAAGAAGTGACTCGCTTGACTGTAACACACAAAAAAACATTGGCTTGAGTGACATGAGTAATTTGAAACATTACAAAATGTTTTCCTATATAGGAATGAAACAATCAAGTCTAATAAATACCACAGGGGCTTCTCCATGTTGGGCCAACTTCACATCATCCACCTCTCCCCCAGGCAGCAGTAGGACCTCTAGGTAGAACATGTCAGCTGTGAGGTAACAGGTTGTCTCAGTGGGGCTCAGGTGGGACCCCATCCTGTACAAAACAGAGGTCAAGGCTCGATAATGAGAAATGTCATTGCAAAAC
Organism: Oncorhynchus gorbuscha; assembly: GCF_021184085.1. Taxonomy (NCBI): domain Eukaryota; kingdom Metazoa; phylum Chordata; class Actinopteri; order Salmoniformes; family Salmonidae; genus Oncorhynchus; species Oncorhynchus gorbuscha. The sequence continues at coordinate 27,778,640 of NC_060179.1, read as the reverse complement.
ACCAAGAGTGCGATGGAGGTTATTTAGTGTATAGCATCAAATGAATTCCATACTGTACAGGCCTAAGAATCTTTCGATCCAAAAATCAGGAAACTCAAAAGATGCTGCACTGATTTGGAGCATTCAAAATGGGTAGAGGTCCCTGGATGATCCAGTAGAGGGACACAAAGTCTAGGCATTATATTACCGAATGAAAACAGATTACAAAATCATCATATTACCCTCTCTGTTTGGCCATTATCTCCAACCGTGATACCATGGCGCTCAAAGACGACACTGGAACAGAAAACGGTTTGGGAAATGTTTCATAAAAAGTTCTAATTTGAGTGAAGTGACCATACAACAAATGGCAGACACCATAATCATAATTCGGCATGATGACCTTCAACTGGAATGGAGTGCATTACATCTGACACTAGTCTATGCAGAAGATTGAACTTCGCTGATGTTGTGAATACAATAGCTTATTTTTTGTTTACCATTCAGTGCTTCATGGAGTATTTTCAGACACCTAATCAGTGGTTCACAGGGTTTGGTGTCACCTCTCGATTTGTCCTATAAAATACAGATTAAGACATTTTTGAGCAGCTCAAGTATCCTGATAGAAAGCACTTACTACATACTATGACAGAGTTTGAGAAAGCGCATCTCTTGAGTCTTTAGGAACTGAATGAACTTAGGGCTGAGCAGCATTGCTCAGGGCAGACATCTAGATGGCCCAGGCCCAACTCCAGCTGCCTTATCCCCTCGGACCGCACATCCATGTCCGCCCAAAACCACTCAACCCCACCCCCAACAGGCCCTGGAGACTGACTGCTGCCAAGCTGAACTTCTTTCCGAGGCCACACAACCATCCCCAGTCATGGAGTGCAACTGGACAATGGCCATGGATGGATCAAGATAGATTTGTCAGAGTCCAGAAAGCAGTGTCCAACTGACACAATTCCAAAAACCTTTCAGCCCATTCTAAAACGACAAACAAGAGCTTTTAAATTGTACCCCCACTGACGCTGAATCAAAACAATGATAGATCTGGGTAATGTGTTGGGAAGGGGGTGGCACTTAATACTGGAAATGATTCCCTTTGGTGACAGATCATACCAGTTACTCAGTCAAATAAGGGACCAGTCGTTTATGTAGAGTTATACTAATCTGGCTAAAAATCATATTGGAATGCCAACATCTGGAAGGCATTTCAAGTCTTGTGGCTGAACGGTCACGGATGTTTGTCCTCAAGACAAGTTTGGTGAAACATTAGTCCAAGATGTACTGTTAAGGAGTGAAGGCTAGCCTACTCCATTAACATCCAAGACCCTTCCTTATATGTAATGTTCAGAGGTAAACTGGTTCTGGCAGCCAATTACGCCATCTAAACGTGAATCGATTCTTAATCGCAATACGGTTCTGGTAACATAAGGCCCTCTACTTTCAAATGAAAAAGAATTCCAACATATGGTCGCTTTAACCCCCGCAGCAAAATGTGTCCGGGGCATAACCCCCAGGATATTTTGGGGGGTAGAATGACTGAGGTCAGACATTCTACTCCAAAATGTAATTATGTTGACAATAAATCAAATCAAATTGTATTTGTCACATACACATGGTTAGCAGATGTTAATGCGAGTGTAGCGAAATTCTTGTGCTTCTAGTTCCGCCAATGCAGTAGTAACCAACGAGTAATCTAACTAACAATTCCAAAACTACTACCTTATACACCACACACAAGTGTAAAGGGATAAAGAATATGTACATAAAGATATATGAATGAGTGATATATATCAATATCAAAGATATTAAAGTGATGAGAGCCACTGCAGGGAGATGAGGAGCAAGTGGTGCCTGTGTGATCGTGGCACTCATTCGCGCCACTGCTCATTCTGAAACTCAGGTTAAGAAGGTTTTTTTATTCTATATTTACAAATTTTTCCAAATTTCAATAGCTCACTGTTGGTACAAATAGCCTACACATTGTAACTTGTCATTTATCTTAAAATGGAGAGTATGTGTTTTTTGGCAATTAAGCCCAGATACCATTTGTCTATGCGTGCAGTTGGAAGGAAGTTGAAGGTAGTTTTGCGAGCAATCTCTAACAAGCATTTCTACAGGAAGAGATAGCATGCTAGCTGTTCCCATAGACTTCCAGTCATTGCGCCAAACGCTTGGTAGTAACTTCCTTCAAACTGCGCGCAGAGACAATAATGGTATCCATGAGTTAATCTGACTCAGGGTAAGTAGAGAAAAGCATAATTGCTGAAGTCTCGCACTATCCCTTTATAAGTGCCTCTGCAGAGAGATATACAAAACTCACCCAAAAAAATAAACGTCCCTTTTTCAGGACCCTGTCTGACAAATAAATTGCAATGGCCATACTGTGAGACGCCTAAGACAGCACTACAGGATCGTCCTCACAGTGGCAGACCACGTGAAACACCTGCACAGGATCGATACATCCGAACATCACACCTGCAGGACAGGTACAGAATGGCAACAACAACTTCCCAAGTTACACCAGGAACGCACAATCCCGCCATCAGTGCTCAGACTTTCTGCAATTAGCTGAGAGAGGCTGGACTGAGGGCTTGTAGGCCTGTTGTAAGGCAGGTCCTCAACAGACACCACCGGCAACAACGTCGCCTATGGGCACAAACCCACAGTTGCTAGACCATACAGGACTGGCAAAAAGTGCTCTTCTCCGACGATTTGCGGTTTGGTCTCACCAGGGGTAATGGTCGGATTCACGTTTATCTTCAAAGTAATGAGCCTTACACAGAGGTCTGTACTCTGGAAGGGGATCAATTTGGAGGTGGAGGGTCCGTCATGGTCTGGGACGGTGTGTAACAGAATCATCGGACTGAGCTTGTTGTCATTGCAGGCAATCTCAACGCTGTGCGTTACAGGGAAGACATCCTCCCTCATGTGGTACCCTTCCTGCAGGCTCATCCTGACATGACCCTCCAGCCATACTGCTCAATCTGTGCGTGACTTCCTGCAAGACAGGAATGTCAGTGTTCTGCCATGGCCAGTGAAGAGCCCGGATATCAATCCCATTTAGCACATCTGGGACCTGTTGGATCAGATGGTGAGGGCTAGGGCCATTCCCCCCAGAAATGTCCAGGAACTTGCAGGTGCCTTGGTGGAAGAGTGGGGTAACATCTCACAGCAAGAACTGGCAAAGCTGGTGCAGTCCATGAGGAGGAGATGCACAGCAGTACTTCATGCAGCTTGTGGCCAGATACAGCAGATACTGACTATTACTTACTGACTTACTTTTGATTTTGCCCCCCCCGCCCCCTTTGTTCAGGGACACATTATTCCATTTATGTTAATCACGTCTGTGAAACGTGTTCAGTTAGTCTCAGTTGTTGAATCTTGTTATGTACATACAAATATATACACATGATAAGTTTGCTGAAAATAAAACGCAGTTGACAGTGAGGGGACATTTTTTTTGTTGCTGAGTTTATATAACGTTCAAAAGTTTGGGGTCACTTAGAAATATCCTGGTTTTTGAAAAAAAAATGATTTTTTTCCCCCATTAAAATAACAATTGAGCAGCCATACAGTGTAGACATTGTTAATGTTGTAAATGACTATTGTAGCTTGAAACGGCTGATTTATGGAATATCTACATAGGCCCGTTATCATCAACCATCACTCCAGTGTTCCAAAGGCACGTTGTGTTAGCTAATTCAAGTTTATTATTTAAAAATGCTAATTGATCATTAGAAAACTCTTTTGCAATTATGTTAGCAGACAAAAACTGTTCTGATTAAAGAAGCAATAAAACTGGCATTCTTTAGACTAGTTGAGTATCTGGAGCAAGTCCTCAACTGGCAGCTTTATTAAATAGTACCCGCAAAAGCCTAGTCTCAACGTCAACAATGAAGAGACTACTCTGGGATGTTGGCCTTCTAGGCAGTTGCAAAGAAAAAGCCATATCTCAGACTGGCTAATAAAAAGAAAAGATTAAGATGGCCAAAAGAACACAGAGAGGAACTACGCCAAGATGGCCAGCATCCCGGAGTCACCTCTTCACTGTAAACGTTGAGACTGGTGTTTTGCGGGTACTATTTAATGTACTAAAGTACTTGTCCTCTTGCTCAGTTGTGCACCAGGGCCTCCAACTCCTCTTTCTATTCTGGTTAGTTTGTGCTGTTCTGTGAAATGGAGTAGTACATAGCGTTGTATGAGATCTTCAGTTTCTTGGAAATTTCTCGCATGGAATAGCCTTCATTTATCAGAACAAGAATAGACTGACGAGTTTCAGAAGAAAGATCCTTGACATGTTCAGCCTGTAATCAAATGCACAAATGTTGATGCTCCAAATACTGAACTAGTCTAAAAGGCCAGTTTTATTGCTTCTTTAAATCAGCATAACAGTTTAACATAATAGCAAAAGGTTTTTATAATGATAAATTAGCCTTTTAAAATCTTGGATTAGCACACACAACGTGCCATTGGAACACGAGTGATGGTTGCTGATAATGGGCCTCTGTACGTCTATGTAGATATTCCATTAAATAAAACAATTAAATAAAAGAACATTTCCAGCTACAATAGTCATTTACAACTTTAACGAGGTCTACACTGTATTTCTGATCAATGTTATTTTAATGGACAAACTGCTTTTCTTTCAAAAACAAGGACATTTCTATGTGACCCCAAACTTTGGAACGGTAGTGCATATTGATTCATTTACCATACTTTCGGGAGTGGTGTAAATTTAAATGACTATAGGGTAAACAATCACATTTATTTATAAAGCCTTTTTTTATTTTACATCAGCCGATATCACAAAGTGCTATACAGAAACCCAGACTAAAACCCCAAACAGCAAGCAATGCCGAAGCTTCTGTTCACACTGATTAACATGTAGACAGAGTGTGAGGACTGTTACACACATTGGCAGTGCAGTTAAAAGAGCTTCAACTGAGAACCAAGAGCTAGGTGAAGTATTAGTCCATGTTCTGGATCGAGTTTGTATCTCGGGCGAGCAGCAAAACACTAAACCAATGTTTAACTTATCTACCCGCGTCTGCCTGTTTGGCGACGCTTTTCCCATGTCGGAGGGTATATCTTTGGTCAGTGGACAGTAGGGAATGTGTCGACGAGCTGTGCCCAGGAAATAATTCAATCCAATTGTTAGATGCCAACACCCCACCGTCAAATCAAAACCAAACATGGATTCCATGTTGTGTTATTGCCTTGGGAGCACACCTTCTTCAGGATTGGGTTGGTGGCTCACATCCAACTTTTAGGTGCACACACTGCCACCTACTGTACTGGAGTACCTACTGTACTGTCTGGGAGGATAGAACTTTACCACTCAACCCCCCCCTGCAACTATTTTGCAGTAAAACCTAACAATAACAAGTACTTCTTTGCAGCTGCCACGACAACCTCAATTTTCTGTGACTTACAGTCCCATTTCTGCAGTACAGTTGACAACAACGGCAATGAATTCTAAGAAACCCACATTATTCCCATTCCTCTCTGCGTACTCAAGAGGAACCCTCTCAGGATCCCTCACTCTGTACCCATCTTCCTCTAACACGCACTACACTGCTTCAGCATTACAACACACTTTCTGTGCTACTCTGACCCTGGAACCCGCAACCTGCCTTTCTCTCACCGGACACCTCAGATCTCCAGCCCCATGGGCACCCCCACCGATACTACGCATCCCTTTGTCTCATGCCCTCCTGCACACATCTAGGGATCTCCCTCCTACACAATGGCTGCAACATAACTTAAGCTTGGCACCTAAAACAAAACAAATATTTTCAGAACAAAAGCGCTAACAGGATAACTGACATCCTAACTTGACCTTGTCAGGCAAAGACGTCTAACAATTGGATTCAATTATTTTCTACACGGGCACTGCTCAGCAAATGATGCATTACCAATTCCTCTGACATGGGAAAAAGTGTTGACAAACAGGCACAGAAACAGATTGGTAAATACGTTGCATGGTGGGTTAGTGTTATACTGCTAGACCGAGAAACTCAGTCTTGAACCTGGGCTAGGGGAAACATATGACATTGGAGGAACGTTTCAGAAATATTTCACTAATACTTACCATACACCTACGAACCAGTTTAAAGGTCTCATTCCATGTCTTTTCTGCATATTTTGAGTGCAGGTCAGAAATGAAGGACTTACTCCCGACCACTGATGGGCAGAAGATTAAGTACTTAAGATACGAACACATTGGATGGCGACATCAAACAAGACAGCAGACTGGAAATAACAATTGCCATTGTGTGAATGGGGTCAAAAACAAGGCCGAGCCTCTATTGGCTATATATCTGCGTTCAATTGCTTCCCTCAATTACAATATTTTGAATATTTACCTCGGTATTGCCTTCTCTGAATTACATTAGTTCGCCAAGCACTAGTCTGACTAAATCAGGCTGTAATGTACATTTAGTTGGTATACGCCCAAAACTAATGACTGAACAACTGTTCTTTAAAAGCCAGAATGTTGAATAAAATTCTATTTGAGCTTACTCTAGCTGTTGGCTGTACAGTTTGTCCTTCAGCCGCTCCCAATTTGAGACATACCCGCAGGAAAGTATGGATTACACATTTTGTTTGTGCACAGTGCTGAAGTTTACATTTCTATCACTTGCCACATGCGTAAAACCATGTAATTAACTGCCGAATTTCCGTTAGTATGCATGCAACACGTACACACGTGTTTGCTCATGACCAAAGGCAGGTGCAAAAGATGGAAGTAGCCTACATGCACGCATACTAACTAAAGTCTGCAGGTGTTTACATGGTTGTTACGCATGTGCCAGATGATCGTAGACATTTCTACTTCAGTACCAGCGCTCTAAAAATTTGGGTAACCAATTGTTTACCGTGGATATTTCGATCATCTGAAGGTCCACCACCACGGACAACCAGTAGAAAAAGTTCTAATTTAATTTAATTAAACACTGGCTCGTGAGGAACGTTCACACGATGTTGCAGTCATTAGTTTCAGGCTGTATCAATTAATTTATCAGAATAGCCAAGCACATCTCTCACCTGCCATCTTCAATTATATCTTGAACCAGAAGTTGGTGCCCATGCGGTTTCAGAATGAAATAAACTGTTGTGTTTCCTCTAAAATAGGCCTACTCTGAAACAGGTCAACAACAAACAAAAAAAGTGTATGTGATGATTACGCACAGGAAGAGCTCCACCAACTGGGACATGACACTAATGATTTAAATACCCACAGTAGATGACGCTCAGGGGGAGCTGTTTTGAAGCCACTGATCCTCCATCTTGGCACTTCCCCACGTTGTGAAATATATTTTGGAAACTATATTTGTATTTATTTATCCGTTATTTTATCAGGTAAGTTGACTGAGAACACGTTCTCATTTGCAGCAACCGACCTGGGGAATAGTTACAGGGGAGAGGAGGGGGATTAATGAGCCAATTGTAAACGGGAGATTATTTGTTTACCGTGATGGTTTGAGGGCCAGATTGGGTATTTAGCCAGGACACTGGGGTTAACACCCCTACTCTTACGATAAGTGCCATGGGATCTGGGTTAGTGCCATGGGATCTGGGTTGGCGCCCCCCCCTTGGGTTGTGCCGTGGCGGAGATCTTTGTGGGCTATACTCGGCCTTGTCTCAGGATGGTAAATTGGTGGTTGAAGATATCCCTCTAGTGGTGTGGGGGCTGTGCTTTGGCAAAGTGGGTGGGGTTATATCCTTCCTGTTTGGCCACAGTGTCTCCTGACCCCTCCTGTCTCAGCCTCAAGTATTTATGCTGAAGTAGTTTGTGTCGGGGGCTAGGGTCAGTTTGTTATATCTGGAGTACTTCTCCTGTCCTATCCGGTGTCCTGTGTGAATTTAAGTATGCTCTCTCTAATTCTCCCTTTCTCTCTCGGAGGACCATGCCTCAGGACTACCTGACATGATGACTCCTTGCTGTCCCCAGTCCACCTGGCCGTGCTGCTGCTCCAGTTTCAACTGTTCTGCCTGTGATTATTATTATTTGACCATGCTGGTCATTTATGAACATTTTCAACATCTTGGCCATGTTCTGTTATAATCTCCACCCGGCACAGCCAGAAGAGGACTGGCCACCCCACAAAGCCTGGTTCCTCTCTAGGTTTCCTCCTAGGTTTTGGCCTTTCTAGGGAGTTTTTCCTAGCCACCGTGCTTCTACACCTGCATTGCTTGCTGTTTGGGGTTTTAGGCTGGGTTTATGTACAGCACTTTGAGATATCAGCTGATGTACGAAGGGCTATATAAATACATTTGATTTTATCTTTAATGACCTCAGAGAGTCAGGACACCCGTTTAACGTCCCACCCGAAAGACGGCACCCTACACAGGGCAGTAGCCCTGGGGCATTGGGATATTTTTTAGACCAGAGGAAAGAGTGCCTCCTACTGGCCCTCCAACACCACTTCCAGTAGCATCTGGTCTCCCATTCAGGAACTGACCAGGACCAAACCTGCTTAGCTTCAGAAGCAAGCCAGCAGTGGTATGCAGGGTGGTATGCTACTGGATAAATAGAAATGCATTAATGTAAAAAAAAAGAAGAAAAGTTCAGTATTATTTTACAGACACCTTAATGTTTCAATTATATTTAATTTGAGCTTAACCAAAATGGGGGGGGAAAAATCTAAAACAAGTCAATTAAAAAATATATATTTAATGTTACTGTCCCCAGTAAAAAAAAATGAAATACCCGGTATATGTAGTTTTGTCCTTGAAACATTTAAATAATTCATTCAAACCTGTGGAGAACTTCCTCATCTGGGGAGTGCCAATATGGCCTACCAGTGGCTTCAGACTCTCATTGGCCAATACATATTATTCACATCCAGGGTTTATATACATTATTGCATCACCCCATTCCTTCTTTTAGCGCCAAACACAGACTGTTTGTTCATTTGTCTAACGATTTCAAGCACATTCCAATTGTAACACTATTTAGAGACTCTAAATTCAATTATTAGTCATTATTAAGTATACTCTAAATTAGAGTATAAATTGTATATCGCCAAACTGTAGCTCACTCACTGTGGATTGTTTGTAGATTGGACTGATTTGCTGCAGATTACTCACATACTGGTCACACCCACATAGTTATCCAGCAGGTGCAGGTACTTAATAATGTTATATGTTTTTCTTTGGAATTTGATTGGCGGATTGCATCCAACTTTTAGGTGAGGTCAGTCACGGCCTACCCACATTAAGTTATCTTCATTAGGCCTGTTCTATGTTGAGCAGTGTGTTTCCTAATATCTATATCCCGTAAAGATGTGCTAGGTAGAAATCGCTCCACCTTTTCCTGGTTGCTAAAAATTGTAATAGTTTCCCTAATTTCAATTTATGTGACAAAACAAGCAAGTATAGTTTACAAAATCATTGTACCATCTAAACTGCTGTGACAAATATTTTCCATAACCAAAAAGATTGTATTTTCAGCTGTTTGAAGCTGTTGTACAAAACTGAAAGTAAAACATGCAAATTTAATATAATTTAACAGTTCTACCACTTCTTAAACTTGCTTTCAATGTGAATGACAGATCTACAACACAGATTTCTATGTGAATTTAGTGGGTTGCCCAGAAAGTTACATATTGCAGCATTAAATGTTTATGTGATATTATGTCCTGATATTGTGAAATGTAATAGCCTTTGCATTGACCATTGATACAATAACTATTGAGAAGTATTGATTAATTAGTGAGATATTAATGTTAAATGATGAAATTACAGTTTATGTGCATTTTGGATTATCACAGTGTTAGGCTTTAATACTTTTGAATTTTGGTAAAGATGTCCTTTATCTATTTCCCCAGAGTCAGACGAACTCAAGGATACCATTTTTATGTCTCTGTGTCCAGTATGTTAGCGTTTGCTCGCGAACCTACCTCTAGCTTCCCTCATGCTGGACACAGAGACATAAAAATGTCATCCACTAGTTCAGTGGTTCTTAACCTGGGTTCGATCGAACCCCAGGGGTTCGGTGAGTCGGTCTCAGGGGTTCGGCGGAGGTCAAGACAAACATCCGATTCATATGATTCGTGATGACACGCTCCGCTTGGCCATCATTGGCTGCAGGTGATCACGCTACATCGCTTGGCCTATCTGTGCTGCAGGGAATTTGGTGCGCTCAGTTTGTGACTGTGGTGATGGTACGTCTTGTGATTTCTTTCTTAATATTTTAATCCCTTCATACTTACTATGTCGAGCAAAAAAAGAAAGTGGTCGGACGAATATGTACAATATGGATTTACATGTATAACCGAACGTGATGGGAGTCAGTGTCCTAACTGCATGATTTGCAATGCCAAGTTGAGCAATTCTAGTCTAGCACCTTCAAAACTAAGAGAACACTTCCTTAAGCTGCATGGAGATGGAAAATACAAGAACACAACGCTCGCTGAATTCAATGTGAAGAGAGCCAGATTCGATGAAAAGGCTACTCTGCCGGTTCTCGGCTTTGTACCCATCAACAAACCGATCCTCACAGCATCGTACGAAGTTGCTTACCTGATCGCAAAGCAGGGCAAACCACACACCATTGGTGAAACACTCATAAAACCAGCTGTGTTGAAGATGGCGAATATCATGCTGGAAAAAGAGGCTGAAGTTAAGTTATCCCAAATTCCTCTTTGAAATGACACCATCAGCGACAGAATAGAGGACATGAGCAAAGACATCTTGGCTCAAGTAGTTGCAGATCTGATTTCAAGCCCGGCAAAATTCAGCCTTCAACTCGACGAGACCACAGACGTTTCCAATCTAAGCCAGCTTGCTGTATTCGTGCGCTATGTGAAAGACGACGTGATAAAGGAAGAATTTTTATTTTGTAAGCCTCTTACAACAACAACCAAGGCAGCCGATGTGAAGAAACTTGTGGATGACTTCTTCAAAGACAACAATCTTTCGTGGGATATGGTTTGTTCGGACGGAGCTCCAGTCATGCTGGGAAGAAAGTCTGGTTTTGGTGCGCTAGTGAAAGCCAATTCATTGTTACGCATTGTATTCTGCATAGGCATGCGTTGGCAACAAAAACCTTGCCTCCAAAACTGGCAGAAGTATTAAAAATTGTAGTTTAATGCGTGAACTATGTGCAGTGCTCTGCGGCATCGCATCTTCAGTGAGCTGTGTAAAGAAATGGGCTCTGAATTCGAGGTACTTCTGTACCATTCTAACGTTAGGTGGTTATCCTGGGGACAGGTGCTGAATCGTGTTTTTGCCGTGCGTGTGGAATTAGCCCTGTTTTTGCAAGAGCACCAACATTGTCATGCAGATTGCGTCAAAAATTCTGAGTTCATTCTCATTTTAGCGTACATGGCCGATATCTTCGCAGCTCTCAATCATCTCAATCAAAAGATGCAGGGCGGTGGAGTCAACATCATCGAAGCTGAGGAAAACCTGAAGGCTTTTCAAAGCTACTGTTATGGAAACGACGAACAGAGAACAATAACTTCGCAAACTTTCCCCTGCTGGACGACTGTGTAAGTAAGATCGAAGATGTATCTGGAATCGGAGACATTTCTGTACCCGCTGAACTGAAGCAAGCAATTGCCATGCACTTAGATGAGCTTGCAAACTCTCTCGACGGATACTTCCCTACAAGAGAGTCATATCCAGCATGGGTGAGACAGCCATTCACGTTTAGTGTTGAGACAACAGATGTCAATGATGAATACCTCGATGAAATCATTGAAATTCAGCAGAGCCAGGTTCAACAGCAACTTTTCAGAACAACAACTCTTTCAACGTTTTGGTGTCAACAAATGGTAACGTACCCTGTTATTGCTAAGAAAGCTCTGGAGATTTTCATACCGTTTGTTACAACATATCTTTGCGAGCAATCCTTTTCGAGGATGCTGGACATAAAAACGAAGAAAAGGAACAGACTTTGTTGCGAAAATGACATGAGAGTGGCACTTGCCAAGGTGAAGCCGCACATTTCTGAACTGGTCTCTGAAAGGCAACAGCAGAAGTCACACTGATTTGCAGTAAATATTCATTATTATGTTTTTGTTTTTGTGTGAAAATGATAATCTGTGTGAATGTTTTGATGATTTTGTTCTTTGAACACAGTGATGTTGATGCACGGTTCATTTTGTGCACCAGTCAAATATATACCTATGTTTTGAATTAGATTTTTTTTTTTCAATTAAGAAGGGTTCGGTGAATGCGCATATGAAACTGTTGGGGTTCAGTACCTCCAACAAGGTTAAGAACCACTGCACTAGTTCGTCTGACTCTGGGGAGGTAGAGAAAGGGCCTCAATGCCAAAATCCCGAAGTATCCCTCTAGCCTGTTCTGGTCGATACTTGGGGTGCGTTCAGCAGGAAACAACGGTTTGTAACTTCCAGATATAAATATGTTATGTAAGCTAGAACAAACATGCCTCACAGACCATTTAGGCTGTGTTGACACAGACAGCCCAATTTTTTATTTTTTTTTAGCTAATTGGTCTTTTAGTGGCATCCCTCTTGATGCTGGAGAGACGTTTAGGTTTTAAAGTTAATTTCCTGCAATTCTAGACATTTTGCCATGGGGCAGAGATCATTTTAACAATTTTAAATCTAATTTCCTGCAATTCTACACATTTTGCCAGGATTTATGCCATGTTCAAGATTGATGAGTGAGCATGACCTATATGAGTGGGCGTGACCTCTGTGCCCGGTCAGTACCGCTAGACTAATTTACCAATCTTGAAATTGTTTGCTGACATTGCTAATTGAGTGACTGTCAGTGACCGACATACCAATATAAAGATTGCTGATGCACAACCAAATGTCGAAGGTGCACCTTGTGTATTCTACTACTCTAACTCGCAACAGTAAATTGAAACCTGGAATGAGTTCCTAGCGGCCTGGGGACATAAGTAACTGCTTTGTCACTTATTCCTGGAGCCGACCCTAATGTTGGCTCTATTCATGTCATTTCTATATGTAATGTTCGACAACGTTTGGCTACTGAACGTGGCCCTGGTCGCTCATTTTCAGGAGAGATTATGCTGGAGTGACATGTTGTGCCAAGGCTCTCTAAACTGAGTTGTGTTAGGAATTATTGACACTGTCCTTATAGGCGTGTAGTGAATAGGCTATTTAGATAATCTCTTTGTTATTATGGCAGTGTTCCTCCTCAACGTTCAAATACATCCACACGTCTAGTGTGTAGAGTCAATTCGAAAATGTCCCAAGCTCAAACTGGTGTAGTTAGTTTGGAGTTGAGATGGCGGAAGCAGAAGTGTTTTTTGAAGATTTAATTCGTTGAGGACAGTTAGTGAGAACGATGAGTGGACAACAGTGAAGTCCAAGAATGGAACAAAAAGGGATAAAACTGTCGTGGAAAACGAGTCTGATGAATCGTTGCTTGTTGGAGTATGTATTTTGGATAAGGCTGTTCATTTGAGGAAACCCTTTTGAAGACACAAGGATGGTGAAGAAGGCGTTGGGGAACGTGGACGAAGTCAAAGTAACCAGGAGTGGTGTGGTGTTGATGTTGTGTGTGTATCTAAAGAGCAAAAGGAACGTGCATTATGGCTCGCAACGTTATCGGTGCATGAAGTGTACAGCTTTGATTTCCGGAGCAGGGCACAGGTAAAAGGTGTTATCTCTGGCGTCCCGTTGGATATTGATAATCGATATCTTAGGCAAAGAATTACAGGAGTAGTTAATGCACGTTGATTGAGCAAAGTGTATCTCTATTATTGATGTTTGATGAAGAGTATCTACCATCCTATGTAAAGCGGGGATATATAAGATATGCCGTAAGAGCGTTTGTGCAGTACAAGAAATGTACAAAGTTTGGCCACGTGTCAAATGTTTGCAGGCAGGAAGGAATATGTTATTGAAAGGCCTGTGAATGTAAAATGTTGCAACTGTGGTGGGGATCATATTCCCGAATTCCCTGAGTGCTGTGAAAGACGTTGGTATGGCAAGGATCGTGGCTGTAAAGCACATCTCCTGTGTGGAGGCGGTGAAGAGAGTCGAAGGGGCAAGAGGCCACAGTTCTGAAGAAGATATGGCAGTGGATGCATCGCAACCAGTTGCAAATGGGAAACCTCAGTCAAGTTATCGGGATACATTTAGTGTGAAGAAGGTGGATTTTGTAGCATTTATAGCCTCAGTTATTAATCGTACTGCACAAATGTCCAAGAAGCCCAAGCAGCTGGACATCATTATAGCTGCAGCTAAGAAGTTTTTAGGCCTCCAAGACTTCCCGGCAGAAGCACTGCAAGGACTACTGTCGCCAGAAAATGTCCCACCCTCACAGGATCCTTCTGAGCCTGTGTATGGACTTGATTATAACAGAAAAGCAAGCAGATTCATATTGTATGGAATTGTTATATATCTATTTGATCTTACCCTGCATTGTTTCCTTTTTGGGATCTTTATTATCCACTTGTACAGTAGGTGGCGGAATGCACCTATAATTGTGGCGTACGCTATTATACCAAAGAAGAGGTGGTCGGATTGGTGAAGCGTGTAGAGTTGAACCATAGTTCGGGGAATGGGAAATGGTGGCGAGTAGTGCGGATGGAATGGAGGAAAAGTTGGTGAAGCAACAGCTGTGCTGGAATGCGAACAATATGGGTGTCAGTATGGATGGTATGGAGCTGGAGGATGAGGGTCAAGGGCCGGAATGGTCGATAGTGGAAAGCCAGGAAGAAGAGGGATCAAGATACAGAAAGCAGTTGAGCGTCTAGTTAACAAAGCATAAAGAGGGCCAAGTTTGGAAGCAAGATTAATGATGTGTCGGAGTGGAAAGTTGTCATGGTGTTTGATGACGTAGAGAAAGAGGTAGGTGAAGTGAAATTAGCTTGGTTCATTGGTAGCCAAGCTCAGCAAGAGAAGATTTTAGAAATGGAAACACTTAATAGGACGACGTTTAAAAGCCATGTCCCTGGTGCTTATGCTAGATTGAGGGGAGTCATTACTGCGGCAGAGTGATTGAGGCCAAAAGGTTGATCAGTAGGAAAGAGGGTCAAAGATGTGAAAGCTTATCAGTGATGCTGAGGTTTGAGAAAGTCTTGCTGAGAAAAGTACAGATAGGACTCCTTGGTTTCAATGTTAGAGAATTTGTCCCATATGCACTGCAATGTTTTAAATGCCAAAGAATGGGACAAGTAGCTGCTCAATGTAAAGGAAAGAACAGATGTGAAGGGGAACATGATTACAGTGACTGTAGGAGCAATGTGAAGGTTCAGTGCTGTAATTGTGGGGGAGAACACAGTGCAGCATTTGGTGGCTGCCAGGTACAGAGAGAGGCTCAGAGATATAAGATCAGTCATGAGGTATCGTATGCAGAGGCCGTAAAACAGATTGGTAGAACTACAGTGCGGATTTATGGAGCTTACATGGATGTACCTGTAGTAAGTGTACTGACTGTTGTTGCTGGTGCTTCTGATGGTCCTGGCATGGTTTCGGAGCTTGTTCAGAAATCTTGTGCTCATGAATGTGCAGTGTCAAAGGACACTTTGATAATGAATAAAGTTGAGTTCATAGCTTTTTTTTGTAAGGTTATCAATACGATTTGGGTTGTGGAAAGCAGAAATTCCAGGTTGAAGGTTATTGCAGACACAGCAAAATAAATGTTGGTGCTAACAGGTGATCCTTATGAAATGGTTGTTGACATTTTTTATTTTACCTTTATTTTACTAGGCAAGTCATTTAAGAACAAATTCTTATTTTCAATGACAGCCTAGGAACAGTGGGTTAACTGCCTGTTCAGGGGCAGAACGACAGATTTTGTACCTTGTCAGCTCGGGGATTTGAACTAGCATCATTTCAGTTACTAGTCCAATGCTCTAACCACTAGGCTACCCTGCCGCTTTACAATCCTACGGGTGGAGTGTTTAATGGGAGGGGGAGGGTGTGGTAGAAGTTAAGGAATTATTTGGTTTTTATTTTCATGGTTGTACAGAATTGGGCAGCTCATGATTAATCTTTACATTCCAGCACAGTAGGTGGCGGCATGACTTAAACGATTGATTGCGGACCGCCATGATATCATAGAAGAAGAAGTAGATAACAAAGAAGAAGACTTGACAATCTCTTCTCTTGTTGCTAGGATCGCGAGAAGAGGGTAAGTAAACGATTTCTTCAAACCAGCTTGCAGCTGTCGTTTTTTGTAGCCTGTATCGCCCATAGTGTCCCAAGGTAAGGTTATTTCCAATACATGCTAGCTAGCCCAACCTTCTACCGCACTTCGAAGAACAAGTTAACTGACGTTAGTCATCTGGCTTAAGTAGCTAGCCAGCTAGCTTGAGTTTGTCGTTTTAGATAGTTAGCTACAGTACACCTCGTTTTTTTAGTATGTGAAACTAGCTAGTTTTGTGTAGCTAACTACAGTAACTAGCTTAGCTAGGTAATGCTAGCTTGCTTAGCGTCAGCAAAACTAACTAACGTGAACTGGCTAGCTACGATGGTTTCCTCGTCAAAAACACCATACAGCACTTGACATTTCACTTACAATTCCACTGTAGCCTAGCTAATACCCCTATTTCCCTGACACGTTGTCTCGCTCGCTTCCCTTACAGCGTCCTATTTCTTTTAATGGACTGAATGCTAACCAATCCTTGTTTGGAATTAGGACATACAGTGAATTCGGGCAGTATTCAGACCTCTTGACTTACCACATTTTGTTACGTTACAGCGTTATTCTACAATTGATTAAATAGTACCCCCCCCAAATCTACACACAATGCCTCATAATGACAAAGCAAAAAAAGTTTAGATCATTTAATACATTTGCACCAAAAATGTACAAGGTAGGACATTTTACATAAATATTCAGACCCTTTACTCAGTATTTTAAAGCACCTTTAGCAGAGGTTACAGCCTCGAGTCGTCTTGGGTATGATGCTACCAGCTTGGCACACCTGTATTTGGGGAGTTTCTCCCATAATTCTCTGCAGATCCACTCAAGCTCAGGTTGGATGGGGAGTGTCGCTGTACAGCTATTTTCAGGTCTTCCCAGAGATGTTCAATCAGGTTCAAGTCCGGGCTCAGGCTGGGCCACTCAAGGACATTCAGAGACTTGTCCTGAAGCCACTCCTGCGTTGTCCAGTTGGAAGGTGAACCTTCACCCCAGTCTGAGGTCCTGAGTGCTCTGGAGCAAGTTTTCATCAAGGAACTCTCTTTACTTGGCTCTGTTCATCTTTCCCTCAATCTGGACTAGTCTCCCAGTCCCCGAAAAACTTCCCCACAGCATGATGCTGCCACAACCATGCTTCACCGTAGGGATGGTGCCAGGTTTCCTCCAGACGTGATGCTTGGCATTGAGGCCAATGAGTTCAATCTTGGTTTCATCAGACCAAAGAATGTTGTTTCTCAAGGTCTGAGCCCTTTAGGTGCCTTTTTGACGAACTCCAAGTGGGCTGTCATGTGCCTTTTTACTGAGGAGTGGCTAACTTCTGGCCACTCTACCATAAAGGCTTGATTGGTGCAGATATGGTTGTCCTTCTGAAATGCTCTCATCTCCACAGAGGAACTCATGAGGTCTGTCAGTGACCATCAGGTTCTTGGTCACCTCCCTGACCAAGGCCCTTCTCCCTCAATTGCTCAGTTTGACCTGGCAGCCAGCTCTAGGAAGAGTCTTGGTGATTCCAAACTTCCGTTTAAGAATGATGGAGGCCACTGTGTTTGGAACCTTCAATGCTGTAGAAATGTTTTGGTACTCTTCCCCAAATCTGTGCCTCGACACAATCCTGTCTCAGAGCTCTACGCACAATTCCTTCGAACCCCATGGCTTGGTTTTTGCTCTGACATGCACTGTCAACTGTGGGATCTTTTTATATAGATAGGTGTGTGCCTTTCCAAATCATGTCCAATCAATTGAATTTACCACAGGTGGACTCCAATGAAGTTGTAGAAACATCTCAAGGATGATCAATGGAAACAGATGCACTGTTGCTCAATTTCTAGTCTCATAGCAACGGGTCTGAATTCTTATGTAAATAAATTATTTCTGTTTCATTTTTATAAATGGGCAAATAATAAAAACTTGGTTTTGCAATGTTATTATGGGGTATTGTGTGTAGATTGAAGGGGAAAAATGTAAGCAATTTTAGAAAGGCTGTAACGTAATAACGTGTGGAAAAAGTCAAGGGGTCTGAATACTTATCGAATGCACTGTATTTCTCTTGGGTCATTTCTAAATTCTCAGTTTCACTGATCCAGTTGTTTTAACTGCTGTGAGGGAACACTTCCTTGTGGGAGCACTCCCTTGTGGCGGTAGTGTACAATGCAGCAGTGTGAATGTATTTGATGTACTACAAATCATGTTATGTCTTTATTTATTTTTTCATTTTAGGGGACAAGCTCAATCTGCCTCACGTTGCAGTTGGGAGGTTGCTGTCCTATCTATCTGGCTTACCTTCAGATCCTCCCTTTTCCCCTCCTGGTTTCTTCCCGAACCTCTTGCTCTCCTTAAACCCTCTTTACTTGGAGTGAACCACCATGGCAACAGCAAAGCCCAAAGGGCAGAACTCTCTGGCCCTCCACAAAGTGATCATGGTGGGCAGTGGTGGAGTGGGGAAGTCAGCCCTCACTCTGCAGTTCATGTATGACGAGGTAAGAAACAATATTTGTCAGAAGAGCATATTTTGTTGGCTGTTTTGGAAGGCCTACTTTTCTTCTGGATAACATATGTTTATGGCCTACATCCAACTTTCGAGGCCAGAGATGGCTAAACGTTTTGGCTCGAAGGCCAAAAAAATAGAAAATACATACCCACTACCAGTCAAAGGTTTGGACACACCTTCTCATTCAATGGTTTTTTATTTTTCTACATTGTAGAATACTAATGAAGACATCAAATCTATGAAATAACACGTATGGATTCATGTAGTAACCAAAAACGTGTTAAACAAATCAAAATATATTTTTCCTCAAAGTAGCCAGCCTTTGCATTGATGACATCTTTGAACACACTTGGCATTCTCTCAACCAGCTTCATGAGTTATTCACCTGGAATGTATTTCAATTAACAGGTGAGCCTAGTTAATTTGTGGATTTTCTTTCCTTAATGCGTTTGAGCCAATCAGTTGTTGTGACAAGATAGGGCTATCTTCTGTATACACCCCCTATTTGGTAAAATACCAATATGACAAGAACAACTCAAATAAGCAAAGAGAAATGACAGTCCATCATTACTTTAAGAAATGAAGGTCAGTCAATCTGGTAAATTTCAGTCGCTTAAAGTTTCTTCAAGTGCAGTTGCAAAAACCATCAAGCTCTGAATGAACTGGCTCTTAAGAGGACTGCCACAGGAAAGGAAGACCCAGAGTTACCTCTGCTGCAGAGGCTAAGTTCATTTTATTAACTGCACCTCAGATTGCAGCTCAAATAAATGCTTCACAGAGTTCAAGTAACAGCCATATCTCAACATCATCTTTTCAGAGGAGACTGCATGAATCAGGCCTTTATGGTTGGATTTCTGCAAAGAACCCACTAAAGGACACCAATAAGAAGAGACTTGCTTTACACGAGCAATGGACATTTAGACCAGTGGACATTTTTTGGGTCTGATGAGTACAAATTTGTGATTTTTGGTTCCAACTGCCGTGTCTTTGTGAGGCCCAGAGTGGGTGAATGGATGGTCTCCGCATGTGTGTTTCCCTCCGTGAAACATGGAGCTGTGATGGTGCTTTTCTGGTGACACGCTGTTATTTTATTCAAAATTCAATGTAGCCTTAACCAGCATGGCTACAACAGCATTCAATGAAGGCCTGATTCATGCAGTCTCCTCTGAACAGTTAATATGATTGTTACTTCAAATCAAATTTTATTGGTCACATACACATGGTTAGCAGATGTTATTACGAGTGTAATGAAATGCTTGTGCTTCTAGTTCCGACAGTACAGTAATATCTAACAATTCCACAACTACCTAATACACACATCTAAATAAAGGGATTGAATAAGTATGTGTGTATATTTACGGTAGTGTTTTGAACGGTAGTGTATATACTGTATTTTATACCGTTTTAAGATGGTTTAAAATACAGTATATACACTACTGTTCAAAAGTTTGGGGTCACTTAGGAATGTCCTGTTTTTCCATGAAAACAGATGAAATGAGTAGGAAATATAGTCAAGATGTTGACATGGTTATAAATAATTATTTTTAATTGAAATAATTGTCTCCTTCAAACTTTGCTTTTGTCAAAGAATCCTCCATTTGCAGCAATTACAGCCTTGCAGACATTTGGCATTCTAGTTGTCAATTTGATGAGGCAATCTGAAGAGATTTCACCCCATGCTTCCTGAATTGCCTCCTACAAGATGGATTGGCTTGATGGGCACTTCTTCCATACCATATGGTCAAGCTGCTCCCACAACAGCTCAGTAGGGTTGAGATCAGGTGACTGTGCTGGCCTTTCCATTATAGACATAATAGCAGCTGACTGCTTCTTCCCTAAATGGTTCTTGCATAGTTTGGAGCTGTGCTTTGGGTAATTGTCCTGTTGTAGCAGGAAATTGGCTCCAATTATGTGCCGTCCACAGTGTATGGCATTGCAAAGTGGGTGATAGCCTTCCTCCTTTAAGATCCCTTTTACCCTGTACAAATCTCCCACTTTACCACTACCAAAGCACTCCCAGACCATCACATTGCCTCCACCATGCTTAACAGATGGTGTCAAGCACTTCAGCATCTTTATTTTTTCTACATCTCACAAATGTTCTTTGACCTGAACATCTAAAACTTAGATTAGTCTGTCCATGACATTTTTTTTCCAATCTTCCTCTGTCCAGTGTCTGTTCTTTTTCCCATCTTAGTCTCTTCTTTTTATTGGCCAGTCTGAGAGATGGCTTTTTCTTTGCAACTCTGCCTAGAATGCCAGCATCCATCCCAGAGTAGTCTCTTCACTGTTGACCTTGAGACTGGGGGTTTGCTGGTACTATTTAATAAAGCTGTCAGTTGATTACTTGTGAGGCGTTTGTTTCTCAAACTAGACACGCTCATGTACTTGTCCTCTTGCTCAGTTGTGCTCGGGGGCCTCCCACTCTTTCTATTCTGGTTAGAGCCAGTTTGCACTGTTCTCTGAAATGGAGTAGTACACAGCGTTGTACGAGATCTTCAGTTTCTTGGCAATTTCTCACTTGGAATAGGCTGACGAGTTTCAGAAGAAAGGACTTCTGGCCATTTGGAGCCTGTCATCGAACCCACAAATGCTGATGCTCCAGATGCTCCACTAGTACTACTAAAGGCCAGTTTTATTGCTTCTTTAATCAAAACAACAGTTTTCAGCTGTGCTAACATAATTGCAAAAGGGCTTTCTAATGATCAATAAGCCTTTTAAAATGATAAACTTGGATTAGCTAACACAACATGCCATTGTGACACAGGAGTGATGGTTGCTGATAATGGGCCTCTGTACGCATATGTAGATATTCCATAAATCTGCCATTTCCAGCTACTGTAGTCATTTAAACCTTAGCAATGTCTACACTGTATTTATGATCAATTTGGTGTTATTTTAATGGGCGAAGGTTTGGGGTAACTTAAATGTCCTTGTTTTTTAAAGAACCATTAAAAAAATGTGTAGTTTACATATGATATGAGTAATGCAAGATATGTAAACATTATTAAAGTGACTAGAAATCCATTTAGTAAAGTGGTCATGATTTCAAGTCTGTATGCAGCAGCCTCTCTGTTAGTGATGGCTGTTAGTCTCTCAGTCCCAGCTTTGATGCTCCTGTACTGACCTCGCCTTCTGGATGGTAGCGGGGTGAACAGGCAGTGGCTTGGGTGGTTGTTTTCCTTGATCTTTTTGGCCTTCCTTGTAATTGGGTGCTGTAGGTGTCATGGAGGGCAGGTAGTTTGCCCCCGGTGATGCGTTATGCAGACCGCACCACCCTCTGGAGAGCCTGGCGGTTGTGGGAGGTGCAGTTGCTGTGCCAGGCGGTGATACAGCCCGACAGTATGCTCTCAATTGTTCATCTGTAAAAGTTTGAAGAAATTTGGCTTGCCATCTAAAACACACAGTCTCAATAATGTCGCTCTTGCTGCGGGAGATTCCCTGATCCACCTCTACGCAGACGGCACCATTCTGTATACATCTGGCCCTTCTTTGGACACTGTAACAAACCTCCAAACGAGCTTCAATGCCATACAACACTCCTTCCGTGGCCTCCAACTGCTCTTAAATGCTACTAAAACTAAATTCATGCTTTTCAACCGATTGCTGCCCGCACCTGCCCGCCCGACTAGCCCCTGTTACTGTAATTTAATTATTCCAATATGTTTTCATTAATTGAATTCCCTTAATCTATTTTATGAGAATTTGTAAGATTCTTGTTTGCATAAAAATAGACGGAGACCAGCCTTATCAGTAATAGGTAACAACAGTTTATATACAATAACATGATGTAATTTCATTGCTTCTAGAATGAATCTCCTCCTCCCGACCTAGAATTAAGTGAGTTTAACAGTTCATTCCAACCCATTAACACACTCACAGGTCACACAACATAACTGAATTAACTCTTGACCCCTCACCATTATCGATCACCACTTAGCCGACAGATCTAATTAACAGAGAACCTAGGAATGCACTCACTTCCTTATCCAAATCACCCCAGAGCTCAGTTTCGTCGGTTCAACCGTAGGTTAACGACCCTATCTGCTTACTTAACCCACTCCTCTCCAGACTAGTATTGAATGGTGTTCGTTATATTTAATTACTCCTTGTCCGTGTCACACAATCCCTTCTTATGAACTCATATTGTTAATCAGATATAATAAAACAGAGTATACAGTGCCTTGCGAAAGTATTCGGCCCCCTTGAACTTTGCGACCTTTTGCCACATTTCATGCTTCAAACATAAAGATATAAAACTATTTTTTTGTGAAGAATCAACAAGTGGGACACAATCATGAAGTGGAACGACATTTATTGGATATTTCAAACTTTTTTAACAAATCAAAAACTGAAAAATTGGGCGTGCAAAATTATTCAGCCCCTTTACTTTCAGTGCAGCAAACTCTGTCCAGAAGTTCAGTGAGGATCTCTGAATGATCCAATGTTGACCTAAATGACTAATGATGATAAATACAATCCACCTGTGTGTAATCAAGTCTCCGTATAAATGCACCTGCACTGTGATAGACTCAGAGGTCTGTTAAAAGCGCAGAGAGCATCATGAAGAGCAAGGAACACACCAGGCAGGTCCGAGATACTGTTGTGAAGAAGTTTAAAGCCGGATTTGGATACAAAAAGATTTCCCAAGCTTTAAACATCCCAGGGAGCACTGTGCAGGCGATAATATTGAAATGGAAGGAGTATCAGACCACTGCAAATCTACCAAGACCTGGCCGTCCCTCTACACTTTCAGCTCATACAAGGAGAAGACTGATCAGAGATGCAGCCAAGAGGCCCATGATCACTCTGGATGAACTGCAGAGATCTACAGCTGAGGTGGGAGACTCTGTCCATAGGACAACAATCAGTCGTATATTGCACAAATCTGGCCTTTATGGAAGAGTGACAAGAAGAAAGCCATTTCTTAAAGATAAAAAGTGTCATTTAAAGTTTGCCACAAGCCACCTGGGAGACACACCAAACATGTGGAAGAAGGTGCTCTGGTCAGATGAAACCAAAATTGAACTTTTTGGCAACAATGCAAAGCGTTATGTTTGGCGTAAAAGCAACACAGCTCATCACCCTGAACACCCTATCCCCACTGTCAAACATGGTGGTGGCAGCATCATGGTTTGGGCCTGCTTTTCTTCAGCGGGGACAGGGAAGATGGTTAAAATTGATGGGAATATGGATGGAGCCAAATACAGGACCATTCTGGAAGAAAACCTGATGGAGTCTGCAAAAGACCTGAGACTGGGACGGAGATTTGTCTTCCAACAAGACAATGATCCAAAAGATAAAGTAAAATCTACAATGGAATGGTTCAAAAATAAACATATCCAGGTGTTAGAATGGCCAAGTCAAAGTCCAGACCTGAATCCAATCGAGAATCTGTTGAAAGAACTGAACTGCTGTTCACAAATGCTCTCCATCCAACCTCACTGAGCTCGAGCTGTTTTGAAAGGAGGAATGGGAAAAAATGTCAGTCTCTCGATGTGCAAAACTGATAGACATACCCCAAGCGACTTACAGCTGTAATCGCAGCAAAAGGTGGCGCTACAAAGTGTTAACTTAAGGGGGCTGAATAATTTTGCACGGCCAATTTTTCAGTTTTTGATTTGTTAAAAAAGTTTGAAATATCCAATAAATGTCGTTCCACTTCATGATTGTGTCCCACTTGTTGATTCTTCACAAAAAAATACAGTTTTAGATCTTTGTTTTGAAGCCTGAAATGTGGCAAAAGGTCGCAAAGTTCAAGGGGGCCGAATACTTTCGCAAGGCACTAAGTTTACTGAGTTACAGTCCCACTTAAAATGAGAATATTGTTAAGTCATTTATTCATAATATTCCTAACAGCCCCATATACTACCCACCATTGCGACCTGTATGCTCTCGTCGGCTGGCCCTCGCTGCATATTCGTCGCCAGACCCACTGGCTCCAGGTCATCTATAAGTCTTTGCTATCTCAGCTCACTGGTCACGATCACAACAGCCACCTGTAGCACATGCTCCAGCAGGTATATCTCACTGGTCATCCCCAAAGTCAACACCTACTTTGGCCACCTTTTCCTTCTAGTTCTCTGCTGCCAATGACTGGAACGAATTGCAGAAATCACTGAAGTTGGAGACTTATCTCCCTCACTAACCTTAAACATTAGCTAACTGATCGCTGCGGCTGTATACAGCCCATCTGTAAAAAGCCCATCCAATCTACCTACCTCATCCCCATATTGCTTTTAACTTTTTTGCTCTTTTGTACATCAGTATTTCTACTTGCGCTTCATCTGCACATCTATCACTCCAGTGTTAACAAGAAATTTGTGGAGTGGTTGAAATTTTAATTAATGACTCCAACCTAAGTGTATGTAAACTTCCGACTTCAACTGTGTATTTGAGATTCTTCAAAGTAGCCACCCTTTGCCTTGCCTTGATGACAGCTTTGCACACTCTTGGTATTCTCTCAGGTGTGCCTCATTAAAAGTTAATACATTTGAGCCAATCAGTTGTGTTGTGTTGGTAGGGTTGGTATACAGAAGATAACCCTATTTGGTAAAAGACCAAGTCCATATTATGGCAAGAACAGCTCAAATAAGCAAAGAGAAACGACAGTCCATTACTAAGACATGAAGGCCAGTCAATACGGAACATTTCAAGAACTTTGCCACTGTATTTGAAGACTTTCAAAAACCATTAAGCGCTATGATGAAACTAGCTCTCATGGGGACCACCACAGGAAAGGAAGAACGAGTTACCTCTAATGCAGAGTATAACTTCAATAGAGTTACCAGCCTCAGAAAAAGCAGACCAACTCAATGCTTCATAGGACCGGCCTCCTGGTTAGAATTTCAGAGGTGTGCACACCACCCACCGCTTCAAAGTATATTATTCGCCAATGTCCAGTCTCTAGACAACAAGGTAGATAAAATTAGGGCAAATGTTGCTTTCCAGAGACATCCTGGATTGTAACATACTGTTTCATGGAAACATGGTTCTCTCAGGAAATGTTGTCAGAGTCGGTACAGCCACCGGGATATTTTATGCATCACACCAATAGAAATAAACATCTCTGGGAAGGAGGGTGGGGGTGTATGCTTCATTATTAATGAGTCATGGTGCAATCGTAACATACACTTGTTCACATGACCTAGAATTCCTCAAATGCCTACCATATAATCTCCCAAGAGAATTCTCGTCGTTTGTCATAGCTATGTATATCCCCCCTCAAGCAGATACCACAACGGCCCCCCCTCAAGCAGATACCACAACGGCCCTCAAGAAACTTCACTGGACTTTATGCAAACTGGAAACCATATCTCCTGAAGCTGCATTTATTGTAGCTGGGTATTTTAACAAAGCAAATTTGAGAACAAGGCTACCTAAATTCTATCAGCACATTGGTTGTAGCACTCGTGCAGGCAATAAACTAGATCATTGCTACTGTAACTACCGCGATGCATACAAGGCTCTTCAGCAAATCTGACCACTATTACATTATGATCCTCACGTCCTATAAGCAGAAACTCAAAACAGGATGTACCCATGACGAGAACTATTCAACACTGGTCTGCCCAATAGGAATCCAAACTTCAAGACTGTTTTTGATCACACGGACTGGGAAATGTTCCGGGCAGCCTCAGACTAATATTGATTTATACGCTGATTTGGTGAGTGAGTTTAAGGAAATGCATTGGAGATGTTGTACCCACTGTCACTATTAAAACCTACCCTAACCATAAACTGGATACATGGCAGAATTCCAGCAAAACTGAAAGCACAAACCACCACATTTAAATCTGGGAAAGATGACTGTGAATATGGTTGAATACAAACAGTGTACACATCCCCTCTGCAAGGCAATCAAACAAGCGAAACGTCAGTATAGAGACAACGTGGAGTTGCAATTAAAATGGCTCAAACATGAGACATATGTGGCAGAGTCTACAGGCAATCACGGACTACAAAAGAAACTGCCAGGTCCTGGACACTGACATCTTGCTTCTAAACTAACACCTTCTTTGAGGATAACAGTGCCACCGACGAGGGCCGCCACCAAGGACTGCGGGCCCTCCCTCTCCATGGCCCGAAGCGAGTAAGACCTTAAACGCGTTAACCCTCACAAAGCTGCAGGCCCAGATGGCATCCCTAGCCGCGTCCTCAGAATAAGCGCAGACCAACTGGCTGATGTGTTTACGGACATGTTCAATCTCCCTATCCCAGTGTGCTGTCCCCACATGATTCAACATGGCCACCATTGTTTCTGTATCACAGTTATTAGTATTTTTATTTTCACCTTTATTTAACCAGGTAGGCCAGTTGAGAACAAGTTCTCATTTACAACTGCGACCTGGCCAAGATAGAGCAAAGCAGTGCGACACAAACAGTTACACATGGAATAAACAAACATAGTCAATAACAATAGGAAAAGAAAGTTGATATACAGCGTGTGCAAATGGCTTGAGGTGGTAAGGCCATAAATAGGCCATAGCAGCGAAGTAATTACAATTGAGCAAATTAAGGACAACAAAGTCGAGGTATTTGAGTGGCCATCACAAAGCCCTGACCTCAATCCTATAGAACATTTGTGGGCAGAACTGAAAAAGCTTTTGTTAGCAAGGAGGCCTACAAAC
Organism: Oncorhynchus gorbuscha; assembly: GCF_021184085.1. Taxonomy (NCBI): domain Eukaryota; kingdom Metazoa; phylum Chordata; class Actinopteri; order Salmoniformes; family Salmonidae; genus Oncorhynchus; species Oncorhynchus gorbuscha. The sequence continues at coordinate 27,751,433 of NC_060179.1, read as the reverse complement.
CTGACTCGGTTACACCAGCTCTGTCAGGAGGAATGGGCCAAAATTCACCCAACTTATTGTGGGAAGCTTGTGGAAGGCTACCTGAAACGTTTGACCCAAGTTAAAAAATGTAAAGGCAATGCTACCAAATACACTCAATTAGTATGTAAACTTCTGACCCACTGGGAATGTGATGAAATAAATAAAAGCTGAAATAAATTATTCTCTTTGATCTTATTCTGACATATCACGTTCTTAAATTAAAGTGGTGATCCTAAGACTGAATTTTTACTACTATTGTCAGGAATTGTGGAACTGAGTTTAACTGTATTTGGCTAAGGTAAACTTCCGACTTAAACAAATCTAAATATATACAGTTAAACACTTTATTTCATAATTTTGACGTCTTCACTATTATTCTGAAGGAAATGGGAAACCGCACACTGCTCTTGATAGTATCACTGATCTTTAATAAGCTGACGTATCGGCATCACGGCCTTCGTCAGAGCTTTATTCTATAATGTAGAAAATAGTAAAAAGAGTTGTCTAAACTATTGACTTAATTGATCCATTATCATTTCTACATTCTCTGATTTGAGATGTTTGCATTAGGGATGCACCAATGTGGAAGTTCTAGGCTGATATATACACACAATTACATTTTTCTTTTTATTGCCTTTAACTACTTTAGCACAAACTGCAGCCATATTTCTACGTTCTTAAGGCTAATTAGAAAATGGCAAATGACTTGAATATGGTAATGCTGTAACTATTTTCATTAAGTGAAATGTTTTGGGATGTTCAGGACTCAAGTTCCTTATGTTACCTACGCCATCGGTGATTGCTGTAGAGACCCCCCCCCCCCCCCAAAAAGAAACATGCATGTTCCTGAGCGTCTCAACCATTCAAAAGTTAAAGCCAAATTTGTATGAAGAGAACAGGAACCGCTCTTTGTACGAACCTCTTTGGTGGATATCAGAACCAGTTACAAGTAACCTCCATGAACTAAGCGGCACATTTAGTTGACAAGAAAATATATACATTCCTGGAACCTTCTGGTGGTCTAAACCAGACATCATTTTGGCCAGCCTTAATCTAGGCTGATCTCATTTCCCCAATTTTGCAATTGTGTGCATGACCTCACTTGGTAGTAATTTATTGTCTGTTGATGCTACCCCCTTAGTTTGTTGAGGACTATGAACCAACTAAAGCGGACAGCTATAGGAAAAAGGTAGTTCTGGATGGGGAGGAGGTCCAGATAGACATCCTGGACACTGCGGGACAAGAGGACTATGCTGCCATCCGGGACAACTACTTCCGCAGTGGGGAGGGCTTCCTCTGTGTCTTTTCCATCACTGAGGCAGAGTCGTTTGCAGCTACAGCAGACTTCAGGTTGAGCAGCATAACAACTCATGTAGTTACATATCATAGTCCCATAGCTGTTACATGTCATAGCTCCACTGTCATCTAATGGCTCTGCTCTGCAGGGAGCAGATCTTGCGGGTGAAGGAGGATGAGAGTGCACCCTTCCTCCTGGTGGGGAACAAGTCTGACTTGGAGGACCGGAGGCAGGTCAGCGCCGAAGAGGCCAAGGCGCGTGCTGAACAGTGGGGCGTGTGCTACGTGGAGACCTCTGCCAAAACCCGTGCCAATGTCGACAAGGTGAGCCAGATTGGTTGCATCTATCAACCAGGGCTCAGCTCCTCTGCAGTCACAAACTGCAGAGAAGGTTGTCTTGGATGTTACATAGTAACATGGTGCCACATCTGTAGATGGACTGTGTTTATTCTCGTCTTTGCAGGTATTCTTTGACCTGATGAGAGAGATCCGAGCGAGGAAGATGGAGGACAGTAAAGAGAAAAACGGCAAGAAGAAAAGGAAAAGTTTGGCCAAGAGGATTAGAGAGAGATGCTGCATTTTATAGTGACAAGGGGGTCAGTGATGACTGCTTTGTGTATAAATATTTCACCTATTTTTGCATTTTATTTGTGCCCATAGAAGCCCCTTACTCCTGGTTCTGGTACCCAGGGATTCTAGTCTTGGATCAGAAGTAACTGGTAGGTTTAACAAAAGGTGAGTGACACTGACTGTGGCAAGAGGTTCATGGACAGATTTGGCAGTCCTATAATCCTTGTTGCTCAATCGATCCTCTATGCTCTGACACTCCTCAAAGCTGTGGCCTCTTTAGTTCTTCTGGATCACATGTTAGAGATGGCACAGACTTAATGTGGTGAAAACATTGGGCGTGGCTCTTTGTAGGCTGATTTTTTATTTTTTTTTTTAAATACATTTTAAAAAAAAAACGTGAATAGAACTTAAATGTAAGCATACCCAACAAGACCATGGTCATGTTATGACTGAGATCTTGGACAGCCCCAAACCCAGAACATTTTCCTACTTCTGAGGGACCATTTGCAATTGAAATGATTTGACACCAATTAACCAGATTGAATGAGAGGGAAAAAGCCTGCATGCCTCCAGGGTTGGGTTTCCCAAAAGCATCTTAAGGCTAAGTTTGTTAGAAATTTCTTAGGAGCATCGTTAAATCTCAGAGCTGTTTCACAAAACCATCATTACTAACTTCCATTTGAAAACACTTGTATCTAACTACTGCTTCAGACCACTTGTAGAACAGCTAAAGTGTCAGAATATCTTTTGCCCTCCCGCATAACTTTACACACCATCTCAGATAAACACAATCAAAGTGTTTGTCTCTGACTGCCGTTAACTTCATAGTTGAATAAAAATAGTCTACAAATTGTGCAATGCTACAAACAAGCGAAGCAATGACAAAACAGGTTTCAAATGAAAACCTGAGATTACTATATTGTAAGATAGATATTAGAATACATATTTCAGTCATATTGAAATTGTTTAATCAATTGAGTTATATTTTTCTAATTGTAGGCTACTGTAAGATGTGCCAAATCTGGTTTAGTGTATTATTATAGGCTAAGCTGATCATACTTTCTGTAGGAGCATGTCCTTCCATCACTATTGTATATTCTTTCTAGGCCCAGGACTAGTTAGGCACTGAATTATTTTAAAAATAAACCAAAAATCCAGGTGTACTATTGATGCATACACTCTTAAGTTTTCAAAACTTCAAAATTGTGTACGTAAGCACACTAACAAGCTTTGTTCTCCTCTGTTGCGAGGGGAATCAGTTTCATTATTTACACTCCCTTTCATTCATTCTTGGAGAGAAGACCAATTCTTTGGGTTCTCGTTCATTATGGTAGAAGGGTGTGAAACTTGACAGTTTACCTGTCCTTTACTTCATTTACTTTTTCCATTGGAAAAGTTAGGTCCTGTAATTAAGGAGCATTACCAGGAATCACCATATTCTCTGTCATGTTCTTTCTTGGTTTCTATAGCACCAAGTCCTTTCCATTACTGCTGCCTCAGACCCACTTGTTACAGACTGGGTCAACTGGATTCTAAACATGTCATAGATCTTTGGTCTTAAAGGGCTATTACACTTCCTAATTTTGCCTTGTTTTAGACTTGGTTCATTAAATGCTAGTTTCCATGACTGAATTCAAACGGGAGTTGGTTTCGCGGTCTGGTTTGATGTAGGTGTCTCTTGTGTGTTCAAAGGAGAGGAGAAGAGTTAGCCAATTAGCTTCAGCCGGCTGGTGTGCTACCTTGGCAAAGTTGGTTTGACTTTGGATAGCCTATCTCTGGGAATAGTAGGGACTAGATGTCGACAGATTATGACTTTTCAACGCAAATCGGCGCCCAAAAATACCAATATCCGATTGTTATGAAAACTTGAAATCGGCCCTAATTAATCGGTCGACCTCTAGTAGGGACCATCCATAAGTTACACAATGTACATCATTTTAGTTCTCATTAAATGCTTTCAATATTTGTACATGTATTTCTACAATTTATAGTTGGTTTGAAGTTTTTAAATCATTGAAAATTAGAGATTGTTCCATGTACACATCCTGTATCGCATACGGCTGTGATTGGGAGTCCCTTAGGGTGGCGCACAATTTGCCCAGCGTCGTCCGGGTTTGGCCGGGGTATGCAGTCATTGTAAATAAGAATTTGTTCTTAACTGACTTGCCTAGTTAAATAAATGTAAATGTCCCTGACTAGCCCAATAGGCATTATGATCAGGTAGTGTGGAGCTGTGCTCCGAATTGATGATTACTTGGGTGCTGGCTTGTGGGCATGATTCAAATAAACCCAACCCACGGAAAACTGTTGTCACGGAATGAAGATTAACACATGTCATTTTTATTTATTTTTTCTCGTCTTGCAAATATCCATTTTGGACCAATACAGTTAGTAGTACATTTTGACACTAGAATAAATGTTTGACTCATATCGATGCTACTTAGGCCATATTTTTTTAACCCCCCCATTTTCTCCCCAATTCAGTCATATCCAATTGCGATCTTGTCTCATCGCTGCAACAGGCTCGGGGAAAGACGAAGATCGAGTCATGCGTCCTCCAAAACATGGAACGCCAAACCACGCTCCTTAACACCTGCCCACTTAACCCAGAAGCCAGCCACACCAATGTGTCGGAGGAACACTGTTCAACTGACGACCGAAGTAAGCCTGCAGGCGCCTGGCCTGCCACAAGAAGTTGCTAGAGCCAAGTAAAGCCTCCCCTAACCCAGACGACGCTGGGCCAATTGTGCGCAGCCATATGGGACTCCCAGAAGAAGTTGCTTTTAGGGTCAGTCGCTCTTTAAGGTCCTCCATTAACTTTTTTCTTAAATAGTGCACGTTTTTTTGGCGAGCTAGGTTGTGTTCAATAGGCAGGGAAACAGAACATTTTGAAACCTGAATATTTAGTTTGTGTAGTACCTCCAAAGGTTTCTCTGAACATGACCCTGATTCATGTCACAACAGGGTGGTGACTTGTGGCTATGCACCAAAGATGACCATCTCTGCCACCATAGAGTTTGAAGCGAGGGCCAGCCAACGAGAGCCTACAGGTCGCAGTGGTGGGTGGTATATGGGGCTTTGGTGACAAAACAGATGGCACTGTGATAGACTGCATCCAATTTGCTGAGTAGAGTGTTGGAGGCTATTTAGTAAATAACATCGCCGAAGTCAAGGATTGGTAGGATTGGAGATGCTTAATGTGAGTCTGGAAGGAGAGCTTACAGTCTAACCAGACACCTAGGTATTTGTAGTTGTCCACATATTTTAAGTCGGAACCGTCCAGGCTAGTGATGCTGGATGGGCGTGCAGTGTAAAGGAGAAATGGGGGAGGCTTGGACAAGTTGCCGTGGGGGGTGCAGGGCTATTGACCAGGGTAGGGGTGGCCGGGTGGAAAGCATGGCCAGCCGTAGAAAAATGCTGATTTATCGGTGGTGACAGTGTTTCCTAGCCTCAGTGCAGTGGGCAACTGGGAGGAGGTGTTCTTATTCCCCATGGACTTTAGTGTCCCAGAATTTTTGGGAGTTTGTGCTGTAGGATGCACATTTCTTTTAGGAAAGCAAAGGCTAGCTTTTTCAAACTGCCTGTATATATTTGTTCCTATATATTTGCGTATCGCGGGGGCTATTTGATGCGAATGCCATACGCCACAGGATGTTTTTGTGCTGGTCAAGGACAGTCAGGTCTGGAGTGAACCACGGGCTATATCTGTTCCTGGTTCTACATTTGTTTTGAATGGGGCATGCTTATTTAATATTGCGAGGAATGCACTTTTAAAGAATGCCCAGTCATCTTTTACTGACGGAACACACCCTCATCTTCTACTGATGGCATGTGTTCAATTTGTTTCAACTTTTGCTACTTTGCATGACTGTTTGCACTGAACGACACGTTTCCCAAAAACATTCTTGAACAGAGAGGTACATTTGCTCCATTTGTGGGTGTAGTTAATCAATGCTTCATGTATTAAATTTCTCAGATTCAGTTCTCTCAATTGATTCAAAAAAGGGGCCAACATCCTGGTACTTTGCCCTGCCAGGAAAGTAGTAAACAGAAGGTTCTGGCAGATGGACTTTCTGTTCCCCTCTGATGCTCATACCCATGTTAGAAGGGAAGGTCACAAAAGAAAACGTTATTTTGCCACCTTAGGAATATACACTGCTCAAAGAAATAAAGGGAACACTTAAACAACACAATGTTACTCCAAGTCAATCACACTTCTGTGAAATCAAACTGTCCACTTAGGAAGCAACACTGATTGACAATACATTTCACATGCTGTTGTGCAAATGGAATAGACAACCAGTGGAAATGATATTAATTAACAAGACACCTCCAATAAAGGAGTGGTTCTGCAGGTGGGGACCACAGACCACTTCTCAGTTCCTATGCTTCCTGGCTGATGTTTTGGTCACTTTTGAATGCTGGTGGTGCTTTCACTCTAGTGGTAGCATGAGACGGAGTCTACAACCCACACAAGTGTCTCAGATATTGCAGCTTATCCAGGATGGAACATCAATGCGAGCTGTGGCAAGAAGGTTTGCTGTGTCTGTCAGCGTAGTGTCCAGAGCATGGAGGCACTACCAGGAGACAGGCCAGTACATCAGGAGATGTGGAGTAGGCCATAGGAAGGCAACAACCCAGCAGCAGGACCGCTACCTCTGCCTTTGTGCAAGGAGGAGCAGGAGGAGCACTGCCAGAGCCCTGCAAAATGACCTCCAGCAGGCCACAAATGTGCATGTCTGCTCAAATGGTCAGAAACAGACTCCATGAGGGTGGTATGAGGGCCTGACGTCCACAGGTGGGGGTTGTGCTTACAGCCCAACACTGTGCAGAACGTTTTTCATTTGCCAGAGAACACCAAGATTGGCAAATTCGCCACTGGCGCCCTGTGCTCTTCACAGATGAAAGCAGTTTCACACTGAGCACATGTGACAGACGTGACCGTCTGGAGACGCCGTGGAGAACGTTCTGCTGCCTGCAACATCCTCCAGCATGACCGGTTTGGCAGTGGGTCAGTCATGGTGTGGGGTGGCATTTCTTTGGGGGGGCCGCACAGCCCTCCATGTGCTCGCCAGAGGTAGCCTGACTGCCATTAGGTACCGAGATGAGATCCTCAGACCCCTTGTGAGACCATATGCTGGTGCGGGTTGGCCCTGGGTTCCTCCTAATGCAAGACAATGCTAGACCTCATGTGGCTGGAGTGTGTCAGCAGTTCCTGCAAGAGGAAGTCATTGATGCTATGGACTGGCCTCCTGTTCCCCAGACCTGAATCCAATTGAGCACATCTCGCTCCATCCACCAACACCGCATTGCACCACAGACTGTCCAGGAGTTGGCAGATGCTTTAGTCCAGGTCTGGGAGGAGATCCCTCAGGAGACCATCCGCCACCTCAGCAGGAGCATGCCCAGGCGTTGTAGGGAGGTCATACAGGCACGTGGAGGCCACACACACACTACTGAGCCTCATTTTGACTTGTTTTAAGGACATTACATCAAAGTTGGATCAGCCTGTAGTGTGGTTTTCCACTTTAATTTTGAGTGTGACTCCAAATCCAGACCTCCATGGGTTGATAAATTTGATTTCCATTGATCATTTTTGTGATTTTGTTGTCAGCACATTCAACTATGTAAAGAAAAAAGTATTCAATAAGAATATTTATTTAATTCAGATCTAGGATGTGTTATTTTAGTGTTCCCTTTATTTCTTTTGAGCAGTGTAGTTCAATAGCCCGGTCGAGCCTTTCCACTCTCTATTTAATCTTGCTCTTGTGACTGACTGGGTTCGAACCAGGTCTCCTGCGTGTCCGAAGACTGTTAGCCCACTTAGCTAAGCCACATTGGGATGAATTCAGGAAGCTAACACAAGTATTCAAGTCTCCAGCAAGGTTACTTGAAGAGTATGGTTCATCAAACCACCTCGGTTGCATTTTATCCCCTTTAGACCTCGTACTCGGAGATTATGGCACCAATATAACTGGGTTTTAATTCAGGCGTACTGCACGACACTGTGGCAAACCGAAGCAGAACCATCTGGCTTATCAGAGCCCTTCTCAGGATAGCCTTTCCACTCCATAGCCATAAGGACAGCCTTTCCACTCCTATGACATTGCTATTGAACTATATTCTTATGGGGGCCAAATTTAGTTTTTTGTGACATTCCCTTCTAACTTGGCTTGTGATCATCATAGAGGGGAATAATAATAGCTTATAGCCAAAGCGGTTCAAATGTTAGAGCCAAACTCGTGCGGAGAAAATGTTTTAACATGCCACATTGGCTTCAGTAACCGCCAGAAGTTCATGTTTACCACAGCAAGCATTTGATTCGATCTCTTCTCAAATCAAATCAAATTTTATTTGTCACATACACATGGTTAGCAGATGTTAATGCGAGTGTAGCGAAATGCTTGTGCTTCTAGTTCCGACAATGCAGTGATAACCAACAAGTAATCTAACTAACAATTCCAAAACTACTGTCTTATACACAGTGTAAGGGGATAAGGAATATGTACATAAGGATATATGAATGAGTGATGGTACAGAGCAGCATATAGTAGATGGTATCGAGTACAGTATATACATATGCATATGAGATGAATAATGTAGGGTAAGTAACATTATATAAGGTAGCATTGTTTAAAGTGGCTAGTGATATATTTACATTTCCCATCAATTCCCATTATTAGTGGCTGGAGTTGGGTCAGTGTCAATGACAGTGTGTTGGCAGCAGCCACTCAATGTTAGTGGTGGCTGTTTAACAGTCTGATGGCCTTGAGATAGAAGCTGTTTTTCAGTCTCTCGGTCCCAGCTTTGATGCACCTGTACTGACCTCTCCTTCTGGATGATAGCGGGGTGAACAGGCAGTGGTTCGGGTGGTTGATGTCCTTGATGATCTTTATGGCCTTCCTGTAACATCGGGTGGTGTAGGTGTCCTGGAGGGCAGGTAGTTTGCCCCCGGTGATGCGTTGTGCAGTCCTCACTACCCTCTGGAGAGCCTTACGGTTGAGGGCGGAGCAGTTGCCGTACCAGGCGGTGATACATCCCGCCAGGATGCTCTCGATTGTGCATCTGTAGAAGTTTGTGAGTGCTTTTGGTGACAAGCAGAATTTCTTCAGCCTCCTGAGGTTGAAGAGGCGCTACTGCGCCTTCTTCACGACGCTGTCAGTGTGAGTGGACCAATTCAGTTTGTCTGTGATGTGTATGCCGAGGAACTTAAAACTTGCTACCCTCTCCACTACTGTTCCATCGATGTGGATAGGGGGGTGTTCCCTCTGCTGTTTCCTGAAGTCCACAATCATCTCCTTAGTTTTGTTGACGTTGAGTGTGAGGTTATTTTCCTGACACCACACTCCGAGGGCCCTCACCTCCTCCCTGTAGGCCGTCTCGTCGTTGTTGGTAATCAAGCCTACCACTGTTGTGTCGTCCGCAAACTTGATGATTGAGTTGGAGGCGTGCGTGGCCACGCAGTCGTGGATGAACAGGGAGTACAGGAGAGGGCTCAGAACGCACCCTTGTGGGGCCCCCGTGTTGAGGATCAGCGGGGAGGAGATGTTGTTGCCTACCCTCACCACCTGGGGGCGGCCCGTCAGGAAGTCCAGTACCCAGTTGCACAGGGCGGGGTCGAGACCCAGGGTCTCAAGCTTGATGACGAGCTTGGAGGGTACTATGGTGTTGAATGCCGAGCTGTAGTCGATGAACAGCATTCTCACATAGGTATTCCTCTTGTCCAGGTGGGTTAGGGCAGTGTGCAGTGTGGTTGAGATTGCATCGTCTGTGGACCTATTTGGGCGGTAAGCAAATTGGAGTGGGTCTAGGGTGTCAGGTAGGGTGGAGGTGATATGGTCCTTGACTAGTTTCTCAAAGCACTTCATGATGACGGAAGTGAGTGCCACGGGGCGGTAGTCGTTTAGCTCAGTTACCTTAGCTTTCTTGGGAACAGGAACAATGGTGGCCCTCTTGAAGCATGTGGGAACAGCAGACTGGTATAGGGATTGATTGAATATGTCCGTAAACACACCGGCCAGCTGGTCTGCGCATGCTCTGAGGGCGCGGCTGGGGATGCCGTCTGGGCCTGCAGCCTTGCGAGGGTTAACACGTTTAAATGTCTTACTCACCTCGGCTGCAGTGAAGGAGAGACCGCATGTTTTCGTTGCAGGCCGTGTCAGTGGCACTGTATTGTTCTCAAAGCGGGCAAAAAAGTTATTTAGTCTGCCTGGGAGCAAGACATCCTGGTCCGTGACTGAGCTGGGTTTCTTCTTGTAGTCCGTGATTGACTGTAGACCCTGCCACATGCCTCTTGTGTCTGAGCCATTGAATTGAGATTCCACTCTGTCTCTGTACTGACGCTTAGCTTGTTTAATAGCCTTGCGGAGGGAATAGCTGCATTGTTTATATTCGGACATGTTACCAGACACCTTGCCCTGATTAAAAGCAGTGGTTCGCGCTTTCAGTTTCACGCGAATGCTTGCCATCAATCCACGGTTTCTGGTTTGGGAATGTTTTTATCATTGCTATGGGAACGACATCTTCGACGCACGTTCTAATGAACTCGCACACCGAATCAGCGTATTCGTCAATATTTTCATCTGACGCAATACGAAACATGTCCCAGTCCACGTGATGGAAGCAGTCTTGGAGTGTAGAGTCAGCTTGGTCTGACCAGCGTTGGACAGACCTCAGTGTGGGAGCCTCTTGTTTTAGCTTCTGCCTGTAGGCAGGGATCAGCAAAATGGAGTCGTTGTCAGCTTTCCCGAAAGGGGGGCGGGGCAGGGCCTTATATGCGTCGCGGAAGTTAGAGTAACAGTGATCCAAGGTTTTTCCACCCCTGGTTGCGCAATTGATATGCTGATAAAATTTAGGGAGTCTTGTTTTCAGATTAGCTTTGTTAAAATCCCCAGCTACAATGAATGCAGCCTCCGGATAAATGGTTTCCAGTTTGCAAAGAGTTAAATAAAGTTTGTTCAGAGCCATCTGTGTCTGCTTGGGGGGGATATATACGGCGGTGATTATAATCGAAGAGAATTCTCTTGGTAGATAATGCGGTCTACATTTGATTGTGAGGAATTCTAAATCAGGTGAACAGAAGGATTTGAGTTCCTGTATGTTTCCTTCATCACACCATGTCCCGTTAGTCATGAGGCATACGCCCCCGCCACTCTTCTTACCAGAGAGATGATTGTTCCTGTCGGCGCGGTGCGTGGAGAAACCCGTTGGCTGCACCGCATCAGATAGCGTCTTCCCAGTAAGCCATGTTTCCGTGAAGCAGAGAACGTTGCAGTCTCTGATGTCCCTCTGGAATGCCACCCTTGCTCGGATTTCGTCAACCTTGTTGTCAAGAGACTGGACATTGGCAAGAAGAATGCTGGGAAGTGGTGCGCGTTGTCCAATTTGTAAGTCGCTCTGGATAAGAGCGTCTGCTAAATGACTTAAATGTAAATGTGCCCTTTTTCGGAGTCTGACCAGAACACCGCCTCGTTTCCCTCTTTTTCGGAGACGTTTCCTTGGGTCGCTGCATGCGATCCATTCCGTTGTCCTGTTTGTAAGGCAGAACACAGGATCCGCGTCGCGGAAAACATATTCTTGGTCGTACTGATGGTGAGTTGACGCTGATCTTATATTCAGTAGTTCTTCTCGACTGTATGTAATGAAACCTAAGACGACCTGGGGTACTAATGTAAGAAATAACACGTAAAAAAAACAAAAAACTGCATAGTTTCCTAGGAACACGAAGCGAGGCGGCCATCTCAGTCTGCCTGGTTGGCAAGGTGATGTTGCGAGGTACTGTACATAATATATAAGGAGGTACTGTACATAATGACGATGGTCTTGTCTGCGCCCCCTAACAATGGTAGCCGTTGTTCCAAAAGCGGGAAGGCAGGCAGACTGCTTATCACTGTATTCCCACATGGAGAAATTGACGGGAGGGGACCCTTTCACTTCACCTCTTCCTCTCCAGTCATCACACTGTCATTAACATTGATGCCTTGATGTCCATTGTGATTGGGAACAAGTAGACCAGCGTTTCCAAAGCTCATTCTGCGGTACCAAGGGGTGTACATTTTGGTTTTTGCATTAACACTACACAGCTGATTATTTTAAAACGTGTGCCCCTTTGGGTCCCGAGGACAGAGTTTGGGAAAACCCTGAAGTATACTATCCCCACACCTAGATTAACAGTTATATGCAATGCTTGGAGTACCTTTTTTTTGAGCCTCAAATTATGTTTTCCTTTTGACTGAATTCCTTGTTATTAGAATTTCATCAGACATTACATTTCAGACATTACGTTTGACTACTTCAATTTAACTCTTACCCGCCATGTCTAGACTTGAAAGTTAATTCAGGTTTTGTATTTTGATCATGGAGTTCTGATCATGCAATTAAGAGCACGTCATGCATCTAAAACTACATTTAAATGTGTCCACATTGTGTCCAGTTTCCCTTTTCCCATGCTATATTCAAATGCCAGTATGCATTCTGCAAACGGTGGAACAGGATAAATCTGTCAACTTGATGGCTGTAGCCTACTAGCCAGCTAACCTCTGTAACTAGCCAGCAAGCTACAGGACACACCGACTCATTCCAGGGTTTTACTTTATTTTTACTATTTTCTACATTGTAGAATAATAGTTAAGATATCAAAACTATAAAATAGCACATATAGAATCATGGTACTGTAGCTAGCAACACTAAAGGGATTTCTTACAGGTTAGCTTAACTCTAGCCAAACAAAACATTGTTTTTCTAATAAACGCGAGCCAACTAGCTAATTGAAGCTAGCAAACACCTTTCTTACATGCTAGGAATGTATTTTCTTCAACATTTAATGAAAAAAAAGGTGCTTCTCTCCCAAAACACAAGTTTTCTGGAAACTTGTGGGCGGAGTGCTGATGTGGCCCACTGCTTGCACCTTACGTATCCTGATTGGGTCCAGAATGAGAAGAAATTCACACATGCATGCGTCTCTGACCACCTCTTGAAGTGGTGAGACTGATCCGACCACCACGGATCTGACTTTTGTGCATCTATACCAGTCTTTTTCAATGCAATGTTCATATTCTGATAGGCGAAGTTGCATGTAAATGTCAAGTTTAGACAGGCAGTCCAATTCTGATTTGGCAAAAGAGCTTAATCCCCCCGCTCTTGGTCAAATTAGTGGGAAAAGATTGTAATTGGGCTGCCAGTGTAAACACAGCCTTAAAGTAATTGTCCAGTGGCTCTATTTTAAAAGTTCAAAATTCTGATAACTCATACCCGTATAATGTCGTGACTCAGCCTATACTCGTATTTTTGGCCAAAGCATGAATTGGAGAATAAACACTTCAAAACCACCACAATTGTGTTTCTGACAGTTAAAAAAAAAAAAAGCTTTATTTCCGCATGGAGGATGATGAGCTGGCCAATCAGCTGTCTACTCATTATTATTATTTTTTTTCACCCACTCCAATCCTGCTCAAAGCTGTTTTTTTAACATATTTTTAAAGAATTGGTAGAAAAACTTCACTTGTTTTGTAATCAATTATCTGGAAACACTGGAATGCTACTTTAATATAAATCTGGAAATACTGGAGTTACTTTGTTTTTGGGAAACTCACCCCATGATAGTTTGAGCTTTTCAGTCTTATGTAACTTGATGTTAAAACCCCCTAAAGTCTATTGATGCACCGGTGTGTTATCTAAATACCATAATTAAAAAATCCCATCAATCTGTCAGGTTGCGCTAGAGAGATCTAGCATGGGCTACGTCTCAATCCACTTCATCCGCCTATGTCGCCCTTCCGCATCTGCAGTGGAAAGTGGCGGAGCTACAGAGCTGTTTGTCAAACCAGGAGACATCCAGAAAATCGTAGACTCACGAACATGACGGTGTTCTCCGTGTTTTGCTTTGACGTCCACAAGTGTCGCTGGACCAGTCCTAAAGGTAACCCAAACAAATGAATGGAGGTAGTTTTGTGCCAACAAAAATAAGGGGTTAAATGTGTTGTTTAATTCCTGAGCTTTCTTATCTCATTGATATAGGACAGACACTTCAAAACTTTATTCCTTATGATTAATTTTTGTACTGTCTTGTCGTTTATGAATGTATAATTCAATGCGTTTATGTGTTTATATGGGCTATAGTAGTAAAGGCCAAGTGTAATATTTTGTCATACTTTATTTATTTTTTGGGGATACCTAAAAGGCTCCTAAAATTTCAAATCAAATAGCTAAATGATCCATTGTATGACCTTAAAACAATTCCATGTCATCTTAGAACCCCCCCCTTGTAGAATTCTGTAGCACACCATTATCTACTTCCATGGTGCTATCTTGCTTTCTGACTGACCTAGATCAAGTTCTGTTTGTTTGTGTGTATGCACGTGCGTGGGTCCAAGCCCCTACTTGGTAACTCTGTCTCAAATGACAAATGTTTTTATTAACTTATTTTCCTATTGTTTGGCGTAATCACAATGGACTGGGCCAGGTCAAATTGAGCAAGGCCAGGTCTGGTTCGTGAGACTTATGTAGGACTTTGTATTACATTTTGTTGCAGTAATGTGAATGCAGGTGAATTTTCTCTACAGGAAACTTTTAATGTGAGTTTATTTATTTTATTTTTTACTGTACACATGTATTGCCTTATGTTTTAATATCCTTTTACTTTCAATTTGTAATATTTATCTTTGATCTTCAATTTCATAAAGCAAATCAATCTCAATATGGATGTTGGTTATACCTGTATTGTGTAGTTATTATGTTGTCTGTTTACTCACATCCTTAACAAAAACACTAATGTATCTTACTGTTACTGGGTACGATAATTGAAATGCTGTGTACCTTTCAGTTCATGTTTTGTGAGCTATTGGATAGACAAATAAAGTGATTATAATTTTTTAAACAAATCCACCCCTTTTTATTCTGAGACTTGCACTGATTGTTCTGTTATTGCAATGTAACACAGCTGTAAAATGACTATTTTAATATTTTGTTTAAATGTAATATTCATAGTAGACATTGCAAACTAAAATGACCCATTAATGATATATTTTCTCTTTCCAACATTCGTTTTGGCGGAATTAAATTGTATTAGGCACATGTGCCGAATACAACAGGTGTAGACCTAGTGAAATGCTTAATTACGAAGTCAACTCATGCAGTGTTTAGTTGCATAATCTTGACTAGTGAGGAATAATAATTGTAGCCTTGACTAGTGAGGAATAATAATTGTAGCCTATCTAGTCCTCCCTGTGCCTTGCCCCCTGACACTCAAATGGTGACGCGGGGCGAAAATCGGAATTCAAGCGTCAATGGATTAGTTATTAATATACCTATACTGAACAAATATAAATGCAACATGTAATGTGTTGGTTTCATGAGCTGAAATAAAATAAAAATCCTAGAAATGTTCCAAACTCATTCCGATTGGCTGGGCCTGGCTCCCAAGTGGGTGAGCTTATGCCCACACATGGCTGCACCCATGCCCAGTCATGTGAAATCAATAAATCTGGGCCTAATTATTTCATTTCAATTGACTGATTTCCTTACGAACTTTAACTCAGAAAAATATTTAATTGTTGCATTTTGCGTTTTATATTTTCAGTATAGTTTGATATGTTGTTTGTCCCATATGACATGGAGGCTATACCCCCCCCCCCAACCCCCAACCAAAATCACACATTCAGTGTTATTGGCTCTCGCCCTGTGACCACTTCTTGGCGCATCCTAGGGGTTGTATATTTTGGCCTGGCTATAGGTAATACAAAGTAACGCAGTATGATATTTGGAATGAAAAACTACTTAATGTTAGATTGACTATTTTCATTCCCAATGTGGAGAAACTTATGCGTCAGGAGTTTTCCTTTGGTAGTGACGTAAACACTGATCTGCACATCATTGGACGTAACAGCGGAATAGTAGGCCTTCAGTTTGAAAGCTACGGTTTGCGTGCTAGTTAGCTACCTACTTCCTTGTTAGTCCAAACTGGAGTGTGATGGCAAGCGTAAAGAAGTTTGTCCTAAAAAGCGAATGTTTTTTCCTTATTTTCAGCACTTTGGGAATATATTTTTAAAGCCGATGTGAGCTGCGATATTCCTCAAGAAACATTTCCTTTCGAGCAGGATACATTGGGCCTGCTACACTAAGCATGGAATGGAATGCAATTACGAGACACTGCCTAGCTAGCTACAGTTGCTAGCTAGTTAGCTACAGTTGCTAGCTAGTTAGCTCTGGCTAGCCAGCTAGCAAATATTTGGAATTGCAGACCAGGATTCTAATGATTTGATTTATTTTTCTCGTATCATCAGAAATTAATCTCGAGGTAAACATTGGATGGACTTGGTTGATGAATCCGATGGATTATCGATTGGAATAGCTCACTACCAGTTAGTGACGAGCTAGTTAGCTTTAGCTTACTAGCCAATTTGTAGCAAATGTTTTGTGTGGCAACATAACACTAAAGACAACTAATATTACCAAAAGTATATATCACATATTTTTGATAAATGCCTAACCCGGAGGTGTTTCGCGAGGGTCGGGGAAGAAGCCCATCGACACAGAGAAGTGCCAGACAGGAGCGGCGCAGTAACGTTAAACCTGGAAGCGGTGCTACTCCGCACCGAGAGAAACACCGGGAGAAGAGGCGGTCGTCATCTATCCGAAAGAAACACAGTCACGCTAGGGGGAAAACACAATGGCATACGCCAGATGAACCAGACAGTGAACGCAGAGGCACTCTTGAAAGAGGTGAACTTCGGACTTTAGTGGAATATGACGATGTGAGTTCCCAATCAGAACGCTTTTCTGGGAGCCCTTCGCCGAAACCAGAACCGCATGCTACTATTTTGGTCGACCGACTTAGCGAAGTTGAGTTCACAGGCATGAACGGACCGACATCCCCAGAGAGAAGGTCTCGAAGAGACAGGGCTGTATTGCATCTCAGGAAGGATGAACAAATCAGTGGTTCGTCCGAGAGGAATAGACAAGAGAAGGAACCGAAAAGAAAGGAACGCCAGAGCCGTGAGAGGGATACTTCGAAATCTCGTGGTAGTAGCCTGAGCGCCACCAAAAACAACCGAGACGGTGCGAGAAACATTGACAGTAACGGCAAGAAGACGTCTACAACCTTGGCCCCCATGTCTTTGGACAAAAAGGAATCTAAACGGCACAAAAGTAAGACACGTTCGGAAAAGGAGCCCCCGTCTGCATACAGGGATGCACCACAATCATACAGAGATGACCGTGAAGAACTCGGGGCCTACAGAAGAAGTCCTGGTTTCAAGGCAGACAGCCCACATGGGAAATCGTATTCCTATGGATATCAGTCTCCCAGTGGTAGTTATAATAACCAGTTTATATCTAGAAGAAGTCCCAGTTATGGGAACAAAAGGCTGTCCCCTACTTCAACATACTACAGCCGAGATTCTGAGGTCTATGGTGCCTACCACATTTCAAAGTCGCCCAGTTCATACTCGAGTAACAAAAGAAAGCGGTCTCCAACGAGCCCATTCAATTGGCGCAGGTCTCCAAGTTATGGCCGACATAGTCCATTCGAACAGGGAGAACTTGCTTCAAGTCCCTACGGTACCCGTCGGCGATCACGAAGTCCATACCGAAAGTCACTGAGCCCAAGTCCAGACGTAAGGTAGGCAATTGATCAGATGTTACTGCACTGGCTGAAAGCGAATTATTAATAGGTGTTACCCTCCACCTTATGAAATCTCTTGGAGAAAATAATGGCATTAATGTATTTTTTTTTTTAATTTCGTGATACTGATAGACATTGATGTAAATTTGAGTGCAGAATCTGGATCACCCAAGTGAGCAAAGCTTTGTGAAACGCATTTAGTACAACTATTTTACTAGATTGTGATTCAGATTGTAATGATGCCTTCAATGCCACTGAAAGTGTTTATTTGCCATTCCAGTAGTCTGATAAAACATCACTTATTAGACAGTATGAACATTTAAAGAGCCACAGCATACCAATTGGTACATGTTTTTCTGTTGCTTATTAGAAACATTTGATTTAATTATTGGTGTGTTTCCTGACCGACTCTGCATTTGGTTAATGATATTTGTCAACCATGAGACACTAGACACGGAAGCCTATTTTACTTCCTCAAAATAACCATTATGATTCTAAGAACTCAAGAAATCTGTAGTTTTGTTGTTTCTGCCGAGGATGTTTGTTGTGCAATTTGACATCTAAGGTGTTTGCAGTATTTCTCAAGTAAAGAAAATGTGTGACGTGTTATCTTATGTAAACAAAAGACAGAGCTGCTGGGCAGGTCTGTCTCACTGTTTATGCTATTGGATAGAAAGCAATCCCAGCTGCTATTCACCCCATGTTGGAGGAGAAATTGAACAGCCTTCATTTACCTGTTATAATGCATGGATATTCCAAACTTTTAAAAACTTTTGTTGTTGAGGATACTGACTTTATGACCAAAATGATCCTACTTACACTTTGTAGTCAATTTCGACACTAGGATAACTGTTTCTGACTAATCGATGCCACACAGACACTTTTTCAAAGGGATTTGTTGCTTTTTAAAGGCAGTCACTCTTTAAAGGGAACTTTTCTCCTTTGAGAGATTCATGTGTCTCTCCTTTCTCCAGGCGATCTGGCAAGTCTCGAAGCAGGAGTCCGTATTCCCCCTCGAGGCACTCCCGCTCACGCAGCCGCCACCGCCACTCTCGCTCCCGCAGCCGACCCTCCAGCCTCTCCCCCAGCACACTGACCTTCAAGAGCAGCCTGGCGGCTGAGCTCAGCAAGCAGAAGAAGGCCAAAGCTGCCGAGGCAGCTGCCCGGGCCAAGAGCTCCAGTAGCACCTCAACTCCCACCAAGGTTCCCTCTGCAGGCTCCCACCAACCCAGCCCCAAAACCAACCACGCCACTAAGAAGGGCCCCAGGACCCCTGTGTCGAGCCAGCCCCAGTCCCCCACAGACAGGACCTCCAAGAGGAGCACAGAGCCCCCCAAGCCCAGCAAGGCTAGAGATGTGAAGGGAAAGGATGTCCCCTCGGTGCAACGAGACAAGAGGAAAGTACCAGCATCTGGACAGGGCAAAGAGAAGGAACGAGTCACTGCCCCAACTGCCTCTACACTGACATCTCTACACCTGCCCCTGAACATCCTCGAGCACTTAGCTGGAGCAGACAGGTAATCAAACATATAATAAAGAGTTTTTTTTATAATTAAGAGAACTCATACATTTTTTCACACTCATACATGCCTCCCCCTCTTTCCATAGCCTAACTTCTCATCTTATTTTCCTCCCCTGTGCAGCTTGAAGGACGTCTTACCATCGCTATCAGGGAAGAATCCAGCAGAGCGTCAGAAGGCCCGCCACCTCCTGAGTGACCTGCCTCTTCCTCCCGAGATACCCACAGGCGCCTCCTCCCCTCACAGCCCATATGACGAGAAGAAGACCACGCTTCGCCGCAGGCCCAAGTATGTCTGGGCCCCTTGACTTTCCATGTCTCACCCTACCACGTCAATGGCCTATGCTCCTCAATAAGCTCTACTGCCTGGGGTTGAGAACCACTGCTTGACCTAATCTCTTGTTGGTTGGTTTGTCTTTCTCCCAGGATCTGCGGCCCACGCTTTGGGGAGATCAAGGAGACTGAGATCGATTGGGGGAAACGGTGCGTGGACAAGTTTGAGATCATCGGCATCACAGGAGAAGGCACCTACGGCCAGGTGTACAAGGCAAAAGACAAAGATACAGGTGAGGACGACTAAACGCTTACGATGTATTATTTTACCATCAACATTTTAACCAAACAGAATAATATGTTTGTCAAACTCTTAAATTAACATTTGAGTCTATGCCCAAGGTAACTATTATGTATGAAAAGTTATCTTCTAATATCCCCTTTACTTTATCTCTATCCCTGTGGTGTAGCTGAGATGGTGGCCTTGAAGAAGGTGCGCCTCGACAATGAGAAGGAGGGCTTCCCTATCACCGCCATCAGGGAGATAAAAATCCTCCGCCAACTCAACCACAAGAGCATCATCAACATGAAGGAGATAGTCACTGACAAGGAAGACGCCCTGGACTTCAAGAACGACAAAGGTCCATATGACAAACCCACTGAATTATCATTCTGCATCCGAAATGGCACTCCATTCCCTACATCGTGCACTACGTTTGACCAAAGCCCTATGGCAGAGGTTCTATAACTTTTTAGGGCCGGGTACCCCTTTTGTAATAGCAATCAGATTAATCATCTTTTTAACCTTTTATTTAACTAGGCAAGTCAGTTAAGGACAAATTCTTATTTACAATGACGGCCTACATAAAGGCAAAAGGCCTCCTGTGGGACGGGGGCCTGGGATTAATCTAGGACAAAACACACATCACAACAAGAGACGACACAACACTACATAGAGACCTAAGACAACAACATAGCATGGCAGCAACACACGACATCAACATGGTAGCAGCTAAAAACATGGGACAAACATTATTGGGCACAGACAACAGCACAAAGGGCAAGAAGGTAGTAAGATAAAAATAGCATACATGGAGTTTTATGTCTTTGGCAGTGCACTGGGAAATGAACAAAGTCTCGGGCCCTAGGAAGGAATATTTTAAAGGCCCGCCTCTTGGCATTGGGAGAGAATTTTGCAATTTGTTCAAGCTAATATTTTACACATTTTGCATTGAGGCAGAGGGAACATTTAACCGTTTTAAAGCTTCAATTGCAATGTGTCTTGTGTTTTAAAATAACATTTTGGGGGAATAGAAGTTTGCCGATTTGATTTGCACATTTTATACTTGGTCAACAAAAATTGAAAATATCCCTGTGAGCCTCCTAGGCCCATGTTGCCCAGGATTACGAACACATTGTAGATTAATAATATTACATTGTATTACACCCCCTAAACTTATCCCATGGATCTCTTGGCCAAAATGTACAAAAATATATATTGATATATCATTTTTAATTGTTTTAATATTTTTAGATGCGGTACCCCACTTTGAGAACCCCTGGTCAAAAGTAGTGCCCTATATAGGGAATAGAGTGCCATTTGGGATACAGACCATGTGTCTAGATTGTTTCTCCATGCATTTGTTCTCCTTTTACAGGTGCGTTCTACCTGGTGTTTGAATACATGGACCACGACCTGATGGGACTGCTGGAGTCTGGCCTGGTCCACTTCAACGAGAGCCACATCAAGTCCTTCATGAGGCAGCTGCTGGAGGGCCTCGACTACTGCCACAAGAAGAATTTCCTGCACAGGGACATCAAGTGCTCCAACATCTTGCTTAACAATAAGTGAGTGCTGCTCAGGATAGCTAGCCTGCTGGTCCCAGGTTGTCAGTGCTGTCTTGTCAACTCCTATGGTCATTATCACACCAAAGCACACGCAGATCTGGGACCAGGATAGTCAAAAATGAAAAACAATTTATATCCACTGCGGAATCAGTAGAATTGTCTGACAGAAAGGAGTCGGAAGTCACGTTAATGCTGTGTTCTGTTCTCTACGCCAGGGGTCAAATAAAGCTGGCAGATTTTGGACTGGCTCGGCTTTATAACTCTGAGGAGAGGTAAGTGTCCCGATATGGCTTAGAGTTGATTGCTGCCAATAGCTTCATCAAGCATATTGGTCTCAAATGTGTTTTGTTGAGGATGATGATGATATTATTGATACTTATGCATTTTTTGGTCACTGTCTTGTAGCCGACCGTACACAAACAAGGTGATCACCCTGTGGTACAGACCCCCAGAGCTTTTACTGGGGGAGGAGAGGTACACACCTGCCATTGATGTGTGGAGCTGCGGGTAAGAGACACACCTACGTTTAGTTGATTAGGTGTGGTGTTTCACTGGCTGATATTCATGATTCTTAAACAGAGGACAGATGGTTCTATAAAGAGAATCATGCATTCACCCTGTTTTTGTCTTTAATCAGGTGCATTCTGGGGGAGCTTTTCACAAAGAAGCCCATTTTCCAAGCCAATCAGGAGCTTGCCCAGTTAGAGCTGATCAGGTACGTTGTGTTCTGAGGAGAAGGGTACTATAAATCCCTCAATTTCTTATAATCAGCATCCCTTTTAACGGTCTGAAAGACCTTCAGCGATCTCATTGGACAGTCTTCTTGTTAGGGCATATTTTACTCTGGCCTTTGGCTTTTCTCCCTTCCAGTCGAATCTGTGGCAGCCCCTGCCCCGCTGTGTGGCCAGATGTCATCAAGCTGCCCTACTTCAACACCATGAAACCAAAGAAACAGTACCGGCGCCGGTTGCGAGAAGAGTTTGCTTTGTGAGTCGATTTGCTTGTTTGAATTCAGTAATTGGGCTCATCATTGGTGTGTGAAAATAATGTTGTTATCCTTTGGCTGTGTTTGACCAACCACTTCATCTTTCTCTTTGGTCAGTATACCACCCTCTGCCCTGGACCTGTTTGACCACATGCTGGCGTTGGACCCCAGTAAGCGCTGCGCTGCCGAGGCGGCGCTAAGCAGTGAGTTCCTCAAAGACGTGGACCCAACCAAGATGCCCCCACCAGAGTACGTTTGGCCAAAGACGTTTTACTTCATAGTCTGTGATTCATTACTGTAGAATATCATTTTTGTGATGACCCACCCTTTGATCTCACTATTTCCATTTTGTCTCCTGTCCTCTTCCCATCTCTCTCCTCCAGTCTCCCCCTGTGGCAGGACTGCCATGAGTTGTGGAGTAAGAAGCGACGGAGGCAGAAGCAGATGCCAGAGGAGCTGTCAGCCTCCAAGGCTCCCCGTAAGGAGCTGGGGCTGGGAGACGATAGTCGTAGCAACACCCCCCAGGGCTTCCCTCCGCCTGGGGGACTCAAAGGCCAACCTGTGGCTGCCTCAGCCCTACTGGGTGAGTAAATGGGCCTTTAGTCTAGTACCGCAAAGTCACCCCTCCTTACTGGCCTCACACCTTATCAGTTACACACTCACTTTAATGGCTTATATTGCAACGACTAATAACAACTTGGAGTGAGTTACTATTAAGAGGTACTTTTTAGTAAATTGCTTAAATATATATTTTTTTGTCTCCCGTAGACTCAAAAGCTCCCAACTCCCAGCTGACCCAGGAACAGCTGGCGGTTCTCCTCAACCTGCTCGGCCAGTCCAAGAGCGCTGTCAACCCGGCCCAGATTGCCAAGGTCAACCCCGAGACTCTACAGCAGCTCTCCAAGGTCCTGCCACCTGAACACTCTGACTCCGACCGGCCTCCAGAGCCACACCCTCCACTCAAGCACCACAAGCTCCCTCAGTCAGGTGGAGCACCCCGCACGCCCCCCATGCCCAAGCCCCCATCGCCACATCCCTCGTCGGCATCGCAGGGTAAGCCTGATGGGGAGGCGTCGGCAGCCACCCAGACGGCAGTCACCATGCTACTGGCCCAGCTCCTCCAGGCCCAGCAGAGGCAGGAAGCTGGCGATACAGACGGCACAAACGCACCAGCAGGAGGACCTCCTCCGCCACCCTCTGAGCCAAAGCAGCCCCCAGAGCCTATCCCTGTCTCGCCAGGTAACTACTCATAGAGAATATTGTGACATATTTTTTACCTCATTTTTTGCAAGCAGAAATAATGTGTATAGACTTGTATTCCACTGCTGTGACTATCCAGTAGGATTATGTGTCTCAAATTCTGTACACAATGGTTTTCATTTTGGATATCCCTATGGTAGAATACGAACTTGCAAAGTAGGACGAGAACTATCCCTTTGCTTTGAACTAACATCATGTCTTGTGTTTTCCCCATTAGTGTCCGAGGGGAGCGGAGTTTCCTCCAGACCCATCCTCCCCCCCGACCAGAGACCCCCTGAACCACCCGAGCCCCCTCCCCGCTGCGAGGACTTGGACTACCGGCAGAAGATGGCGCGTAAGACTGGCCACCTGCTGCCTATGCCAACCTCAGGTGGAGCTGGTGAGGGAGGAAGGCTCCCGGAGCCAGACTACCCACCCCACCCCGGCACAGAAGGACCCAGCTATGGCGGTGACTACAGCCGCCCACCCCCTCCACCCTTCCCTCCTGTAGGTTTTGGCGACTGCTACATGGGCCACATGTTGGGGGGTGGCCTACCCCCCCACAACCTGAGGGAAGTGTTCAGCAGCAGCTCTCAGCAGTCCTCGGCTACCGGGTCCCTGGCCACCTCACTCCAGGAGCCCTTCCCTTCAGGCAGAGGTGGAGGTGTTAGCAGCATGGTGTTCAGCGGTGACAAAGACCACCGCTTTGAGTACAATCACAGCCCCTCCTTGTCTGTGGAAGGGAAGCCCAACCCCACCAGCATCCACCTCTATAACCATGCTACCCCTCCCCCGCCCATCCCTCCTCCGGGCCAGTCCTGGAGCTCCCCTTCCCAGGCTGTGGCCCCACCTATGCCCCTTGGCTTCAACCCACATGTGAACTCAGCAGCCATGCGAGGACGTCACCTCCCCTTCTGATTGGCTGTGGCATAGTGAATGGGCGGGGTATGATGGACACCTCAGACTTGTGGACTCAAAAGAAACTGAGCCCAAACCCTCTCAGGCTAGACCAGAGGGATCTGGAAATGCACACTTGATTTGTAATAATAAATACAAAAATGTGTAAAGCATTGTATTCCTCCTGTATCTGGAATGTGGGGTATGTTGCAGAAGGGGGGTTGTATAGGGGGGCCTTTTTTTGCTCATACCGTTTCATATTGTTTTTTTGTTTGTATTCTACTACTGTCTTTTAAATTAAGCTTTTACCTTTGAGTGTACATTTACCAGGCTAGGTATTGCTTTTTTTATGTACCCAAGCCTTTCTTTTAATTGCTACCGAGCAAACTGTTTTGCACTACTGACTAAAGTAGGCGAGAACGATTTAGGTATGAAATTAAGTGCTATATCTGCACAACCTTTAGAAAACTACCAATGTTTTTTAATTTTGGGCCAAGCATATGTTGAAACCAGGAGGGCTCAGTTGATCGGGCTCCTGACTTGAAGGTGGTTTGTTTTTGAAGAGGATTGGCTCCTGAAAGACTGGTGGCACATGGGTGACTGCAGTAAAACTGATAGCTACTGATTGACTTGATGGAGGAAGGCCATGTTCACTTTAATTTCCACAAGCCCTTTGCCAATAGCCATTGTAAAACAAAAGGAGACATGTAACCCAACTTCAAAAAATACTTTTTGTACTAAAATGTTTTTTTCTTTTGGGGGGGTCATGTTTATTAAAGAAATGCCAACAATGTTTTTGTGTCTTTGACTGTCGATCAAAGAATCATACCTGAACATGTAGAACACACTAACCAGTGCAAGTCAACAAACTACTGAACGGCTATTTGGCTATTTGCTGATGTAAAACATTTGTAAATTGATAGCATACTAGAGAAGATCAACTAATGAAGGACATAATGTTTTGTTTTTATTTTTCAACGCAATACTATTTTTGGTTGGAAGGTTGGCTGCCAAATGAAGACATGGATGACGAAGGCAGGAACCACCTGAAAGGAAGTCAAGAAAAGCACCCAGAATAAGAGTTTGCTGGAGATGTACCGTTAAGGCCCTTTGCTCATCTAAGAGCTGTGTAAGTCATTACTCTGGTAGAAATGTCTACAAATGCCCGGCTGATGGCCTGTGAGGGATAAATAGGCATTAAAACACAACTGACTTCAGCCATACTCCACTGTAAAGTAATCTACAACACATTTCAAACTGAAGAAATGAATACGATGAAATCTATTTCTTCAGACGCTGTTGATATTGCTACATCTATTTCTGGGTAGTTTCTATAGCATAAGGGTAGATTATATTGATGTTTCTGCCTACACCCAAGAGTAATACTTGGTTGCACAGGCTTTGGCCAAGATATCTGCTGACAAATGCTTCTTGTAGCTGTCAATGAGTTTGCTGC
The DNA here is from genome assembly GCF_021184085.1 of Oncorhynchus gorbuscha. NCBI lineage: Eukaryota > Metazoa > Chordata > Actinopteri > Salmoniformes > Salmonidae > Oncorhynchus > Oncorhynchus gorbuscha. The sequence continues at coordinate 27,725,710 of NC_060179.1, read as the reverse complement.
ACCTTTCTACTGGAAGTTTGGCCCGCTGTTTTCAGATCTCGGCATAGGTTTTCAATGAGTTTCATATATGGACTCGACACTGGCCACTCCAGAACAGTCCAGCATTTCTTGGAAAATTCCTGAGTACTTTTTGATATATGTTTGGGGTCGTTTTCCGTCTGTAAGAACCACAACCTTCAACCAGAGACCCATCGAGTAGGGCTTGTGTGAATGTTCTTGGGGCCTAACCTACCCCAAAAGTTTGAATACAATGGGAAACCCGTAGTAGGCTGTGAGGTAGTTTTGTGCCTGCAGGAACATTCATGTATGCTCTTTTACCTGATATCATGATAAGCTTTGGTCATATCGATATTGGTACCCACCACCAGTGAACATTGTTTTATGTGTCTCATTCCAAAACAACTTAGAAATTTTAACTTCAGATGCATGGGCTACTTCCATTTTCTCTTTGCCTTTGACAGGATAATGTTCTACTTTTGAGATCAAGGAGGAAGCAATAGAGCCTAGTCTATTTTGTGATAATAGAGAACATTTAGTTAACACCATTTAGTGGTGAAATGTGTGTTTTACATGCTGCTTTGTTTGAGCATTAGTCTAAGAGCTTATTTCAATTGAAAAGAGTCGAAGTAGACCTATCTGGACTAAATTTAATTTGAAATAATATCTATGTAAAAATGGCCAGCTTCAGTCAGCTAGGCTGAGCTTCTTGTTCGGCAGCTCAGCATCCTATTCGCATACGTGGAGTGTGTCTGAAAGTGAGCGTTGCAAAATAAGTGGGAGGATCCACATAAGTGGGTTATGGAAACCTAATAGCTATTTGAGCTGGTTGGTTGACACGCAAGACCGTTTTACGCGGAAGCATGCAGTTTCTAGTAGTATTTTTAGCTAAACCCAACCCTTTCCCTAACCTTAATCTAATTCTACTAACATTCTAGGTTAGTTATCCTAACCTGCCTGGTGAATTATCTTTACCGGTTTAGCTAAAATGCTACAAGGAAGGAATAAGCAGTCATGCAAAATTGTCTTGAGTGGCATCCAATCTGCCCAATTAGCTGGTATGTTTCCATACACCCACTTATGTTGATCTTTCAATTTATTTCGCAAAGCCCACTTTCAGACACACCACATATGCAGTTACGGATTGCTATGCACGATCCTTGGGAAGTCCCTACCCTAAACCTTAGCCTTGCCCATAACTCTTACCATCCCTAACCCTTACCATTTTAAATGTACTCATACTTGTCCTATACTTGTTCATGTGCTCGTCAGAACTAGGAACCTCAGTTTAAAATAACACAAGTTATTTGCGTAGAGTTTCCTATTGGCTAATTATGATACTTCCCAAGTGGGAAACTCTGGATCATCTTTCTACAACGATTTAGCAGTCGGATATTTCAGAGATTCCTAGTTGCCACTAGCACATAGACGCGGCTCTATTTACAAGACCCGAACTTTCCTTTCGTTCTTATTGGTCAAGGTCACGCCAGTCAGTATTATGTCAGCACTCAATATTCCCGGGACGTCAGTGATTGTAGGATTCCAGCACGAGCAGGGCAGATGTCAGAAACGTGCTTTTAGTGGTGATGGACATTCAGGGTCTTTTAGCTGAGCCGCACCATTTGGCTCCTTCACGTAAAAGAGTAGCATAATTTTGCATCCAAACGGCTCTTCATTCAAAAACTTGAATATCGACCTAGAACCATAAAAAAAATCGAATATTTAATGTAAAGCCCAAAGGGTAGGCTACCTTTATGTCAGATCGTGATATGCATTACCTTCAGAGAATGATTTTGTAACTTATTTGCAGATAATGGTTGTTTGAAGCTCAAACGGAAGTAAGCCTACTAGGCTAGAAGTGTGTAAATCAGGGAGTCAAACGAACGAACGTCTCTCACTGATATGATTCGGTTCCCAACGTTCACCAAAAGGAGCCGTTCAAAAAGACCAGTTTGTTCGCGGAAGACCCATCAATAGCTTTCAGCAGAGGTCCTACAACATTTTTACATGAAAATAACACCGTGAAGTGAGGAGTTTTTAGATAGAGGTCAATGAGAGTGTCGAATTTGGTAAACAAAACAATGTAATTGCTCATTTGCTATGTAAGGTTTATTTGATCAAATGTTACGAATGCACTAGTAAACACAAACAAATATATATAAACGCAACATGTAAAGTGTTGGTTTCATGAGCTGAAATAAAATAAATAAAATATTCCAGAAATGTTCCATACGCACAAAAAACGTATCAAATTTTGTTCACAAATTTGTTTACATCCTTGTTAGTGAGCATTTCTCCTTTGCCAAGATAATCCATCCACCTGACAGGTGTGGCATATCACGAATCTGATTAAACAGCATGATCATCAGCATGATCATTGGCATTTCGGTAATAAAAAATAAAAAACGTTATATCGGAGTTGTGCCTGTTGTTTCCAAGCGTATCTGCCCTCTCATTGGCTAGAATCCCCCCCCCCCCTGTCTTGCCTCGTCTCGCTTGCCTTCCATCTTTGAGGACATTTATTTCCGTTGTTAGAGCTGTCACTCAACATTCTCTTCAATATAATAGATAGTCTTTGCTTTCAGTCAAAAACCTGCTTTCACCACAATGACTGTATATGAATGGACAAAGCCATCGATCACGTGACACCATTCATTCCTACGTGAAGAGCATTGATGACAAATTAAGTCGGTTAAAATGGCATCTCATGGAGACATAACATGCGCAGTTTGAGCTACTCCAGGAAGTGAAGTTGCAGGCTTGCTCAATGCTTCCCCCTTTCATTGACTACATGTACACCAATATCCGTTATTATTCGGGATACGCAAGTATTCTGTTTTTGAGTTGACGCATATAAACATCATATCCCGTTTACAATAACCTGATTAAGCTTGTATCCTGCGTATGTGAAACCAGGATAATATGCCTGGGATATGCATATCTTAGATGGGATATTGTGGCATGTAAAAATCTTATCTTGTTTACTGTTCTTTTTTGCGACCTGCACGTGCTCAGTTGCTCATATCATATGTGTTGTGCAGTGTGTGGTGTTTTGTAATTGTGTTTTCATCTGGTGGTCAAACAAATCACTTCAAAAAGTAGGCTACCTGCGCAGTTCAATCCACCATAATAATTCAATAAATTTATTTTGCAGATACTCCATACTGAACGACATAACATATTATGTACTTTCACTCCTAATTTAGACACGTTTCTACTTATAATTTCCAACATTTGGTAGGCCATATTATAATTTTGCACATTTGGTAGGCCATTTGTCAACTATAGTTAAATACGTGCAACTACTCTTCTGTCATAAATCGTTGACCTAAAAGACTAAATAAAGTAGTGCTCACCAGAATGATGTCTTACATCCATAGTTAACACTGGTAAAATTGTCTGTTTCATTTAGAGACCGGGATAAAATGCAATAGCTCCAAAACAGTGGAAAGATTTGTCATGTGCAAAATGTCCAATGTCATCAGATTGACCAGTGTTAAGGAAATTAAAAGCTGAGAAAATGATTAAGCACCTTTGTAAGACTTCAGTTCATCTTGGGCGCATATTTTATGTACTTGAACTTGTCCGCTAAGATAACACGTTACACACGCCTTCACATTTTCTCAAGAGATGCTGAAAGAAAGAAATCATATTTCTCCACTCCTGTTCCTGAGACAAAATGAACATTTGTTGTATCATTTTACTCCCAAGAAATGTATAATTCTGCAGGAGTTAATATTAAATGACATGTGAGAGGTTATAGGCCTACAGTGAGTGTCCATATTTCAGTTACTATTCCATTTTACCCATATGAACTTCAATCATGAATATTCTGTTTATTCACGGATACAGGGATACTCCTGAATGGGATATCAAAGGTGCATGTAAACAGCTTATTCCGGATAAGACCTTAAGTGGGATACAGCGGCCAACTCACGCATTGTCCATGAGACACTCGCATCCAGTTCTCACGCTCACACACCACACCTCTTCTATCTCACGCATCTAAAAGCACTGATTTTATTTGACTGATTAATCCAGTGTATAGTCAGTGCTTTAACTTTTCATATGTCCAAATCGTTTTGAAATCGGAGCATCTGCACCTAGGGGCGGAGCCAGAGGTGTGTCCGGGTGGCACTGGACATGACATCTGATTGGCCACCCTGGGAGCCACCCCAACATTTTATTTGCTACTGGCAGTTTGCTGATTGCCATCTCATTTCACCTCTAGTTGAAAGAAGCATTTATTTTGACGTTCGGCGGCGCATTTTTTCAAATCGAGGTAGAGAGAATATTGGTTGGTTGCGAGATACAGAAGAATAAGAACATACAGAAGAAGAGATAATATTTCTACAGCTCCACGAGCTCTTTTCACAGTTGGCAAAAGCATGGTATTTGAAGTAAATTTTAAGTTTTAGCATCGGGTTTAGATTTCCTGAAAACTTTTACGAAAGTTGAGTTGCTATGTAAGTTAATGGAACCAAAGATCTAACGTTAACAGACAGTTAATCATATAAGAGAGACCGGTTACCAATTTAGCCTAACATTATGTTTACATCTGTGCTAGTAATACACGCATATACAGTGCAGTGTCGTACGTTACAGTATACGAATGTTTAGCTAATATGGGGTAACTAGTAGGCTACAGCTGTCAGTGTTCAGCAATTTGATGAGGCTAGTCCAGTCAGTGTGGTCAGACTTCACAAGGACCCAGTCTACCACCACCAGGTCAGAGCATCTACCAGGCAGTCAGTCACATGCCCAGTTCAGAATTTAAGTTTAGCTTCAGCTTGTAATGGAGGATTTTGTTAGATTAAGCCTCACTTTAAAATGTTGGTTGTGGTTCATGTGTGTTCTTGTTGATGGCTGTGGAATTTTTATTGTGATTATACACGAATGGTTCTTGTGTTATTTTAATGTAATAGATGTATCAAGGGATGACACAGAGACCTCTGGCTCTGAGCAAGACAGTGAGCCAGAGCTGCCTGGAGATGTCATCAAGCACCAGATATGCTGTTCCAAAATGACCCAACTTTAAACTACACATTTTAGTTAGCAGCTGTTAGTATCTAATCTTGTGGATCCCTTAATTATACATTTCCATAGAAAGATGACACATTATTTAACGTCTATTTCAGATATTTCAAGATCCAGAAAAGAAGGTTCTGTACAGCTGTGTTTGAAAACATTTCCCAGAACTCAGCTTGGTACTAGGAACAGGCCTTTCAACAGGTCCTGGTATAAGGACAATTCATGGCTTGAATATTCTGTAAATCAAGATTTGACTCATTTTTCTCTGCTCAATACACCTGAATCTGCCTTCACATCACAGTCAGGTTTTTGTAACTGGAAAAAAAGGGGCTGCTTAAAGATTCTGGGTTTAAGCTCCATTCGAAGGCAGAGCATCATATCAATGCTATGTATGCTTGGAATCAGCATAACAGGGCTATTGACAGCAACTCATCAATGTTAGATGTCATAAATGAGGACCGGAAAAGAAAGTGGAGAAAAACTGTACTTACATTAAAACTATTGCAGATGTGCTCCTATTAACTGCCACTCAAAATATGGCACAGAGTTCGAGACTCACAACAAGGGACATTGTTTGACAGTCTTAGAAGAAATAGCAAAGCATGACACTCAGAGAAAAGGAAGAATGCATGTGGCAATGCCAAGTACACAAAGCCACCAAATCCAGAACAAAGTTCTTGAGGGCTTAGCTGAGATAGTACAAAGTTGTCACGCCTTGGTCATTGTATCTTGTGTTTTTGTTATATGTTTGGGTAGGCCAGGGTGTGACATGGGTTTATATGTTGTATTTCGTATTGGGGTTTGTATTAATTGGGAGTGTGTATTATTAGGGGTGTGTCTAGTTAGGCTTGGCTGCCAGAGGCGATTCCTAATTGGAGTCAGCTGATTCTAGTTGTCTCGGATTGGGAACCGTATTTAGGTAGCTTGAGTGCGCGTTGTATTTCGTGGGCGATTGTACCTGTCTTAGTGTTAGTCACCAGATAGGCTGTATTAGTTTCACGCGTTTGTTGTTTTTGTATTTTCAGTTATTTCATGTACCGCATTATTCTTCATTAAAAGTCATGAGTAACCTACACGCTGCATTTCGGTCTGACTCTCTACAAACAACAGACGAAGTTCATTACAGAATCGCCCACCACCATTCACAGACCGAGCAGCGTGTGAACTGGCAGGAGCTAAAGGAGGACGATATGGACGGCAGAAGCAGGGATTATACGACGTGGGAAGAAATCGACAGGTGGGCGGCCGACCCAGAGCGAGTGCAGGAGCCCGCCTGGGATTCCCTACAGCAATGCGAAGAGGGCTATACACGTATTGAATCGAGAAGGAAAGCATTGCTATACAGAGCAAAAACCGAAGGTAAAGGGGGAAAGCGCAGAGAGAGAGTGGCTGAGTCAGAGAATAGACCTGAGCTTACTCTCCCTGTTAATCGTGAAGAGCAGTTGCAATGGGAGAGACTGCATCATTTGGAGATTTGGACATGGGAGGAGGAATTAGACGGTCAAGGACCCTGGGAGCAGCCGGGAGAATATCATCGTCCAAAGGAGGAAATAGAGGAAGCTAAAGCGGAGAGGCGCATGTATGAGGAGGCAGCACGGTGACGCGGTTGGAAACCGGAAAGTCACCCCCAAAAAAATATTGGGGGGGGGGCTAAAAGGGAGAATAGTTATGCCAGGTAGGAAACCTGCGTATACTCCCTGTGCTCACCGTTGGGCTAGAGAGACCGGGCAGGCACCGTGTTATGCTATGGAGCGCACGGTGTTTCCAGTGCGGGTGCAGAGCCAGCTGCGACACATACCAGTCCTTCCTATTGGCCGGGCTAGAGTGGGCATCGAGCCAGGTAAGCTTGGGCAGGCTCGGTGCTCAAGAGCTCCAGTGCGCCTGCACGGTCCGGTCTATCCAGAGCCACCTCTACACACCAGTCCTCCGGTAACAGCTCCCCGCACCAGGCTTCCTGTGCGTGTCCTCGCACCAGTACCACCAGTTCCAGCACCACGCACCAGGCCTCCAGTGCGCCTCGCCTGTTCAGCGCAGCCAGTGCTTTTCTCCCCTCCTGTGCTAGCGGAGTCTCCAGCCTGTTCAGCGCAGCCAGAGCCTTTCTCCTCTCCTGTGCTGCCGGAGTTTCCTGTCTGTTCAGCGCCACCAGTGCTCCCAGTCTGCCCAGCGCCGCCAGTCAGCCCAGCGTCACCAGTCTGCGAGGATCCGCCAGAAGTGCCAGTCTGCCAAGATCTTCTAGATCGGCCAGACAACCTGAATCATCCAGGTCCACCAGCCAGCCAGGATTTACCGGAGCCTACTACCTGCCTGAGCTTCTTCTCAGTACTGAGCTTCTTCTCAGTACTGAGCTTCTTCTCAGTACTGAGCTTCTTCTCAGTACTGAGCTTCTTCTCAGTACTGAGCTTCCTCTCAGTACTGAGCTTCCTCTCTGTACTGAGCTTCCTCTCTGTACCGAGCTTCCTTTCTGTACCGAGCTTCCTCTCTGTCCCGGGCTTTCCCTCGGGCTTCCCCTCTGTCCCGGGCTTCCCCTCTGTCCCGGGCTTCCCCTCTGTCCCGAGCTGCCCCTCTGTCCCGAGCTGCCCCTCTGTCCCGAGCTGCCCCTCGGTCCCGAGCTGCCCCTCGGTCCCGAGCTGCCCCTCGGTCCCGAGCTGCCCCTCAGTTATGTGGGGATCAGGGTGAGGACTATTAGGCCATGGTCGGCGGAGAAGGTGGATTATCCTAGGACGCGAAGGGGAGGAACTAGGACATTTATGGAGTGGGGTCCACGTCCCGAGCCAGAACCGCCACCATGGACAGACGCCCACCCGGACCCTCCCTATGCTCGAGGTGCGTCCCGGAGTCCGCACCTTAGGGGGGGGGGGGTTCTGTCACGCCTTGGTCATTGTATCTTGTGTTTTTGTTATATGTTTGGGTAGGCCAGGGTGTGACATGGGTTTATATGTTGTATTTCGTATTGGGGTTTGTATTAATTGGGAGTGTGTATTATTAGGGGTGTGTCTAGTTAGGCTTGGCTGCCTGAGGCGATTCCTAATTGGAGTCAGCTGATTCTTGTTGTCTCGGATTGGGAACCGTATTTAGGTAGCTTGAGTGCGCGTTGTATTTCGTGGGCGATTGTACCTGTCTTAGTGTTAGGCTGTATTAGTTTCACTCGTTTGTTGTTTTTGTATTTTCAGTTATTTCATGTACCGCATTATTCTTCATTAAAAGTCATGAGTAACCTACACGCTGCATTTCGGTCTGACTCTCTACAAACAACAGAAGAAGTTCATTACAAAAGTGAAGTAATAAGAGAATTAAAAGAAAGTGAAGTTTTTAGTGTAATTGCAGATGAAACCAAAGATTTAAAGACAAAAATAACAAATGTCTTTAGTTGTGATGTACTATTACAAATGGGGCCATCCACAAAAGCTTGTTACACTTTCAGCCAGCTGAAAGCTTAGATGCAGCAGGTCTCACAAAAATGATAATTGATTGGCTTGAAAAACATGTTCTGGACTACAGAAATAATCTTGTGGGGCAAGGCTACGAAGGTGCATCCGTCATGAGCGGAAATTATTCTGGTGTGTCTGCACAGATTAAAAACAGTGCAAGATTTGCATTTTATGTGCACTGTAATGCGCATTGTTTGAATTTGGTTCTTGTGGATGCTGTAAAATCAGTGCCTGAGGCAGTTAAAGCTTCTGCAGGAGAGCAAAAAAGTTTTAGCTTTGTATCTGGCTTGTACGTTCATCTCAAGTGGCTTGCAGTTCAGAAAGAGCTGTATCCACAGCACCAGTCCCTCTGGTCAGGATTAAAACCTGCACTGTGTACTAGCTAGTATACTGACATTCTAAAATGATACATCCAAGGGGTATCATGTCACACAGATTTCATTTGGTCTTGATTAGGCCAATTCCAAAACTTTTCTTTGCTATTAGTTAACATAATATATTTTAGCATAAATATGATACTGTAAGTTTAATATCGATGGGTGACAAAAAGTAAATTTCTTGATACCTGGTATGTCAAATTGCAGTGTTTAAAAAAAAATGCACTATGCAATTTATGTAACACACAAATGCATCTTATCTCCTTGGTGCTTGAGCTTTATTTTCTGAAAATATTTTGGATGTTCAACACTTATAGACCCAGATTATATATTAATGAAAACAGAGTGACCCAAGTCTCTCCAGTGTGACGACAGTACTGTGTGTGCGAGAGAGAGAAAGAAATTGAGCTGCAGTTCCGAGATAGACATTGACTATTCACAGTATGTTAAAGAATTCTAGTGAAGTAACCCTTTTGGACCACACTATCTGCCACATTGAAGAACTAATCAGAAATCATAGGATTCATTCATGCTCCTTAGATGCAAGGTTAGGTCTAGTTATGTTAAGGGATCAAGGTGATTGGATGGGCATTTTAAAGAAAAGACCCTCTAGATTAGAGTGGAGCTGAATGGAGAGAACGTTCTCCTCTAAACTTGTAAAAAAGAGCAGCAAGGTAGCGCTCTTTTATGTGCAATGTCAACACAATTATGTAGCTGTTACTCCCGTCCCTTTTGACAGCTTGTACTAAAGTCGATTTAATCCACACTTGCATTAGTCCCCTTGTTTGGTAATTGACATTTAGGCTGTGACAAGGAGAAGGCAGCAGACAGACCTACACTATGTTTTAGCAGGGAAGGTAGGATGACCTGATTCTAGAGGGGAAATAAATAGAAAAAATAATTTGGTTAGGGTGTAGGGTCGTCTTGTATTCACAACATGTTATTATCTATCTATTACCTGATCATTGGAACAATTCTCATTCTTAACATTGCGATAAAATCAAATGTTATTGGTCACATACAGTACACATGGTTAGCAGATGTTATTGCGAGTGTAGCGAAATGAGTTTGCTTCTAGTCGCGACAGTGCAGGAATATCTAACATGTAATCTAACAATTATAGGGTAATTCGTGTACTTGTCAGCAACAACACTATTATTCCCCACACTTATTTTATTGTTCGGCTTCTTCACAATTTTGCGTGTGTAATCACATATTTGATATCTGATATGCCTACTTGTGTCTTTCAAAATGAATGATATGAGGCTATGTATGTTTGCAGTCATTCACGGACAGAATTTGAACAAGTCACACATAAGCATAGACTATTAAAATGTTCCAGGCCTCACATAGCATTTTTTACATTTTAGTATTGTGCCCATACTAGGCAGAGATGGTAGTGGACTCACAAGTCATAAACACATCATATTCTGTCTATGCAGAGTAAGATGATGAAAAGGATCTTCAACTAGTAGGCATAAATACCACCTGTTTATTTTTCTTGAAGGTTGGGTGATTTTGATTAATTAATTGTTATAACAAGGACATTTTTAAACACCCAGCACTTGGGAAACATAGATCAGGATTTGCCAACCCTCCTATGGAGCAAGCAGGGTCTTCTTATTTAAAGAGATAGTTCAGGCAAATTACAAAATGGGTGATTACATTTTTTTTAAACACACATTTAAAATCACCCACCACCCTACACTGAACAAGTTATTTGAAGCAAACGTGCCTGTACGCTGCTCTTTTGCACTGTGCAAAATGTAGTCATGCAGAAACGAGAGCCCAAATGTGTGGCTGTTTTATGACAATCAGGTAATATTTCACAGATGTCCTTGTTTTCAATGAGAGCATGACGGTAAATGCAGTTGAGGCATGGCGGTGAATGCCGTCAGCCACAATGGAAGACAGGACTTGCCACCAGAGTAAAATATTTTAACTTTGCCACCAGAGTAAAATATTTTAACTTTGCCATCTGCAACAAAAAAATAGTTATCGTTTATGGCCCTCGTGATAAATAGGCTAAGACTTTTGGGGATTACATAGATTATATTTAGTTACATTTAACTGGTTACATTAATCATACATATAGCCTAATCATAAGAGTTGCCTTCGTTCTTCAATATAATAATTTATTCATTCAGAAGGTTAAAACTAATACACAATGCAGCGGGGGAGGTTTGATAATGCTGTGGGTTTGTTTTGCTGCCTCTGGTAGCAAGGCATCATGAAATCAGCAGATTATCAAGGTGTTTGAGTCCAATGTGCAACCCAGTGTCCAAAACTAGGTCTCTGTCACACACACACAAAAATAAATCACCCAGGAATGATTAAACAAGAAATGTTAGACTGTTCTGGAGTGGCCAGCATTGAGTCCAGATCTGAATGCCATCAAAAACAGAGATATCTAAAAACACCAGTTGGTAGAAGGTACCCCTCAAACATTGCAGAATTGGAGTGGTTTGTAGTTTAATATTGGGCCAAACCTCCAGTAGAAAGGTGCATCAAGCTCATTGATGGCAAAAAAAAAAAATTGTCAGCAGTTATCTAGGCCAAAGGCTGCGTAAACAAATATGACCTCTTGGGTGTTTTGTTTTTCTTTTCTAAATAAAAATTCCAAACTTACATTTCAAAAATCTAAATTGTTTCTGCAATGTTGAACATCCAATAATGTGTGGAGACCAATTTTTTTTTTTCCAAGTTGAACTTGTTTTGGAAGAAATAGGGAATTATTTAAGAAAAGTGCAAGGCTGCCAATATATTTGGCCACAACGGTATATCATAATGGCAGATTCTGTTGATGTTGCTGCCCTTGGGGCAGTAACCTGACCATAGTATAAGGTGAGATACCATACACAAACTGCTTCTTTGGGGTTCCATATACAACATTTTGGTTCTTTTGACGAGATTAAAGAAAACTTTACTAAAAAAGGTTCTATATACAATGAATGTATAAAACATAGAGTGACCAAGTGAAAGCTATGATCCCTTATTGATGTCACCTGTTAAATTCCACTTCAGTGTAGATGAAGGGAAGGATACAGTTTAAATATGGATTCTTAAGCCTTGAGACAATTGAGACATGGATTGTGTACGTGTGTCATTCAGAGGGTGAATGGACAAGATAAAATATTTTAGTACCTTTGAACAGGATATGAGATTCGATGCCAGGCGCACCGGTGTCAAGAACTGCACCGCTGCTGGGTTTTTCACGCTCAACAGTTCCCTATGTGTTTCAGGAATAGTCCACCAAAGGACATTCAGCCAATTTGACAACTGTGGGAAGCATGAGTCAACATGGGCCATCATCCCTATGGAACGCTTTTGTCACCTCGTAGTCCATTCCCCGATTAATTTAGGCTGTTGAGGGCAAAAGGGGTTGCAACTCAAAATTTAGGAAGGTGTTTAATGTTTTGTGCACTCAGTGTATTTACCCAGTGAAGGTAAAGGAAGGTACAGGAAGCGGCGCAGGTCCTAATCCAGGCACTTGTCATCTCCCGTCTGGATTACTGCAACTCGCTGTTGGCTGGGCTCCCTGCCTGTGCCATTAAACCCCTACAACTCATCCAGAACGCCGCAGCCCGTCTAGTGTTCAACCTTCCCAAGTTCTCTCACGTCACCCCGCTCCTCCGCTCTCTCCACTGGCTTCCAGTTGAAGCTCGCATCCGCTACAAGACCATGGTGCTTGCCTACGGAGCTGTGAGGGGAACGGCACCTCAGTACCTCCAGGCTCTGATCAGGCCCTACACCCAAATAAGGGCACTGCGTTCATCCACCTCTGGCCTGCTCGTCTCCCTACCACTGAGGAAGTACAGTTCCCGCTCAGCCCAGTCAAAACTGTTCGCTGCTCTGGCTCCCCAATGGTGGAACAAACTCCCTCACGACGCCAGGACAGCGGAGTCAATCACCACCTTCCGGAGACACCTGAAACCCCACCTCTTTAAGGAATACTTAAGATAGGATAAAGTAATCCTTCTCACCCCCCTTAAAATATTTAGATGCACTATTGTAAAGTGGCTGTTCCACTGGATGTCATAAGGTGAATGCACCAATTTGTAAGTCGCTCTGGATAAGAGCGTCTGCTAAATGACTTAAATGTAATGTAAATGTAAAGGAGCATGAGGATTCTATCCAAACCACAGGGTGTAATGGGGATTTCAGAAAGCAATAGCTAACAAACGCTAACCCAGTCAAATCAAACACAAAAGTGTTCCAGCTGTTTTGTATTGACATGTATATCCATATTAATGATGCTGCTCCATGATTTTACCTGGTCAGAAAAAATGGCTAGTTGACATCTGACATGTTAGCTCTCTATGGCAGGGCAAAGATCAAATTCAGATTTAGCAACATTGTTGCCTAGGTCTGAGTGGAAAAAAGGTTCATACAAACCTGTGCTGTTGCAAACTAAATGCTAGCAAGAGGAAATCCTGTGTTTAATAAATGCATGCACTCTTAAAACTGCCATTCCAGCATGACGATGCAAGAGGATGGTGGTTGAACCAACTAGCAAGTAGCCTACACATAAGCACGTTATTTTTCAATGTATTAAGGTAAGCACATCATCTTTTTTTATTCAAATATATGAAACCAAAGTCATATGATTAACTACAGGTTAGATAATTAAAGTTGAAACTAATTTGAGCACCTTTGTAAGCTAGCTAGCAAAACAGAAAAAGCTAGGGTACTTTAATTTGCCACTTTATAATCTAGCCAGCTAACGCTTTCAAATTAACATTGTTTTGTGTTATATGCCAAATAGAGCTACAGACCCAGCCTGACAGCTAATTGTTACTTTCATTTCAGTATTTCAGTGTGGAGTCAATTGAGGAGACTATGTTCCATGAAGCTTGTTGCTGACTGAGAGGAGGCATGTATAAATGATTTATTATACATTATGTATGAGAAGTCTTAGTGATTCAATAGCCAGTAAATCATTACATGACTTGTAACAGACTATACAGTTGAAGTCGGAGGTTTACATACATCGTAGCCAAATACATTTAAACTCATTTTTTCACAATTCCTGACATTTAACCCTAGTCGAAATCCCCTGTATTTGGTCAGTTAGGATCACCACTTTATTTTAAGAATGTGAAATGTCAGAATAATAGTAGAGAGGATGATTTATTTCAGCTTTTATTTCTTTCATCACCTTCCCAGTGGGTCAGAGGTTTACATACATTGCCTTTAAAATGGTTTAACTTGGGTCAAATGTTTCAGGTAGCCTTCCACAAGCTTCCCACAACAAGTTGGATTAATTTTGTCCCATTCCTCCTGACAGAGCTGGTGTAACTGAGTCAGGTTTGTAGGCCTCCTTGCTCCGCACATGCTTTTTTAGTTCTGCCCACACATTTTCTATAGGATAGAGGTTAGGGCTTTGTGATGGCCACTCCAATACCTTGACTTTGTTGTCCTTAATATATCCACATACTTTTCCTACCTCATGATGCCATCAATTTTGTGAAGTGTACAAGTTCCTCCTGCAGCAATACACCCCCACAACATGATACTGCCACCCCTGTGCTTCATGGTTGGGATGGTGTTCTTCGGCTTGCAAGCCTCCCCTTTTTCCTCCAAACATAACGATGGTCATTATGGCCAAACAGTTCTATTTTTGTTTCTTCAGACCAGAGGACATTTCTCCAAAAAGTACGATCTTTGTCCCCATGTGCAATTGCAAACCGTAGTCTGGCTTTTTTTATGGCGGTTTTGGAGCAGTAGCTTCTTCCTTGCTGAGCAGCCTTTCAGGTTATGTCGATATAGGACTCGTTTTTACTGTGGATGTACTGTATTACATTCACACATATTACACACATATGCCACACACACATGTTACACACGTGTACAGTCGTGGCCAAAAGTTGAGAATGACAAATATTAACTTTCACAAAGTTTGCTGCTTCAGTGTCTTTAGATATTTTTGTCAGATGTTACTATGGAATACTTAAGTACAATTCCAAGCATTTCATAAGTGTCAAAGGCTTTTGACAATTACATGAAGTTTATGCAGAGTCAATATTTGCAGTGTTGACCCTTCTTTTTCAAGACCTCTGCAATCCGCCCTGGCATGCTGTCAATTAACTTCTGGGCCACATCCTGACTGATGGCAGCCCATTCTTGCATAATCAATGCTTGACGTTTGTCAGAATTTGTGAGTTTTTGTTTGTCCACCTGCCTCTTGAGGATTGACCACAAGTTCTCAATGGGATTAAGGTCTGGGGAGTTTCCTGGCCATGGATACAAAATGTCAATGTTTTGTTCCCCGAGCCACTTATCACTTTTGCCTTATTGCAAGATGCTCCATCATGCTGGAAAAGGCATTGTTCATCAAGAAACTGTTCCTGGGTGGTTGGGAGAAGTTGCTCTCGGAGGATGTGTTGGAACTATTGTTTATTCATGGTTGTGTTCTTAGGCAAAATTGTGAGTGAGCCCACTCCCTTGGCTGAGAAGCAACCCCACACATGAATGCTCTCAAGATGCTTTACTGTTGTCATGACACAGGACTGATGGTAGCGCTCACCTTTTCTTCTCCGGACAAGCTTTTTTTCCAGATGCCCCTAAATCGGGAAGGGGATATATCAGAGAAAATGATTTTACCCCAGTTCTCAGCAGTCCAACCTTTAGCAGAATATCAGTCTGTCCCTGATGTTTTTCCTGGAGAGAAGTGGCTTCCTTGCTGCCCTTCTTGACACCAGGCCATCCTCCAAAAGTCTTTGCCACACTGTGCTTGCAATTGCACTCTCACCTGCCTGCTGCCATTCCTGAGCAAGCTCTGTACTGGTGGTGCCCCGATCCAGCAGCTGAATCAACTTTAGGAGACGGTCCTGACGCTTGCTGGACTTTCTTGGGTGCCTTGAATCCTTCTTTACAACAATTAAACCTCTCTCCTTGAAGTTCTTGATGATCCGATAAATGGTTGATTTCAGATGCAATCTTACTGGCAGCAATATCCTTGCCTGTGAAGCCCTTTTTGTGCAAAGCAATGATGACGGCACGGGTTTCCTTGCAGGAAACCATAATTGACAGAGGGAAGAAAAATGATTCCAATCACCAGCCTCCTTTTGAAGCTTCTAGTCTGTTATTCAAACTCAATCAGCATGACAGAGTGATCTCCAGCCTTGTCCTCGTCAACACTCACACCTGTGTTAACGAGAGAATCACTGACATGATGTCAGCTGGTCCTTTTGTGGCAGGGCTGAAATGAAGTGGAAATGTTTTTGGGAGACTTTGCAATTAATTGCAATTCATCTGATCACTCTTCATAACATAACGGAGTATATGCAAATTGCCATCATACAAACAGAGGCAGCAGACTTTGTGAAAATTTATATTTGTGTCATTCTCAGAACTTTTGGCCACGACGGTATGTGTTCACATGTATATTCTGTATTATGTATGTATTTCTTAGTACAGCCTTAACGACTCTCACCGTCACAGTCCAGTGGTTGTGTTCATTGTACATCATTGGATCTATCTGAAATTTTAAAAAAGAGCAAGGATACATCTGCTGGAGTTTAACATCTGTCAAACATAACATATAATATATGATATTATGAGAATAATCCAACCAACCTTAAATTTGGATTTCTTGCCCCTCCAAATGCCGGTCATTTCAAAGGTGTTAATGTAGAAAGCTTGCTCGGTTGACTGCCTATTAAAATTCCACACCAGATGGAACATGATGGTCTGACAGAAAAAAAGAAAGACAGTGAAGATCAATCTGTTACTTGGAAAAACAACTATTTAAGTTTTCCTTATAAATACGCAGATTAATCACACACATACACTGTTTATATATACTGTATGTGCAACACAAGTCTTACCACACTTTCCAGCTCCATAGTTGGACCAGTTCTGTGGAGATCCCGATAAAAGATTTTATATGAGCCGATTTTAGACAACAGCACATATACATATTTTCCTCCCCAAGCCTCTGCAACACCTTGAAAAATGTACCTGCAAGTGTACTGAGATATATAAGATGGATCAACCTGGGAAGATTACATACATTTGTTTAGATCAGTAGCAGCTGCTGCTGCTGGTGTGGTGGTTCTGGAGGCTGCGGAATTTATTTTATGAGGGATCCGACGAGTCTCCTCTATATGAGGCCTCAGGTGATCCATGCTTATTTTAGAGAAGATAACCCCCTTGTCATCTTCCAAGTCCGCACTTTTCCCTTCGAGACCTCAAATCATATATGGGCCTAGATTAGTTGGGATCTAGTTTGCCCCCTTTCCTCTGCACTCATGTTAACTTTATTTTTCGCACAGAGTACAATTTTTTTAACAATTATTGTTACTATCATTTTATTATTACTACTGTACCTACATTCTTAAACTAAAACAGAAAGTCTAAAAACAATGTAGGGGGGGAAACAACACCGGTTTGGAATAGTATACAGCTGTACCAAAGGCAATCAGTGTTATTCCACTTCATAAATTAAGCTTCTTTTCATTTAAAAGTTTCAATTTTCTCGTTAGAACATTCTGTAAAGCTTTCTTCCGCTAGAACGAATTATATGAATCTTCTTTCTAGTGATTTATAGATAGGGCAGGTGCCTAGAGAATCAATCACAAAGCAAGCAATGACAGGGAAACTGCTGTTTTGTCAGTCTGATGTCTGTCCCGCCTCTCCATAGTGTTATTTTTGTGCGCTGTGGTTGTGCGCACAAAGGGAGAGCATGACACTTCTACTTCGTTGTCTCTTGTGAGTGAATTTACATGTATGTCTTGGGCTAATTTGTGTTCAGAGATTTAAGAATGTATAACATACATGTGTATTCATATGCCAAATAAAGACAGGGCCTCAACTTATGCATGTATCATCACTGTCATTTCTCAAACTGGGGTTTAAAATACTTATGGGCAGTATTACTTGTTTATCAGTAGCTTGTGTGCACTTTTGTAGTTATTAGTGTAATGATATGCACAACATAAACATGCTGTTACATGTTGTCTCCATAGGTGTCAGCATTAGCTTACCACAAGGTATGTAAACATCCACTTTATTCCTGTACCTCTGGGAGGTATTCACTAGAACAAAACAGCAGGAAAAAGGGCTGAAACTGGGAGGGGATTTATTGAACATTTCTTATTTAACTTGTCCAATAAAAAAACACATGTTTTATAACAAAAAACTATCCCGGTTGGAAAATATTTAGCTACTTATCATGTTTTATAAATGATTGGAGACAGGCGCAGGAATACGTAATAGGGAGTTAATACTCCACCCAAAATTACAATATACCATGCAGGCACAGGGACAAAGCTCAAAACAAACATGTATACAAAAACACAAGGACGAGGTTAAACCTCTAATAAATACATGGGACAAAACCCATAATAAAAACTACGAGACGAGACCCGTAGTAACGAGTACGCAATACACGCAGCATGACAGCCGACACAACAAAGCACAGGCCAACGAACATGGGAACAATAACAAGAAATGGTGAACAGAGGGCACATATATACAATTACTAATCAAGGGAATTTGAATCAGGTGTGCGAAATGAGAGTTCAATGAAGCCTAGAGGCCGGTGATGTAGACTTCTGAAATGTGGTGCTTGGAATGAACAGCAGTACCAGGGAATCTGTGACACTACTGTTTGCATTAATGATATCCCTGGCATCATAACATGAAGCTGATAGCAATAGCTCCCATACTTAAGCTGAGTTTCTGTCTTTTACTTTCAGTTTTGTACACCAGCTTCAAACATCTGAAAATACAATATGTTTGGTTATGGAAAATATATTTCACAGTGGTTTAGATGGTACAATGATTCTCTACACTATACTTGCTTGTTTTGTCACATAACATTCTAATTGTTCACATAATTTCAGTTTAACAACCAGGAAACGGTGGAGCAATTTCTGCATAGTGAGTCTTTAAAGTTGACATATGTACTGTAACATTTTGGGAGACCTCACCAAATTCACATAGAAATGTGTCTTATAGATCTGTCATTCTCATTGAATGCAAGTATAAGAACAGATCTAATGTGCCACTTCTGTGTGCTTTTCTATGCTTCCCGTTCAAAAGTTAAAGTTTTTGCACCATTTACCTTCGGTTTGGTACACCAGCTACAAACAGCTGAAAATATAATATTTTGGTTATGGAAAATATATTTCATAGAAGTTAAGATGGTACAATGAGTCTCTACACTATATTTGCTTGTTTTGTCACAAAAACAGAAATTAGGCGAACTATTAGAATTTTAGCAACCAGGAAATGGCAGAGCGATTTCTGCATAGTGCATCTTTAACATGGTGAACGTAAATCTGTAACACTCAAATTAGTGTCATATGTTACGTTTGATATGGTTGTATAAGACAGAAGGGTACTTATTAAGGCAAACTATGAAAGTAGGGTGGCTGGTCAGGCTGGATGGGCAGGCGTATAACACAAATATCTAGCAAACCAGTGTTTGACTCTCATCATGGACAACTTTAGCTAATTAGTAACTTTGCAACTACTTAGCATGTTAGCTAACCATTCCCCTCGCCCTTTAACCTAACTCTTACCTTAACCCATAGCCTAGCTAACATTTGCCAACTGGTGTTAGCCACCTAGCTACCTAGCTAACATTGGCCACAACAAGTTAGAATTCGTAATACAGTATATTATATACAGTACCAGTCAAAAGTTTGGACACACCTACTTCTTCAAAGGATGTTCTTTCTTTTTTAAAACTATTTTCTACATTGTAGAAAATAATAATAGTGAAGACATCAAAACTATGAAATAATACAGGAGTACATGAATCAAAACTATGAAAAAATACATGGAATCATGAAGTAAACAAAAAGTTGTTAAACAAATCAAAATAGACTTTAGAATATAGATTCTTCAAAGTAGCCACCCTTTGCCTTGATGACAGCTTTGCACACTCTTGACATTCTCTCAACCAGCATCACCTAGAATGCTTTTCCAACTGTCATGAAGCAGTTCCCACACATGCTGAATACTTGTTGGCTGCTTTTCCTTCACTCTGCGGTCCAACTTATCCCAAACCATCTCAATTGGGTTGAGGTCAGGTGATTGTGGAGGCCAGGTCATCTGATGCAGGACTTTATAACTCTCCTTCTTGGTGTGTTGGGTCATTGTTCTGCCTGTGATTATTATTATTTGACTATGCTGGTCATTTATGAACATTTGAACATCTTGGCCATGTTCTGTTTTAATCTCCACCCGGCACAGCCAGAAGAGGACTGGCCACCCCCCCACCCTGGGGTGGCAGGGTAGCCTAGTGGTAAGAGCATTGGACTAGTAACCAGAAGGTTGAAAGTTCAAACCCCAGATCTGACAAGGTACAAATCTGTCATTCTTCCCCTGAACAGGCAGTTAACACACTGTTCCTAGGCCGTCATTGAAAATAAGAATTTGTTCTTAACTGACTTGCCTAGTTAATTTAAAAAAAAAAATAATTGCCTGGTTTCTTCCTAGGTTTTGGCCTTTCTAGGGAGTTTTTCCAAACCACCGTGCTTCTACACCTGCATTGCTTGCTGTTTGGGGTTTTAGGCTGGGTTTCTGTACAACACTTTGAGATATCAGCTGATGTACAAAGGGCTATATAAATACATTTGATTTGATTGTCCTGTTGAAAAACAAATGATATTCCCACTAAGCGTAAACCAGATGGATGGTGTTTCACTGCAGTTATTATATCATAAAAACAGATTCTAATGATGTTCTCTCATTGGGGCTGATACTACTGATGACCTCAAACTGTCATAATTGTTTTACCTTGTTACAGTGACTGATTTGTACGTACTATTATTATTTCTGCCATTTATACAGTTATTGCCATTGCCAACCATCACCCTGAGAGTTATGCATGTACGGTATCTACAAACATAATTATCAAAACCATGTCCAAATTATTGAGACCGGTCAGGTCACTTTCTCAATTGAACCCCTATTCACATACTAGGGAACTGTCAAAAACAAACAGTCCTGCCTGTATTTATTCCTTCTTCTCCTCTCTCTTCCTTCCTCTGGTTCCTGTCATGGGCGTCAGAGTGCAAAGCATCACATTAAGAAATATTCAAATGTTGTCGATTGCTATTCAGACAGGCATTAGAAGCTGACTAATCTAATATGCCTCAGACGCCATCACTCTCACAGTCACTCATCCAGCCAGCAGAGATAATTCAAACCACACAGGCCAGCGGGGTTAGAGAAACCTGCCCCACGCAACATAATGTCTCCTCAAAATAATGGAGCTTCAAATGGCAACCGCAGCACCCGTGGAATTATATTTAGATTGAGAGAGAGAGAGAGAGAGAAAAGAAAAGCATACATTTCAGGCTTATTTCACACTGTATTGCAGAAATAAATAGTCTTCACACACCCTCGTATTTTATCCATCCCACTAGAATATGCATTTATCACCCAATATGGGCTAGTAATGAGCATGATATTATCTCCTATTGGTCAGAGCTGCTGCTCAGCGTAATGGCAGCCAGTCTCAAATTAATACAGCATGGATGATGGATGGGGGTGGCTAGAGCTTCACTTGGATTGGCAGCTTCATATTTCTCAATAAATGAGTTTGGATGGGATTCAAACGGAGTACATAATAGTGTGTGGAGGAGAATGGGAAATGGTACTGAAGTAAGATGCCTTGAATTAGGATGTTCAAGACCGAAAGGAATAGAGTGATAAAGAGGAATCTTTTGTCACATTATACCCTGGTGATCAGTAAGTTGTTGAATTCTCTCTCTCTCTCTCAAGTTGAAGAAAAGGATTATCAGAAAGAGGGTGGTAAACATGCTACAGGTTAAAGCAACACTTATTGATGTAGTATCATTATCAGCCACAGTGTGGCGCCCAAAGACCAACAAGGCAGGGGGAATAGAATCACTTTGCTACCAAACTCAAAGGCATGCCTATCAATCCGGCTAGACTACATGCCTGGAATTTGTTCTGCTTTCTCAGTACAGAAACTCAGCCATGTTCATGCATTAAAAAGTATATTCATGTTCTTAAAGTTCCACTCATCTTCTACCAGGAATATGAGGTACATAAAAACAGGTAGGAAAGAGTGGGGTAAGTTAAGCAATCTTTTTTTACATTCACATCACTCCATCAAGGGAAATCTAAAATGCTTTCTAACAAATATATCTACAAATATTTCAGGATGTTGGGTATCCCTCAAAATAATCAGAATAAATGTAAACATTACAGTATGGAAAACATAACTCTTGGCACAACTTACCCTGGGTATGAGGCACAGTGCCTTGCAAAAGTATTCCTTGGCGTTTTTCCTATTTTGTTGAATTACAACCTGTAATTTAAATGGATTTTTATTTGGATTTCATGTAATGGACATACACAAAATAGTAAAAATTGGTGAAGTGAAAAAAAAAAAAAATTTACTTGTTTAAAATATAAAAAAACGGAAAAGTGGTGCGTGCATATGTATTCACCCCCTTTGCTATAAAGCCCCTAAATAAGATCTGATGCAACCAATGTCCTTCAGAAGTAACATAATTAGTTAAATAAAGTCCACCTGTGTGCAATCTAAGTATCACATGATCTGTCACATGATCTCAGTATTTATACACCTGTTCTGAAAGGCCCCAGAGTCTGCAACACCACTAAGCAAGGGGCACCACCAAGCAAGCAAGAATACCAAGGAGCGCTCCAAACAGATCAGGGACAAAGTTGTGGAGAACTACAGATCAGTGTTGGTTATAAAAAAAATATCAGAAACTTTGAACATCCCACGGAGCACCATTAAATCCATTATTAAAAAATGGAAAGAATATGGCACCACAACAAACCTGCCAAGAGACGAGGCAACAAAGAGATCAAAGTTAACCCTGAAGGAGCTGCAAAGCTCCACATCTGAGATTGGAGTATCTGTCCATAGGACCACTTTAAGCCGTACACGCCACAGAGCTGGGCTTTACGGAAGAGTGGCCAGAAATAAGCAAACACATTTGGTGTTCGCCAAAAGGCATGTGGGAGACTCCCCAAACATATGGAAGAAGGTACTCTGGTCAGATGAGACTAAAATGTAGCTTTTTGGCCACCAAGGAAAATGCTATGTCTGGCACAAACCCAACACCGCTCATCACCCCGAGACACCATGTTTTTCATCGGCAGGGACTGGGAAACTGGTCAGAATTTAAGGGATGATGAATATCGCTAAATACAGGGAAATTCTTGAGGGAAACCTGTTTCTCTTCCAGAGATTTGAGACTGGGACACCTTCCAGCAGGACAATGACCCTAAGCATACTGCTAAAGCAACACTCGAGTGGTTTAAGCGGAAACATTTAAATGTCTTGAAACGGCCTAATCAAAGCCCAGACCTCAATCCAATTGAGAATCTATGGGCTGACTTAAAGATTGCTGTATACCAGCGAACCCATCCAACTTGGAGCTGGATCAGTTTTTCCTTGAAGAATGGGCAAAAGTCACAGTGGCTAGATGTGCCAAGCTTATAGACACATACCCTAAAAGATGTGCAGCTGTAATTGCTGCAAAATGTTGCTCTACAAAGTACAGTATTGACTTTGGGGGGGGGATAGTTATGCTCACTCAAGTTATTTCTTGTTTGTCTCACAATAAAAATATATTTGGTGGTAGGCATATTGTTTAATTCTAGGTTGTAAGGCATCATAATAGGAAAAATGCCAATGGGGGTGAATACTTTCGCAAGCCACTGTACATTGAGCCGCCTACACATTTCTGTTCTGAATTCAATATTACCACTACCGTTTTCAAACCATGTCTATCTTGATTTCCCACTCACAATTCAACACTTTCACAATCACTTTTTTTTTGTATTTTAACAATTTTAAGCACCTTTTAACACATGCTTAAACACCAAACAAATGCTTTGTACTTAATTTTTTTTTACGAAGGCCAGGGCCTGTTGTTACCTCATATCCCAGCGATAATGCCTTGCATTACATCTGGAAAGAACACTTTCAGTTTACTCAACTTGCCATTGGTTCAACCATTGGCTCATCTTACCCCAAGGCAAACATTTGGATTATATTAGCTCACACAGCTACAAGTATGCACTTTCATGCTAGGTTTAGGACCTCATATTGAAGGTTATAGAGACCCCAACTGATGCATAGAACAATCTTTAGATCATCTACTTTTGTTTAGATACAAGCATCATCAAACCTCTAACTCAATAGATTCATTTGACTTGGTGAAAATCTGTTTTGGGACATACATTTGCTTACCACTTTTTTCCATGTGGTTACTTCCTTCACAGACTCCATGAAATGATGGCCTCTTTCTAAATATTTGGTGAAATTATACATTTTGTGTATGCTTTCCTAGAAACAAGAGTGGCTCAATTTACCCCACTCTCCCTTACAGGCCATGAATAATGCTGTCACACAGGTAGGCCCAGGAGAGATGACACACTTAAGAGGACTTTAGAGAACTCACATGCAGTACACTCAGTGGGCGGGACTGTGTCACGGGACTGTGTCTGTTTGAGGTGTGTGCTCTCTCTTTAAAGCCACACTGTAAGATGTGAATACCATCAAAGTTACAGACATAAACAAGAACATCTCATGACATTATCACGTGCAAAAAAATAGCTTGTCGTGCTCAAGGAATGACATTCAAGGACAGCTGTGTTCACCCAAAAAATGTGTCCACTGATAAACTTTACGGTAAAAATGAAACATGCGAGTGGTGATATTAAGTGTTTGAGATGGAGTGTTAAGTGAAGTATGGTTGATGTGACCTTTTGTGGATCTGCGGTGTTACTTCAATATGTGAGTCAGCATTCAAGGCCAGTGACTCAGCAACAACTAATGGCTTAGCCACAAATTGTTTGGTTGTGTGCTCATGCTAACCTACTTGTGCTTCGAGGGGTGCTTTAGGTGACAATTTTTGGATGATCTTTTGTTTAGTATTTTTTTTTCTTTCAGAGCACTTTTCTCATGAGATTCTGTTAAAATAGGTAGTGTACAGCAATTCCACAGTATATAAGCAGAAATAATACCTACATGGGTTGATTGACTATTTGATAATTTAACACAAAGCCCCACATCAATACACCACATATGTAAATGACATCAGACTGTTTGCTTAGCAAGTACTGCTTTCCCATGATCCAGCTCATACCAAGGCTCAAACTCAGGACCTCTGCCTATCAAACACATTTGATCACCCTCCTGAAGCGTTTCAACCCATTGCACTACCATTCTTTAATGGTGCATTGGGCGACACTTCAGGCTGAATGGAGAGTTTCACAGATCGCCATCTACTACACATAGTCCTGGTAATAGTAGAAAACATGAGTCATTAGCTTTGTAACCTAAAAGGTTCCATGTTTCTTTGAGATGTGTATAGGCTGTGGGCTCTACCCCGGTCACTCCCTAGCCCATGGCTCTCCAACCCTGTTCCTGGAGAGCTACCGTCCTGTAGGTAATTAGCTGGTGGATAACCTGAATCAGATTAGTTACAACGGGTTGGATTGAAAACCTATAAGAGGGTAGCTGTCCAGGAACAGGGTTGGAGAGCCCTGCACTAGCCACACTCATGGTCCAGTGCATTTGGAAAGTATTCAGACACCTTGACCTTTTCAAGGGGTCAAATAAAATAAAATGTTATTTGTCACATGCGCCGAATACAACAAGTGTAGACTTTACCGTAAAATGCTTACTTACAAGCCATTAACCAACAGTGCAGTTCAAGAAGAAGAAAATATTTACCAAGTGGACTAAAATAAAAACTAAGAATAAAAGTAACACAATAAGAATAACAATAAGGAGGCTATATACAGGGGGCACCGGTACCGATTCAGTGTGCGGGGGTACAGGCTAAAAATCTAATTTAATCAATTTTAGAATAAGGCTGTAACGTAACAAAATGTGGAAAAAGTCAAGGGGTCTGAATACTATCCGAATGCACTGTATGTCCCAATTACTTTTCCTTTCTCCCTAGGTGTGCACTTGTTCACTTTCCTTTATGGATTTGAAAGGACATGACTCATATATGCAAACTCCCTCTAGCCCATGCCAACACCAATCCAATGCTTTTATAGAGATTGAACAGGATCTTGGGCACTTACAGATTTGTAACATCGTGTACAATTTTGAAATGCAGGATTTTTTACATTTCTATTTTATTCTTTCAGGATGTAACATCATACGAAAGGGAGGATGATTGCTTCTAACAACCTAAGGCCTACTTATCAAATCAAATCACATGTATTTATATAGCCCTTCGTACATCATCTGATATCTCAAAGTGCTGTACAGAAACCCAGCCTAAAACCCCAAACAGCAAGCAATGCAGGTGTAGAAGCACGGTGGCTAGGAAAAACTCCCTAGAAAGGCCAAAACCTAGGAAGAAACCTAGAGAGGAACCAGGCTATGTGGGGTGGCCAGTCCTCTTCTGGCTGTGCCGGGTGGAGATTATAACAGAACATGGCCAAGATGTTCAAATGTTCATAAATGACCAGCATGGTCGAATAATAACAAGGCAGAACAGTTGAAACTGGAGCAGCAGCACAGTCAGGTGGACCGGGGACAGCAAGGAGTCATCATGTCAGGTAGTCCTGGGGCACGGTCCTAGGGCTCGGGTCCTCCGAGAGAGAGAAAGAAAGAGAGAATTAGAGAGAGCATATGTGGAGTGGCCCGTCCTCTTCTGGCTGTGCCGGGTGGAGATTATAACAGAACATGGCTAAGATGTTCAAATGTTCATAAATGACCAGCATGGTTGAATAATATTAAGGCAGAACAGTTGTACTTATATATTTGGGGATTTTCTTCTGTGAACTACTTTCCTTTGGATTATTACACAGACTAACCACTGAACAGGTCAGAATCTCAGTTTAATGAGCTCTCAGGTACAACCAGTCAATGATGACGGCATGAATAAGGAGCAGGGCATGGCATACCTATCAATCCTGACAACTTTTTCATTTCAGGTGTCCATGTCAGGCTCTTAAAGGTCTGTCTGTTCTGCTATAAAGGGCCACTCTGTTTAAAGGTCATGCAGCGCTGGTGTCTGCCCCCCAGTTGTAACACACACACACACACACACACACACACACACACACACACACACACACACACACACACACACACACACACACACACACACACACACACACACACACACACACACACACACACACACACACACACACACACACACACACACACACACACACACACACACACACACACACACACACCTCTACTAGCCTTAACCATGAAGACTGACCATGGTCATCCAATCTATTACATAATGTACTCTTAGAAGTCTTGATCAAATGCAGTGTCCAGGGACCTGTTCCTGGAGTCCTGGACCTGGAGTTCCTGGACCTGTTCCTGGAGTCCTGGACCTGGAGTTCCTGGACCTGTTCCTGGAGTCCTGGTCCTGGAGTTCCTGGAATTGTTCCTGGAGTTCCTAGAGTCTCTAGTATGTTCTCAAACAACTTTGTGAAAACACACGTCTTGATCTAGAGCCTCTGTGAGCATCAACCCTGTCTTCAGCCTTGTACTGTAGATGTGGTAAACTACGGTTGTAAAATTCTGGTAACTTTCCTAAAATTCCCGGATTCTCTAGGAATCCAGGTTGGAAGATTTCTGGAATCAGGATCGAATAAGCAAGACATACAGAATATTCCAACCAGTATTTCTGGAAAACCTGGGAATTTTGGGAAAGCTACTGGAATTCAACAATTTAAAAAAAAACTCCTGGCCTTTTGAACTAGGGCACATTTTGATCAAACTTACACCGCCCCAAAAAACTGCACTGCTGACCTTATTTGAACTGATAAAACTCCCACTCAGCACGTCTGCAGTCTTCACACAGCACCCACTCCATTGTGCCAATGTTGGCATTGGAGAGCAGAGCTGTTTGTGTTCTACAATGCAGCCCGGGGAGAATTGTAATGAGTGTCCCTGGAAGAGAGCTTTGCTTGTTGGGCTATCAGCTGATCCTTCGTGTCACACTCTCCCAGTCAGTTTTAGAGTGGACAGATATTCTGTGTGCTGTTTACTGCATAATGTAACGCTAAGGGCTCTATTCTCGGCTGGCACTAAGGCGGTCGGAAGTGTCAAACACACGTTAGCCGGCATGTAAAAACTGGTGCGCTGACATTTTCCACCCTATAAATATATGGTTTGGCTTGTGAGACCGCTTTGAAATAAATCTTAGTCACCAAAGCTTTATTAAAAGATCAAGTTTGGGAGCAGCAAAACAGTGAGCGGACATCCCCTTTTTATGTATGTATGTATGTATGTATGTATGTATGTATGTATGTATGTATGTATGTATGTATGTATGTATGTATGTATGTATGTATGTATGTATGTATGTATGTATGTATGTGTGTATGTGTGTATGTGTGTATGTGTGTGTGTGTGTGTGTGTGTGTGTGTGTGTGTGTGTGTGTGTGTGTGTGTGTGTGTGCGTGCGTGCGTGTGTGTGTATGTATGTATGTATGTATGTATGTATGTATTGTAGGCTACATTATTTTATCCAGCTCCCGTTATTATTTTGGATGTGCACAAAACCCCCTCCATGTATATGTGTCCATATGCCCATCATTAAGTTATTTTTCTGTAACAATTGTTTGTTTTCCATTTCAATCTATTAAAAACCAAGCCCTCAATAGGCTACCCTTACCCTTGCCCTTATCATGACTTTGCCGTCATGCTTTTTCATGATTCACAATTCACATCGGCCTTCCTGCATATGAATTTCGCTTGTATGCATCCCCATTTCCAAAGAGTGTCTCTCACCCGGTTACCAAAGAGAAGCTCCTCCAAACTTATTTCAAGTCCCAATACCGTCATTTTTAAGTACCTTAAGTACCTTATTGTGATTGTTTTCAATTAAAATGGTCAAAAATGAACAAAAATAGCTTCTTAGCAAAAAACTATTTCTCAAGGAAGGATTTTTCTAGGACTGTATGGGTGTGGTCTGAGTGGGGAGGGGAAACTGAAAACTAGCTGTTATTGGTCCTTTAAATTATTCAGTCCTATAATGCCATATCAACAGTGGATAGGCCTATATCTTGCTCATTGAGAAGTGATTCAGACATAAAATACATTTTACTCGAGCCTAGTATTTTTTATTTCAGTGGGAAGTGGGATGCTTTAAAGGCCCAGTACAGTCAAAACTGTGATTTCCTGTATTTTATATATATTTCCACACTATGAGTTTGGAATAATACTGTGAAATTGTGAAAATTATGATAATGCAATTTTAGTGTAAGAGCTGTTTGAAAAGTCTGCCTGAAATTTCAGCCTGTTGTGGTGGGATGGAGTTTTGGCCTGCCTGTTGACATCACCAGGCGGTAAATGAGTTAATAGCCCATAACAGCTAGTTTTCCCCTTGCCACTCAGACAACTCCCAAACAGTCCTAGCAACATTCTTGCTTGAGAAATTGCTCTTTACTAAGAAGCTATTTTTGTTAATTTTTGAAATATTTGAATTAAACTATCACTGTAAGATACTAAATTGTTACCCAGAAATGATCTGATATTGAGATAAAAAATGGCTGCATTGGACCGTTAAGACATACATATGCCTATATTCGTTGAAGACAATTAAAAGAATGTTGACTGCCAACGCTCCAAAGGTTGATTGGCCAGTAAGTGGACAAGCCCTCGTCACACCTACAACTTAGTTATTCATCAAACCCCAGCCCTTTCACGCCACCGCTAGCTTTTGCGCCCATAATTCTTGCTGTGAAAATAGCAGAAATATTTCTGACACATCCTGGATTATAGCACTACCACCAGCGCTAAGATTTACTATTGCTTTAGGTTTGTTAAAATAGAGCCCTAATGGGAATAACTTTAACCTCAGCCGTCCTGGGTGGCTTGTAAAGACCAGTCAGTTGAAAGATACACCACAAGAGAACATGTTGTGAAAAGTAGATATAAAAAATACTGTAAAAACAAAAAGCAGAAAAAATGAGGAAATAAGCTTGAAGGGTTTTGCGAAACAAGAGCAGCTATTGGAGTATGATTATGTTGTGATATGGATACTGTTGACAGCTTTAGTGTGATCTTAGTTACTAATTGCAAAAAATATGTCAAATTGAGTATATGGTGTGGGTTGTAGCCTCTGTTTTATTAGACAATTGCATAAAAATTACACTCAAGTTGAACGATTAGTTGGATGTGCCCCAAGACCAATAACAACTTACACAATGGTGTTTTAATACAAATATATTGTGTCTAACCACACATTGTAACTGTTTTAAGCCATAACAAAACAATCTTCAGGGCCATTAAAGTTGATTGCGAAAAAAACAAAACAACAAAAAAACAAAAGCGTATCTATAAATGTAGATAGGAATATGAAATCAACCGTGAAATGTACCAATTGCATTCAAGAGACTCACTGCGAAATACTGTATAATGATATGGGGGAAAAGGAAGCAGATTGCTGTGTAGATCTACATTGTGTGTGTGTGTGTATGTGTGTGTGTTATTGTATCTATATTTACTGAGAAAACCCACACATCTGTCTCCTTAAAAGGCAACACCTGTTGTTGACAGATAACCAGACCTTTTGTGTCTGTTCAAAATTATTTTAATTGAAATGAAATGAAAGCTCTGAATGTTTGTGAAATTTAAACTCTCACATTCCACTTGTGCTCTTTATTCTATATTACACTTTGTGTATTATATTTACAGTAATGGTACACAACCCTTATGGAAAACCCAAATGATTTCATGTAACATTTGCACATGTTATGCACCGTGTGTTTTTGGAACACTTTAAATGTGATGATGTGAATTTTCACATGTATAGTCACAGCCGTGCATATTCCCCCTCAAGTCGATATCACAACGGCCCTCAAAGAACTTCACTGGACTTTATGCAAACTGGAAACCACATATCCTGAGGCTGCATTTATTGTAGCTGGGGATTTTAACAAAGCAAATTTGAGGAAAACGCTACCGAAGTTCTATCAACATATTGAATGTAGTACTCGCACTGCTAAAACACTCATCCACTGCTACACTGCTCTACTCCTACAAGGCCCTCCCCCGCCCTCACTTCGGCAAATCTGATCATGACTCCATTTTGCTCCTCCCTTTCTATAGGCAGAAACTCAAACATGAAGTACCTAAGAATGATTAAATGCTGGTCTGACCAATCAGAATCCACGCTTCGAGATTGTTTTGATCATGTGGACTCTGAGAATAACATAGAGAAATAACATCTGAGAATAACATAGACGGATTCATGGATACGCTGACTGAGTTTATCAGGAAGTGTATAGGAGATGTTTTACCCACTGTGACTATTAAAACCTACCCTAACCAGAAACCGTGGATAGATGGCAGCATTCACACAAAAATCTGAAAGCGCAAACCACTGCATTTAACCATGGCACAGTGACTGGGAATATGGCCAAATACAAACAGTCTTGTTATTCCCTCAGTAAGGCAATCAAACAGGCAAAGTGGAGTCGCAATTCAACAGCTCAGACACGAGACGTACGTATGTGGCAGGGTCTATAGACAATCACGGTCTTTCTAAGGGAAAACCAGCCACGTCGCGGACATCGAAGTCTTGCTTCAGGACAAGCTAAACAACTTCTTTGCTTGCTTTGAGGATAACACAGTACTACTGATGCGGACTGTGGGCTTTCCTTCTCCGTGGCCAACGTGAGTAGCCGCGTCCTCAGAGTATGCAGCTGGCTGGAGGGTTTACAGACATATTCAATCTCTCCCTATCCCAGTTTGCTGTCCTCACATGCTTCAAGATAGCTACCATTGTTCCTGTACCCAAGAAAGCAAAGGTAACTGAACTAAATTACTATCGCCCCGTAGCACTCACTTCTGTCATTGTGAAGTGGTTCGAGAGGCTAGTTAAGGATCATATCACCTCTACCTTACCTTACCTGACACCCTAGACCCACTTCAATTTGCTTACCTCCCCAATAGATCCATGGACGATGCAATCGCCATCATACTGCCCACTGCCCTATCCCATCTGGACAAGATGATTACCTATGTAAGAAAGCTGTTCATTGACTATAGCTCAGCATTCAACACCATAGTATCCTACAAGTTCATCATTAAGCTTGGGGCCCTGGGTCTGAACCCCGCCCTGTGTAACTGGTCCTGGACTTCTTGACGGGCCGCCCACAGGTGGTGAAGGTAGGAAACAAGACCTCTACTTCGCTGATCCTCAACACTGGAGCCCCAAAAGGGTGCATGCTCCGCTTCCTCCTGTACTCCTTGTTCACCCATAACTGCGTGGCCAGTCACCCCTCCAACTCAATCAAAGTTTGTAGACGACACAACATTAGAAGGCCTGATTACCAACAAGGTCGAGACAGCCTACAGAGAGGAGGTGAGGGCCCTGGGAGTGTGGTGCAAGGAAAATAACCTCTCACTCAATGTCGACAAAACAAAGGAGCTGATTGTGGACTTCAGGAAACAGGAAAGCAGAGGGAGCACACTCCTATCCACATCGACAGGACCGCAGTGGAGCAGCTGGAAAGCTTCAAGTTCCTCGGCATACACATCACTGACGATCTGAAATGGTCCATCAGAATGTTAAATAGCTATCACTAGTTGGCTTCCACCCGGTTACGATACCCTGCACCTTAGAGGCTGCTATCCCAAATACATAGACTTGAAATCACTGGCCACTTTAATAATGGAACACTAGTCACTTTAGTAATGTTTACATATTTTTGCTTTACTCATCTTATATGTATATACTGTCGCCTATTCTACTTTATATTTAGGCTATGCCTCTCTGACATTGCTCATCCTAATACGTATATATTCCTTAATTCCATGATTTTACTTTTAGGTTGTATGTATTGTATGTATTGTTGTGAATTGTTAGATATTACTGCACTGTTGGAGCTAGAAACACAAGCATTTCGGCATTTGCTAAACATGTATGTGATAAATGACATTTTATTTCCATTTTATTTCCATTTTATTTCCGCATATCTATTGCGCATTTTATTTTACATTTTATTTTTTAATATCTAACAATTCCACAACAAAACCTAATATCTAACAAATTCTCAAACAAAACCTAATACACACAATCTAGTAAAGGAATTGGATGAGAATATATAAGTATAAAATATATGGATGAGCAGTGACAGAGCGGCTAAGATGCAAAAGATCGTAAAGAATAGATAGTGAAGGATACAGTATACATTATGTACATATGAGATGAGTAATGTGAGATATGTAAACATTCTTAAATTGGCATTATTAAAGTGACTAGAGTTCTATTTATTAAAGTGGCTAAGTCTGTAGGTAGGCACCCACCTGTCTGTGCTAGTGGTGGCTGTTTAACAATCTGATAACCTTGAGATATAAGCTTTTTCAATCTCTCTGATGCACCTGTACTGACCTCGCCTTCTGGTTGGAAGCGGGGTGAGCAGGTAGTGGTTCGGGTGGTTATTGTAGGGCTCTCCACCCTCCGGTTGTGGGCGGAGCAGTTGTCGTACCAGGCGGTGATACAGCCCAACAGGATGCTCTCAATTGTTGACACCACACCCCG
Source organism: Oncorhynchus gorbuscha (assembly GCF_021184085.1). NCBI lineage: Eukaryota > Metazoa > Chordata > Actinopteri > Salmoniformes > Salmonidae > Oncorhynchus > Oncorhynchus gorbuscha. The sequence continues at coordinate 27,692,371 of NC_060179.1, read as the reverse complement.
AGGGCCCTCACCTCCTCTCTGTAGGCTGTCTCGTCGTTGTTGGTAATCAAGCCTACCACTGTAGTGTCGTCTGCAAACTTGATGATTGAGTTGGAGGCGTGCAAGGCCACGCAGTCGTCGGTGAACAGGGAGTACAGGGGAGGCTGAGAACGCACCCTTATGGGGCCCCAGTGTTGAGGATCAGCGGAGTGGAGATGTTGTTTCCTACCTTCACCACCTGGGGGCTGCCCTTCAGGAAGTCCAGGACCCAGTTGCACAGTGTGGGGTCGAGACCCAGGGTCTCAAGTTTAATGATGGTTTGGATGGTACTACGGTGTTGAGTGCTGAGCTGTAGTCGATGAACAGCATTCTAACATAGGTATTCCTCTTGTCCAGATGGGATAGGGCAGTGTGCAGTGTGATGGAGATTGCGTCGTCTGTGGACCTAATGGGGCGGTAAGCAAATTGGAGTGGATCTAGGGTAACAGGTTGGGTGGAGGTGATATGATCCTTGACTCGTCTCTCAAGCACTTCCTGATGACAGAAGTGAGTGCTACGGGGCCATCGTCATTTAGTTCAGTTACCTTAGCTTAATTGGGAAAAGGAACAATGGTGGCCATCTTGAAGCATGTTGGGACAGCAGACTGGGATAGGGATTGATTGAGTATGTCCGTAAACACCAGCCAACTGGTCTGCGCATGCTTTGAGGACGTGGCAGCCTTGCGAGGGCTAACACTTTTAAATGCTTTACTCATGTCGGCCACAGAGAAGGAGATCCCACAATCTTTGGTAGCGTGCTTTGTCGGTGGCACTGTATTGTCCTCAAACGTGCAAATTTGTTTTTACATTTGTCTGGGAGCAAGACGTCGATGTCCGCGACGGGGATGGTTTTATTTTTGTCATCCGTGATTGTCTGTAGACCCTGCCACATACGTCTCGTGTTTGAGCCGTTGAATTACAACTCCACTTTGTCTCTATACTGACGCTTTGCTTGTTAGATTGCCTTACGGAGGGAATAACTACACTGTTTGTATTCGATCACGTTTCCAGTCGCCTTGCCATGATTAAATGCGGTGATACGTGCTTTCAGTTTTGTGCGAATGCTGCCATCAGTCCACGGTTCTGGTCAGGGAAGGTTTTAATAGTCACAGAGGTTATAACATCTCCTATACACTTTCTTATAATCTCGCTCACCGAGTCAGTGTATACGGCAATGTTATTGTCTGAGGCCGGGAACACATCCCAGTCCCCATGACTGAAGCAGTCTTGAAGCGTGGAATCCGATTGGTCAGACCAGCGTTGGATAGACCTAAGCATGGGTGATTCCTGTTTTAGTTTCTGCCTATAGGAAGGGAGCAACAAGATGGAGCCATGGTCAGATTTGTCAAAAGGAGGGAGGAAGTTAGAGTAGCAGTAGTCGAGTGTGTTAATCACTTGTGTACTGCAATCGATATGCTGCTAGAATTTAGGTAGCCCTTTTCTCAGATTGGCTTTATTAAAATCCCCAGCTACAATACATGCAGCCTCAGGATATATGGTTTCCAGTTTGCTTAAATTCCAGTGAAATTCCTTGATGGCCGTCTTGGTATCTGCTTGCGGGGGGATATACATGGCTGTGACGATAACCGAGGAGTGTTCTCTTGGGTGATAATACGGTCGGCATTTGATTGTGAGGAATTCTAGGTCAGGTGAACAAAAGGACTTGAGTTTTTGTATGTTGTTACAATTACACCATGAGGCGTTAATCATGAAACATACACCCCGCCCTTCTTCTTACCAGAGAGATGTTTCTTCCTGTCGGCGCGATGCATTGAAAATCTCATTGGCTGTATGGACTCCAACAGCATGTCCCCAGCTAGCCATGTCTCTGTGAAACAGAGTATGTTACAATCCCAGATATATATTTTGGAAAGCAACTCTTGCCCTAATTTTATTGACTTTGTTAACTAGGGACTGGACATTAGCGAGTAATATACTCGGATGCGGTGGGTGGTGTGTGCGCAACTGAAGCCTCACTAGAAGACCGCTCCGGCACCCTCTCCTAAGACAGTGTTGTTTATGGTCGTCCTCTGGAATCAGATCAAATGCCCTGGGAGATGCAGACAAAGGATCCGCTTTGGAAAAGTTGTATTCCTGGTCGCAGTGCTGGTTGTGCTGGTAAGTTGACATCTCTACGATATCCATTAGTTCGTCCCGACTGTATGTAATAACATTTAAGGTTTTCTGGGCTAACAATGTATGAAATAATACATACAAAAAACTGGACAGTTTCCTAAGGACTTGAATCTAGCCCTAAGTGTGCGTAAATTATCTTGGGATTTTTACTTGCAACCTTTTGGTCTGGTGTGCATTAATGTCTCAGTAGTGCCACCAGATGGTTGTTTGTTACCAAATATATGGTTGTTTGTTACAATATATTAAATATAAAGCTACATTCGTAACCATGTATGAGGTGGGAATTTACCAGTTGTGGATTCGTAAATACCAGTTGGATGTATTCACGTGGTTTGAAATTGTTGGGAAAAATGCCAATTGACTGATGCCCAACAAGCTGCTTCAACCATAAACTAAACGTACAGCTATCATGCTTGTAAACTAATTATAGAGTTTAAAAAAAACATATTAATAGGTTGCTTTTTATGAATAAATGTTTTGATGTTACATTTAACTGTCGAAAAATGCTGTTAGGGAGGTAATTTCCTTAGTAGGTGATGTCAGAGGTCAGCATGTACGAGAGGTCAGAGCTCAGGGATGACGGAAACATTTCCAACTGGTAATTAATGGAGGGTATATATGGAGACAGTTTAGTGCCAAAAATAAGGGATTAAATACATGTAAAAAAAATATATTACTTGTATCTCTCAGATATAGAACAGACACTTCAGATTTTTTGGGTGGACTATCTGTTCCATGTATTGTGAATCTGTTATTTAATGCCTTTGTTTGGGCTAATAGCATTACGCCAAAACATTTTTTTAATCAAATAATTTTTTTATGTATTTGTTTTATAATCTTCAAGTGGTCAAAATTCAAATAACAAAATTATTCTTAGTATGACCTTCTTAAAACTGTTCCATGTAGCTTAGTATAGCTTACTGATAATACGTTTCCAGTTAAGAAATAACAAATTCACAGCAACAACTTGCCATTAAGTTACAGGAAATGAACAATAATCTCTTCCCAGTGAACCCATTACTGACACATTCTCATACAATTTCTCTACAAAATAGGCTGTGTCAAAGGAGGTGCTCTACCTATGTATGTATAACCATCAAACACTTAAACAGCTACAACACTTCAACTGACGGTTGGCACAAATACACATATATCTGAACACGCCCCCATATGCTAATGAGCCACAATGAGCAGTCATGATCATACTTTATATTCCAAATATTGGGTAGAAAAATGTCCCATTGTACCAAATTGTACCATGTGAGTTCATATGTGTACCTGTGAAATGTACCTTTGACCTTGTTGTTGTACCCCAGATAAAAACACTGTAGTGTACCCTAACCATACCCTTGTTTTTTGAGAGTGTGTTAATATATGTTCCAAGCAATTAGTATGAACCTGGTGGCACTTCAGAAACATCAACCAAACAATTGCAAGTTCAAATCCACAAAGAATTCATGAATACTCTACTTTAGGGCTTTTCAACCCAGTTCCTGCGGAGCTACCCTCCCGTAGGTTTTCACTCCAACCCCAGTTATAACTAGTGATGGGGAAACAAAGCTTTGTGAAGCATTGAAGCTTTCCTACCAATTGTGTTGACAATAGGTTAATTACTCGAGGCTTCGATCAACACAATGTACACTAGTGGAACCTGCTGGTCAAAATAATTTAGAGCCCAGAAGAATAATGTCCCACATGCTGTAGTGTGTGTACAGAGTAGCCTTTTTGTCTTTTACTGAAACCAATAGCAAACTACTCAGATGGTTGTTCGATGAAACAAAGCTTTGGAAGTCGGTGATCATGTGCTTCTGATAAAATGATACAGGCATCGGCACACTGCTTCGAAGTCAACTGATTAGCCATTTCGACGCATGCCTCAGAGTTCCAGTATCAAACTTAACATCACTAGTTATAACGAACCTGATTCAGTTCATCAACCAGCTATTTATCCGAATGCGCTAGATTAGGGTTGAAGTGAAAACCTAAAGGACGGTAGCTCTCATGGAACAGTGTTGGAGAGCCCCACTATACGTCAAGCGTCCTTGAGCACTTCTAGTTTTATGTTGGTGTTACCTTGGTGGTGATAATTGGACAATGATGTACTTTGATTCTGGGCAGCTTTTAGCAAAGTACAGAAATGCATTCTTGCCAATAAGATTGTGGCCACATCTCTTTCACACTTGCCGATCTGGTGGTGTAGCTGCACTGTAGCAGGACATTTCCGGTTGCTAGCTGTAAAGAGGTTATGAGTTTAAATCCCTAAGTCACAATTGTGGCCACAGTGCAAGATTATACAGGAATTAAAATCAGAATACCGTAGCATACTGTCATTTTATAGAAATAACACCTTTAAGTTGATGTATACAGTTGAAGTCGGAATTTACATACACCTTAGCCAAACACATTCAAACTCAGTTTATCACAATTCCTGAAATTTAATCCTAGTAAAAACTCCCTGTTTTAGAATGTGAAATGTCAGAATAATAGCAGAGAGAACGATTTATTTCAGCTTGAATTTATTTAATCAAATTCCCAGTGGGTCAGAAGTTTACATACACTCAATTAGTATTTGGTAGCTTTGCCTTGTCTTACTTGGGTCAAACGTTTCGGGTAGCCTTCCACACACTTCCCACAAAAAGTTGAGTGAATTTTGTCCCATTCCTCCTGACAGAGCTGGTGTAACTGAATCAGGATTGTAGGCCTCCTTGCTCGCACATGTTTTTTTCAGTTCTGCCCACAAATTTTCTATGGGTTTGAGGTCAGGGCTTTGTGATGGCCACTCCAATACCTTGACTTTGTTGTCCTTAAGCTATTTTGCCACAACTTTGGAAATATGCTTGGGGTCATTGTCCATTTGGAAGACCCATTTGCAGCCAAGCTTTAACTTCCTGACTGATGTCTTGAGACATTGCTTTAATATATCCACATAATTTTCCCTACCTTATGATGCCATCAATTTTGTGAAGTGCATCCCTACCTGCAGCAAAGCACCCCCACAACATGATGCTGCCACCCCCGTGCTTCAAGGTTGGGATGGTGTTCTTCGGCTTGCAAGCTTCCCCCCTTTTCCTCCAAACATAACAATGGACATTCTGGCCAAACATTTCTATTTTTGTTTCATCAGACCAGAGGACATTTCTCCAAAAAGTACGGACTTTGTCCCCATGTGCAGTTGCAAACCGTAGTCTGGCTTTTTTTATGGTGGTTTTGTAGTAGTGGCTTCATCTTTGCTGATCGGCCTTTCACGTTATGTTGATATAGGACTCATTTCACTGTGGATATAGATACTTTTGTACCTGTTTCCTCCAGCATCTTAACAAGGTCCTTTGTTGCTGTTCTGAGATTGATTTGCACTTTTCGCACCAAAGTATGTTCATTTCTAGGAGACAGAACACATCTCCTTCCTGAGTGGTATGACGGCAGTATGGTCCCATGGTGTTTATACTTATGTACTATTGTTTGTACAGATAAACGTGGTACCTTCAGGTGTTTGGAAATTACTCACAATGATGAACCAGACTTGTGAAGATATCCAATTTTTCTCTGAGGTCTTGGCTGATTTCTTTGGATTTTTTCATGATGTCAAGCGAAAGGAACTGAGTTTGAAGGTAGGCCTTGAAATACATCCACAGGTACACCTCCAATTGACTCAAATTATGTCAATCAGCCTATCAGAAGCTTCTAAAGCCATGACATCATGTTCTGGAATTTTCCAAGTTGCTTGAAGGCACAGTCAACTTAGTGTATGTAAACTTCTGACACACTGGAATTGTGATACTTTGAATTGTGAGTGAAATAATCTGTCTTTAAACAATTGTTGGAAAAATTACTTGTGTCATGCACAAAGTAGATGTCCTAACCGACTTTCCAAAACTATAGTTTGTGAACAAGAAATTTGTGGAGTGGTTGAAAAACGAGTTTTAATGACTTTATGTAAACTTCTGACTTCAACTGTATATTTACTTTATTATTACTGCAACTTTAGGCTAAGTGCATAAATGTATTCTTGCGAATATCCATTCGGCTATATCCGCAGACCTAGTGGCGCAGCAGGAACTTCAGGTAGCTAGCAACTTTGAGGTGGTGAGGTTAAGTCCGAATATTATTTCAGTCTTCCGGCACCGACAGAGATGGCCGCCTCGCTTCGCGTTCCTAGGAAACTATGCAGTTTTTATTTTATTTTTACATGTTATTTCTTACATTGGTACCCCAGGTCATCTTAGGTTTCATTACATACAGTCGAGAAGAACTGCTGAACATAAGAGCAGCGTCAACTCACCATCAGTACGACCAAGAATATGACTTTCGCAAAGCGGATTCTGTGTTCTGCCTTTCACCAAGGACAACGGAATGGATCCCAGCCGGCGACCCCAAAAAACGACTTTGAAAAAGGGGAAAACGAAACGGTCTTCTGGTCAGACTCCGGAGACGGGCACATCGTGCACCACTCCTTAGCATTCTCCTCTCCAATGTCCAGTCTCTTGACAACAAGGTTGATGAAATCCGAGCAAGGGTAGCATTCCAGAGGGACATCAGAGACTGTAACGTTCTTTGCTTCACGGAAACATGGCTCACTGGAGAGACGCTATCGGAGATGGTGCAGCCAGCTGGTTTCTCCACGCATCGCGCCGACAGAAACAAACATCTTTCTGGTAAGAAGAGGGGCGGGGGCGTATGCTTTATGGTTAACTTGACGTAGTTTGGCCACAACAACATACAGGAACTCAAGTCCTTCTGTTCACCTGATTTAGAATTCCTCACAATCAAATGTAGACCGCATTATCTACCAAGGGAATTCTCTTCGATTATAATCACAGCCGTATATATTCCCCCCCATGCAGACACATCGATGGCTCTGAACGAACTTTATTTGACTCTTTGCAAACTGGAATCCATATATCCGGAGGCTGCATTCATTGTAGCTGGGGATTCTGACAAGGCTAATCTGAAAACAAGACTCCCTAAATTTTATCAGCATATCTATTGCGCAACCAGGGCTGGAAAAACCTTGGATCATTGCTATTCCAACTTCTGCGACGCATATAAGGTCCTGCCCCTGCCCTCCTTTCGGAAAAGCTGACCACGACTCCATTTTGTTGATCCCTGCCTACAGACAGAAACTAAAACAAGAAGCTCCCGCGCTGAGGTCTGTTCAACGCTGGTCCGACCAATCTGATTCCACACTCCAAGACTGCTTCCATCACGTGGACTGGGATATGTTACGTATTGCGTCAGACGACAACATTGACGAATACGCTGATTCGGTGTGCGAATTCATTAGAATGTGCGTTGAAGATGTCGTTCCCATAGCAACGATTAAAACATTCCCAAACCAGAAACCGTGGATTGATGGCAGCATTCGCGTGAAACTGAAAGCGCGAACCACTGCTTTTAATCCGGGCAAGGTGACTGGAAACATGACCGAATACAAACAGTGTAACTATTCCCTCCGCAAGGCAATCAAACAAGCTAAGCGTCAGTATAGAGACAAAGTAGAATCTCAATTCAACGGCTCAGGCACAAGAGGTATGTGGCAGGGTCTACAGTCAATCACGGATTACAAAAAGAAAACCAGCACCGTCACGGACCAGGATGTCTTGCTCCCAGGCAGACTAAATCACTTTTTTTGCCCGCTTTGAGGACAATACAGTGCCACTGACACTGCCCGCAACCCTCGCAAGGCTGCAGGCCCAGACGGCATCCCCAGCCGCGCCCTCAGAGCATGCGCAGACCAGCTGGCTGGTGTGTTTACGGACATATTCAATCAATCCCTATCCCAGTCTGTTGTTCCCACATGCTTCAAGAGGGCCACCATTGTTCCTGTTCCCAAGAAAGCTAAGGTAACTGAGCTAAACGACTACCGCCCCGTAGCACTCACTTCCGTCATCATGAAGTGCTTTGAGAGACTAGTCAAGGACCATATCACCTCCACCATACCTGACACCCTAGACCCACTCCAATTTGCTTACCGCCCAAATAGGTCCACTCCCTGTTCACCCACGACTGCGTGGTCACGCACGCCTCCAACTCAATCATCAAGTTTGCGGACGACACAACAGTGGTAGGCTTGATTACCAACAACGACGAGACGGCCTACAGGGAGGAGGTGAGGGCCCTCAGAGTGTGGTGTCAGGAAAATAACCGCACACTCAAAGTCAACAAAACTAAGGAGATGATTGTGTACTTCAGGAAACAGCAGAGGGAACACACCCCTATCCACATCGATGGAACAGTAGTGGAGAGGGTAGTAAGTTTTAAGTTCCTCGGTGTACAAATCACAGACAAACTGAATTGGTCCACCCACACAGACAGCATCGTGAAGAAGGCGCAGCAGCGCCTCGTCAACCTCAGGAGGCTGAAGAAATTTGGCTTGTCACCAAAAGCACTCACAAACTTCTACAGATGCACAATCGAGAGCATCCGTTGGGCTGTATCACTGCCTGGTACGGCAACTGCTCCGCCCACAACCGTAAGGCTCTCCAGAGGGTAGTGAGGTCTGCACAACGCATCACCGGGGGCAAACTACCTGCCCTCCAGGACACCTACACCACCCGATGTCACAGGAAGGCCATAAAGATCATCAAGGACAACAACCACCCGAGGCACTGCCTGTTCACCCTGCTATCATCCAGAAGGCGAGGTCAGTACAGGTGCATCAAAGCTGGGACCGAGAGACTGAAAAACAGCTTCTATCTCAAGGCCATCAGACTGTTAAACAGCCACCACTAACATTGAGTGGCTGCTGCCAACACACTGACTCAACTCCAGCCACTTTAATAATGGGAATTGATGGGAAATGATGTAAAATATATCACTAGCCACTTTAAACAATGCTACCTAATATAATGTTTACATACCCTACATTATTACAGACCTATATCCATCCTGCCCTGCCTATCTAAGGTCTTCGAAAGCCAAGTCAACAAACAGGTGACTGACCATCTCGAATCCCACCGTACCTTCTCCGCTATGCAATCCGGTTTCCGAGCCGGTCACGGGTGCACCTCAGCCACACTCAAGGTACTAAACGATATCATAACCGCCATCGATAAAAGACTGTACTGTGCAGCCGTCTTCATCGACCTTGCCAAGGCTTTTGACTCTGTCAATCACCATATTCTTATCGGCAGACTCAGTAGCCTCGGTTTTTCGGATGACTGCCTTGCCTGGTTCACCAATTACTTTGCAGACAGAGTTCAGTGTGTCAAATCGGAGGGCATGTTGTCCGGTCCTCTGGCAGTCTCTATGGGGGTGCCACAGGGTTCAATTACATTTACATCTACATTTAAGTCATTTAGCAGACGCTCTTATCCAGAGCGACTTACAAATTGGTGCATTCACCTTATGACATCCAGTGGAACAGTCACTTTACAATAGTGCATCTAAATCTTAAAGGGGGGGGGTGAGAGGGAATACTTATCCTATCCTAGGTATTCCTTAAAGAGGTGGGGTTTCAGGTGTCTCCGGAAGGTGGTGATTGACTCCGCTGTCTTGGCGTCGTGAGGGAGTTTGTTCCACCATTGGGGGGCCAGAGCAGCGAACAGTTTTGACTGGGCTGATCGGGAGCTGTACTTCCTCAGTGGTAGGGAGGCGAGCAGGCCAGAGGTGGATGAACGCAGTGCCCTTGTTTGGGTGTAGGGCCTGATCAGAGCCTGGAGGTACTGAGGTGCCGTTCCCCTCACAGCTCCGTAGGCAAGCACCATGGTCTTGTAGTGGATGCGAGCTTCAACTGGAAGCCAGTGGAGAGAGCGGAGGAGCGGGGTGACGTGAGAGAACTTGGGAAGGTTGAACACCAGATGGGCTGCGGCGTTCTGGATGAGTTGTAGGGTTTTAATGGCACAGGCAGGGAGCCCAGCCAACAGCGAGTTGCAGTAATCCAGATGGGAGATGACAAGTGCCTGGATTAGGACCTGCGCCGCTTCCTGTGTGAGGCAGGGTCGTACTCTGCGGATGTTGTAGAGCATGAACCTACAGGAACGGGCCACCGCCTTGATGTTAGTTGAGAACGACAGGGTGTTGTCCAGGATCACGCCAAGGTTCTTAGCGCTCTGGGAGGAGGACACAATAGAATAATAGAACAATACAATAGAGTTGTCAACCGTGATGGTGAGATCATGAAGGTTGTGCAATGTAACATGAATATTTAGACTCAGAGAGAAAGGAGGAGCGGGCCGACTCTTTTCTCTGTATATATCAATGATGTTGCTCTTGCTATGGGCGATTCCCTGATCCACCTCTACGCAGACGACACCATTGTTTACACTTTCGGCCCGTCATTGGACACTGTGCTATCTAACCTCCAATCGAGCTTCAATGCCATACAACACTCCTTCCGTGGCCTCCAACTGCTCTTAAACGCTAGTAAAACCAAATGCATGCTTTTCAACCGATCGCTGCCTGCACCCGCATGCCCGACTAGCATCACCACACTGGATGGCTCCGACCTTGAATATGTGGACACCTATAAGTACCTAGGTGTCTGGCTAGACTGCAAACTCTCCTTCCAGACCCATATCAAACATCTCCAATCGAAAATCAAATCAAGAATCGGCTTTCTATTCCGCAACAAAGCCTCCTTCACTCACGCTGCCAAGCTTACCCTAGTAAAACTGACTATCCTACCGATCCTCGACTTCGGCGACGTCATCTACAAAATTGCTTCCAACACTCTACTCAGCAAACTGGATGCAGTTTATCACAGTGCCATCCGTTTTGTCACTAAAGCACCTTATACTACCCACCACTGCGACTTGTATGCTCTAGTCGGCTGGCCCTCGCTACATATTCGTCGCCAGACCCACTGGCTTCAGGTCATCTACAAGGCCATGCTAGGCAAAGCTCCGCCTTATCTCAGCTCACTGGTCACGTTGGCAACACCCATCCGTAGCACGCGCTCCAGCAGGTGTATCTCATTGATCATCCCTAAAGCCAACACCTCATTCGGCCGCCTTTCGTTCCAGTACTCTGCTGCCTGTGACTGGAACGAATTGCAAAAATCACTGAAGTTGGAGACTTTTATCTCCCTCACCATCTTCAAACATAAGCTAGCTGAGCAGCTAACCGATCGCTGCAGCTGTACATAATCTATTGGTAAATAGCACACCCATTTTCACCTACCTCATTCCCACAGTTTTTATTTATTTACTTTTCTGCTCTTTTGCACACCAATATCTCTACCTGTACATGATCATCTGATCATTTATCACTCCAGTGTTAATCTGCAATATTGTAATTATTCGCCTACCTCCTCATGCCTTTTGCACACATTGTATATAGACTCCCCTTTTTTTCTCTGTGTTATTGACTTGTTAATTGTTTACTCCATGTGTAACTCTGTGTTGTCTGTTCACACTGCTATGCTTTATCTTGGCCAGGTCGCAGTTGCAAATGAGAACTTGTTCTCAACTAGCCTACCTGGTTAAATAAATGTGAAAAAAAATAAAAAATAAATAAAAATAAATTATTCATCTCATATGTATACGTATATACTGTACTCTATATCATCTACTGCATCCTTATGTAATACATGTATCACTATCCACTTTAACTATGTCACTTTGTGTACATACTCATCTCATATGTATATACTGCACTCAATACCATCTACTGTATCTTGCCTATTCCTCTCTGTACCATCACTCATTCATATATCTTTATGTACATATTCTTTATCCCCTTACACTTGTGTCTATAAGGTAGTAGTTTTGGAATTGGTAGCTAGATTACTTGTTGGTTATTACTGCATTGTCGGAACTAGAAGCACAAGCATTTCGCTACGCTCGCACTAACATCTGCTAACCATGTGTATGTGACAAATAAAAATTGGATTTGATTTGAATAATCAGAATACTGTCCTTTAACGTTAACACCTGCATGTAGCTGTAAAAATATAGTAACTAGTTGAAGATTTATCGTATTTTCACAGCAACTAGACAAAAACCTCCAGGGGACCATGAAACAGAATGTCGGGAAAAACATCCTTGGGGATGTCCCTGGAACAAACCAGGAAATAGAAAAAACCTGCAGTGGACCATTACTGTTACATTTTAATTAATGCCAATTATGCATTTCAAAGTAAAATATTCTAAATTACATTTGACACCTGTATTTGCACATATGCTCAAATGTTGCCACATGTGTAGTGTCATGGTATCTCATGTTGAAATTTTCAATACCTATGTTGTCACATTTATTTCACATGAGATTGTGTTTTCACGTGCTCCTGTCACATGTAGTTTCATGTTATCACATTAAAATTTTGCATCCCCATGTTTTCACATTAATTGAACATGAGATCATTTTCTCACATGTAGTTTTATATTCTCACATGTAGTTTTATATTATCACATGTTGCTTCACATGTTTTCACATCATCACATTAACTTAACATTAAATCACGTGAAATTCATGTGGTTTTTCCTTAAGGGAATACTTAGATTTCTGAGAAATTGTGTTATCACACCCAAACATACTATGCTCCAATGTTATGTTCATTTGTGTTGGGTGTCAGGTCATCGCATCATCCAGATAAAGGTACTGCTTTCGAGATATACTAATTGTCCTCTGATCTAAAAAAGGGCTTCCCTATACAAATTCACTTCACATCAATGATCAACATTTATCTGAGGTCCAGGGACAAAATAACTCAAAGGTGTCAGAAGGTCAATAAGTCAATAAGACACCTTGTTTATGATCCATACCTTGTGCTCTAGCTTTATCATCCCCTTTAGTGTCTGTGGTCAGCACTTCTGCCTGTCATAAATCACCAAAGTTATGCCACACTAACGCGGTGCTCTTCTAGTCAGCGAGGTGTTGTGTTGTCTCTCTGTGCTCTTTCCAAACAACATCTGCTGGGCACAAATATGTCTCGTTTGAGGTATTGCCTGGATTCAAATTGGTCAACAAAGTAAATCCTGCAATGAAATATGCGTGTGCATGTGTTTGTTTTGAGGTGTTTGTGCGTGACTGTGTATTTACAACAGATCAAAGTAAAGCTTGCACACATTGCCTGGAGAGACATATTTTATTAATGAGCCTGCAATGGAGTAAGAAAACATCTGAAAAGACATTGTTCTGCATTTCAAATTATTACCAACTTTATACATAGGTAGTCTTCTGATGAGGACATATTCAGGCTACAGCCTACTTATTTGCTGGTGTTTGTGTGCGTGTGCGCGAGTGTGCGAGTGAGGGAAAGGGTTGTAAAATCCTGATTGATATCAAATCATTCAAAAGCCTCGTGTTAGCTTAATTGTTTTCTTCTTCAGCAGAATAGTTGTCATGTTTAGAACATGTGAGACTTTCCCTAAGTTGTAATAGTGAAATGTGGGGCTGTGATGATGCCATAATCACAATATATAAATGAAAACAAGAAGCAGACCAAACTCTTTGGTCCTTTATAAACCTGCTGTATGTAAAATATTGTGCTATAGCTTGGAAAATAAAGACATGTGACAGGATGACAACATAATGGTGTTTGTTTCCAACATTACAGGTGTTTTCCTAAAGAAGTTAAATCCGCTTCATGTTTGATTTCCTTGCTACGATACTAACGAGTATCGTGATACTAGTATTGTCCTGGCCCTAGTGAAATTGAGGAGATGGATTCCCTGCCATTTTGTGCATTAATGCTGTGACCTTTCCTTTGTGCTCTAAAGTAATAATGTTGCACAGGCTGGTGGGAGAGCGGGACGGAGATCATAAGGGAGGGATTGTCAGTAAGAAAAATAAATGGGAGGGAGAGATATGAGACAGAAAAGAAGGAAAGACAGGGAGAGAAGAAGAGAGCTGTAGGGTAATTTTTTCTTGCTTCCTCCCTCCCTCTATTCTCATTGGTTCTTTTCTGTTTGTACTTTCTATGCCATATGTTGTCCCAAAATTACGATTAATTGCACAGTCGCTGCCACTGTAATCCGCTTAGGATCATCTAAATGACTTTGTTATTCCCCCGACTGCCATTATGAGACACAGTGATAAGTGATCCATCTCTCATCCTTCACATTGGTCATTAATATATGTAATGTTTTGGAAGTACTTTCTATTACAGAGTCCAGGTGGAATGACCTCAAGTTTCCTGTGTGTTCTCTTTGACTTTGAGTTATACAATCTTAGGCATTTTTTGCTATCTAGAACCTAAAAGGTTCCCATTGAAGAAAGAGAACCCATTGAAGAATGCTTTTTGGTTCCATGTAGAACCCTTTTCACAGAGGGTTCTACATGGAACCGAAAAAGGTTCCATCTAGAACTTAAAAGGGTTATCCAATGCGGAAAGCTGAAGAATCCCTTTTAAACCATCTTTTCTAAGAGTATATTAAGAAATGTGACTTCCTGTTGTTTTATATATAACAGGAGATGCAGGATGTCACTATTTGAGGCATACAATTATCTCACCCTTCCAGTAGGGGTAAATAGTGGAGAGAGTGGGATAGTAGTGGGAGAGCAGGAGACAGAGAGGGAGATACTTTTGTATATATAGTGTATGTGGACACCAATTCAAATGAGTGGATTTGGTTATTTCAGCTACACCCGTTGCTGAAAGGTGTATAAAATCGAGCACACCGCCATGCAATCTCCATAGACAAATATTGGCAGTAGAATGGCCTTACTGAAGAGCTCAGTGACTTTCAACGTGGCACCTTCATAGGATGCCACCTTTCCAACAAGTCAGTTACACGGAACCCAAACCGGGTGTGCGCGTGCTCCAACGTGCATAAATGCATTTTGTCCCCCAACACTAAATGCGATCACGACACGCAGGTTAAAATATCAAAACAAACTCTGAACCAATTATATTAATTTCGAAAAGCATTAAAAATGTATGGCAATTTAGCTAGCTATCTTGCACTTGCTAGCTAATTTGTCCTATTTAGCTAGCTTGCTGTTGCTAGCTAATTTGTCCTGGGATATAAACATTGAGTTGTTATTTTACCTGAAATGCACAAGGTCCTCTACTCAACCAATTAATCCACACATAAAATGGTCAACCGAATCGTTTCTAGTCATCTCTCATCCTTCCAGGCTTTTTCTTCTCTTGACTTTATATTGCGATTGGCAACTTTCATAAATTAGGTGCATTACAGCAACTGACCTTGTTCGTCTTCAGTCACCCATGTGAGTATAACCAATGAGGAGATGGCACGTGGATACCTGCTTCTATAAACCAATGAGGAGATGGGAGAGGCAGGACTTACAGCGCGATCTGCGTCAGAAATAGAACTGACTTCTATTTTAGCCCTTGGCAACGCAGACTCTCGTTGGTGCGTGCGAGCAGTGTGAGTGCAATAATTTTATAATATAGATTTCAACATTTATTTTGCAACTCTCTTGCACGCGACACTAGAGGTATAGCCAGCCTGTTATTGTGAATTGGAAAAGTCTAGGATCAACATGGGCTCAGCCGCGAAGTGGTAGGCCACACAAGCTCACAGAACAGAACCGCAGAGTGCTGTAGCGCGTAGAAGTCATCTGTCCTTGGTTGCAAAACTCACTACAGAGTTCCAAACTGCCTCTGTAAGCAACGTCAGCACAATAACTGTTCGTCGGGAGTTTCATGAAATTGATTTCCATGACCGAGCAACCGGACACAAGCTTAACATCACCATACACAATGCCAAGTATTGGCTGGAGTTGTGTAAAGCTCGCCACCATTGTACTCTGGAGCAGTGGAAACGCATTCTCTCGAGCAATGAATAATATTTCACCATCTGGCAGTCCGACGGACAAATCTGGGTTTGGCGGAAGCCAGGGTAACTCCACTTGCCACAATGCATAGTGCCAACTGTAAAGTTTGGTGGAGGAGGAATAAAGGTCTGGGACTGTTTTTCATGGTTTGGGCTAGGCCCCTTAGTTCTAGTGAAGGGAAATCTTAACGCTACAGCATACAATTACATTTTAAATGATTCTGTGCTTCCAACTTTGTGGCAACAGTTTGGGGAAGGCCCTTTCCTGATTCAGCATGACAATTCCCTCATGCACAAAGCGAGGTCCATAAAGAAATGGTTTGTTGAGATCGGTGTGGAATAACTTGACTGGCCTGCACATAGCCCTGAACTCAACCCCAACAAACACCTTTGGGATGAATTGGAACGCAAACTGCGAGCCAGGCCTAATCGTCCAACGTCAGCGCCTGTCCTCACTAATGTTCTTGTGGCTGAATGGAAGCAAGTCCCGGCAGCAATGTTCGAACGTCTAGTTGAAAGCCTTCCCAGAAGAGTGGAGGCTGTTATAGCAGCAAAGGGGAGACCAGCACCATATTAATGCCCATGATTTTGGAATGAGATCTTCGACAAGCAGGTGTCCACACACTTTTGGTTATGCAGTGTGTGTTGTAGTCCAGAGGGAAACACCAGCCAAATTCACCTAGTCAGCAACCGGAGCAATATCATGCAAAATTAAACAGACTCACACAGTTCTCATCTCACATTCGCCTGACAATGTGTTTATTACGATGCATTTTGCATTGGACCAGCATAGGGAATACAGTACACACACCCATTTGGAGGTCTGAGCTAATCCAACGGTGGCTGTGGCTCAGAAAACAACACTAGGTAAACAAACCCAGATAATAAGCTGAGAATCCTACTGGTCGATTCATGGAAGTATTTATGGAGAAAGAAAAACACAAGACCAAAAATACTCATATATTGCAACACAACTTGCAAATTATGCAAAGTCCATAGATATACAAAATGAGGGCTTTGATCAAGGTTTGATGAATAATACATGTGTACGCTTCCTCAATTTTTTAGAATGAGAATGAGTCCTTAGTTTGTCAATGCATTAGAATTTCTAGATTGGGGTTGGATGACTTGGATAGGTGAAACACAGTGTGCTGTGCTCCTCCCCAGGAGACTCCTGGAGTTCCTCTCGTTGTGCATTTAACACTACGCTGGGCCAACACACGGAGATGTGCAGTGTATGCTGGGACAGCTCAGGGATGAGAGTCTGGGTGAGTTATAGCAGTAAGCCTAAAGAAGCCGATTGTAAACCAAAGTCGGCGTGTGAAGTCGGGGAGGTGCATCTGCAACAGCCGAAAGTCAAACACTGTAGCAAGGCTCAGATCAACATGGCAGTGTCAACACATCTTCTATTGTTTATAAACGTTTTTCAATATAAATGTTGAAATAAACTATTCTATACCCCCATATCACACACTGAAAATGGAATGTTTACAATAATTGGTTAGAAAGACGTCTCAAATATAATTTTCATTTGTATCCCCTGTAGCTTTAGAAATGCAGCAACGTTGTTTCCTGTTTCAGTCATGTCTTTGGCCACATTCATGTTGCTAAAAAAAAACACTCTAATGATTGGTTGACAAATTGTGCCTCCCACGATGCAGGTGATGCCAGCATGGTGCAGTTGGTAAGAAGCATCAAAACTGCATGACCTTTGATCACGTGATTTGTGTAAAGTTCATGCAGTTGACATGTAGTCGCAAGTGGGACAATAACCCTAATGCAACACACTTTGAAATGCTGACAAAAGTGATCTGCTCAAGCATCTCTGCCGTCGTCCTTATGTAACTATGGCAGCCCAATGAAGTGTGAGGTAAGGGAACTGTCTGCTCAGATGACCTCTGTTGCTGTGGCAGAGTGCACGGGTGCCAGCTGTCGTTATGGCACCAGCAGGGAAGCTTCCACAGTCATTTGTGAGCCTAAGGGAAGGAATCGTTCAACAGCATAGCATAAGGGGGAGGGGAATTAAGCTCTGGAACTATGTGTCAAACAGTCTACATAATGCTTCTTGAACAAGACATGACATGTCTTAACTTCTTATGGCAGTCTGTGACAGTTGAGAGACCAGATTTGGGTTAGAGTTCACGCAAGAGAGACAATTGGTATATGTTGATTTTCTGACTTTGTCATACACACATATTTGTGTGAGAGATGGTTATGACTGAATCGGCAAACTTACTCTAAAAATGTGACGGCCAATGTAATATTGTCCACTGAGCAAGATTGCAAACAGGAGATATTTTCAGAGAAACTAGCTAGTGCACCATGACAACCCAGTGTGAGATATTATACCAGACAGTATTGAGCCATGAAAGCTCTTTAAAACACAAAACACATAGCGACAGTCATTTGAAATCTGAATTGAACCAACATGACCTTTGTATATAATAATTTATTTGTTCAACACTAGCCCTGTCAATCAAGACAAGTTCTGTATCCTTATTATTTTCACTCAGACATAGAGGTCAACGTTAAGTCTATTTTTCCAGCCCTGCTCCCTCTGTCAAATGCATTCTCTTGGAATGATTGAAATTGGTGATGACAGACACTCCTTGCTCAAAAGGACAAATACGAATTTCACCAGGCGAGATGCCTATTCCAAATCAAAAGATTGCAATCTACTTTTTCAATGACACGGCAACCCTTGTTAAATATTTTTGTGAAAAATGACACATGTTAAGGTTTAGCTGTCTAGTGCCTTGTGATGCAATATAATATGATGTGCATGACATGTTGCTTCAGAAAATGGTGTGCCACACACCTGGTGATGGTGGCAGGGGGGTACCACTGCTCCCTAACAGACTGACACAATGTGCCCAGAGTATACTGTGTGCTGGAACCAGGAATTCAGGCCAGCTAGCTCATCTTCTCATTTGATTCAGTGCAGCATCTTCTCTATATTCTGACAAATATGAATGTTCTAAACGGTTATTCCACAGCTCATAAGCTTCCTTAGAGAATTCTTGCCCGATAAAGGACCTTTGAGTTAAGTGTGGGGTTCTTGACGTGGCATCTACGGTTCTTCAGAATTATTAAAGGTTATTGAAATGTATGGAGGCCTGCAGATGTGTCCCTTTCGTAGGATCTTATTTGGATCCCCATTAGCTGTTGCAAAAGAAGAAGTTACTCTTGCTGGGGTCAAAATAATACAGAACAATAATAGACAAGAACAGCTCAAGGACAGCTACATACATTTAAAATACGTATCGAAGTACAAAAGTCCCTGTGCTGACAAAACACTTAAGAGAAACATATTACTTTACATAGACATATACAGTTATTTAGGTCAGCTATGGGAGAGGCGATGTGCTGTGAAGTAGTGTTTTATTTGTTTTTTTAAAAGCTGGTTTTACAGTTTGCTTGGGTAATTTGAGATGGAAGACTGTTCAATGTGACTATGTCTCTATACAATACAGTGTGTTGCCTTAAATTTGCTTTGGACTTCGGGTCTGTGAAGTGTTCCCTGGTGGCAAGTCTGGTGGGGTATGTACAGTGCTTTCGGAAAGATTTTGCTATGTTACAGCCTTATTCACAAATGTATTAAATAGCTTTCTTACCTCAAAAATCTAGACACAATAACCCATAATGACAAAGCAAAAACATGTTTTTAGACATTTTTGAAAATGTATTAAATATAAAAAACTGAAATATCACATTTACATAAATATTCATACCCTTTACTCAGTACTTTGTTGAAGCACCTTTAGCATTGATTACAGCCTCAAGTCTTCTTGGGTGTGACGCTACAAACTTGACACACCTGTATTTGGGGTATTTCTCACATTCTTCTCTGCAGATCCTCTCAAGCTCTTTCAGGTTGGATGGGAAACGTTGCGGCACAGCTATTTTCAGGTCTCTCCAAAGATGCCAGATCGGGTTCAAGTCCGGGCTCTTGTCTGGGCCACTCAAGGACATTCAGAGACATGTCCAGAAGCCACTCCTGCATTGTCTTGGCTGTGTGCTTAAGGTCGATGTCCTGTTGGAAGGTGAACCTTCGCCCCAGTCTGAGGTCCTGAGCGCTGTACCAGGTTTTCATCAAGAACCACTCCGTTCATCTTTCCCTCAATCATCATTCCCACAGTATGATGCTGCCACCACCATACTTCACTGTAGGGATGGTGCCAGGTTTCTTCCAGACGTGACACTTGTCATTTAGACCAGAGAATCTTGTTTCTCATTGTCAGAGAGTCCTTTAGGTGCCTTTTGGCCATCTCCAAGTGGGCTGTCATGTGCCTTTTACTAAGGATTGACTTCCGTCTGGCCACTCTACTATAAAGGCCTGATTGGTGGAGTGCTGCAGAGATGGGTTTCCTTCGGGATGGTTCTCCCATCTCCACAGAGGAACTCTGGAGCTCAGTCAGAGTGACCGTCTGGGTCTTGGTCACCTCTCCGACCAATGCCCTTCTCCACCGATTGCTCAGTTTGGCCGGGTGGCCGTTTTGTGGTACCCTTCCCTAGATCTGTGCCTCGACACAATCCTGTCTCAAAGCTCTACGGACAATTCCTTAGTCATCATTGCTTGGTTTTTTCTCTGGCATTTACTGTCAACTGTTGGACCTTATAGAGACAGGTGTGTGCCTTTCCAAATAATGTCCAATCAATTGAATTTACCACAGGTGGACTCTAATCACGCTGTAGAAACATCTCAAGGAGGATCAATGGAAAAAGGATGCGCCTAGGCTACATTTGAAGTCTCATAGCAAGTCTTATGTTTTTGTACATTTGCACGAAAAAAAACCTGTTTTCCATTTGTCATTATGGGGTATTATGTATAGATTGATGAGAATTTGTATTTATTTAATCAATTTTAGAATAAGGCTGTAACGTAACAAAATTTTGAAAAGTGAAGGGGTTTGAATACTTTCCAAATGCACTGTGTACTAAATAATATATGTATGAAATTAGTTTTGATTTAGAATGGACTATTATCATGCAACTGTCTTAGAACAGGGACGTGTGGAATTTTTTTGTAATCTATGCACTTAAATAGCGAATGCAGGCACTTTCCCGTGGGTTAATTTTCATGCAAGCCAGATAGGCTATACTCCTGTTGTAAAGCAAAGCAATGTGCTTATTAGGAAAGTTGATAAATATACCAGGCCTATAGAAAGCTGATGGGATCCTCCTATTTTTAATAGAGGCCGTCAAAACTCTGTTTTCTCACGCAATTGCATAGCCTATAAAAATGTTGTACAACATGAGCTCATGGGCTCTCATGAAGTGTTTGATTAGATTTTTGAAAATATTTGTAGTGATGTCAAAATGATTAAAGGGACAGTTGAGTGCTGAGTACCAGGCAGTTAGAACGTTTGGTAGACTACTAATGACCATCAGCAGTATCAGAGCTAAGATAGGCCTTGAATTTTGGGAATTTGACTGCAGTCATGACTTGTGACCACCGGTGTGGCGGTAATATGGTCACCATAACAGCCCTAAGCAGGAAATGTCAGGTTGTTTTAAGTTCTAAACCTAGCTAAGGCTCAGTCCCAAGTGTGGTCACAGTACATTTTATTTTTTACTCATTGTAATCAGAATACAGCAGCATACTGTCCTTTTATAGAACTAAGACATTCAATGTGTTGTTTATACACTCCTAAAAATACAGCTGCAAGTTGGAACTAAATAAGGTTATTGAGACTGATGACATAGCGGAACCATTTTAGGGTCTCTAAAGAACCATAAATGGGATGGTTCTTTGAAGAACCATACAAAAATCCGAAACCAGACATGTTTTGGCCCTCCAGGACGGCAATTGAATAGCCCTGCTGTGGGGTTTTTACCCTTATTTGCATATTTCTCAGGGTGACTTAGCGAGTGTATTGTACAGTTACCAATACCACCAATGACTGTTTGCACGTGACATAGAAATGTTTGTTTCACTCATTCATTTTCTTCATCAAGTGAGCTCCTAAGTGAATATGTTGCCATACACTTTTTATTTTGCAAGGCAATATAATACATATTTCATAAAGCCTTCTATTGAGGGTGTAGTTTTACCTGAATACCGTGGCCTAAAACGTATAATTTACAAGCCACATCAGGCCTTTAAGTCACATTATGCTGGTTAGCAAAGTGATGCATAATCCCTGTTGGAGTGTGAATATGCAACATATGGAATTTTTATACATCCACAACCTGCATTGAAAATGTAACGATTTTCTTCTGGTGAAAGAGAGGCGGACCAAAATGCAGCATGGTTAGTTTTGTACATCTTTAATAAAGATGAAAATACAACAATATACAAAACAAGAAAAAAATGAAGCAGTCCTATCTGGTGCCACAAACACAAAGACAGGAACAATCACCCACAAACCCAACACAAAAGAGGCTACCTAAACATGGTTCCCAATCAGAGACAATGACTAACACCTGCCTCTGATTGAGAACCATATCAGGCCAAACATAGAAATAGACAAACCAGACACACAACATAGAATGCCCACCCAGCTCACATCCTGACCAACACTAAAACAAGGAAAACACACAAGAACGATGGTCAGAACATGACAGAAAAGGACACCAGAGTCAGGCATACAAAAGATATGAGACTACCTTAAACATCTAAACTAGAACAACCATTTCAGTAATGGGTGAAATAAATCAAAGTAACAGATTGGAATAGTTTAGAAACATGTATTTTATTTATATTTGAGTAGCATGAGATTAATGAATCAATCAATGTACATTCAAAAACATTGATATTGAAACAAACAATTTAAAAAAATCTACCTGCTAAAGAGCATGGCTGGTAAATATGATAATGATGTGTGTTATTTTGGTTCAACTCTGGTGTTGAGTGTGAATTTAACTCTAAGTTAACTATTGAATCAACACTAAAATGTTGCACTGAAAGATCTACACTAAAACTGACCAATTTGCTGTGTGCTATAAAAGGGACACATCTGCAGGCTTCCATACATTTCAAGAAACTTTTAGAATTCTGTAGAACCGTAGCTGCCATGTCAAAAACCCCACACTTAACTCAAAGATGATTTATTGGGCAAGAGTTTAGGAACCTTCAGAGTTTAGGTATAACCATTTGAGAAACTTTATTGTTTTGATGTAGGCAAAGTGCAATAATGTATTATTGGTATTATATGTACAGCCAATCTCTTATGTCCACAGACCTGGTGGTGCAGCAATACATTCAGGTACCTAGCAACCAAGAGGTTGTGAGTTCAATTCACAAGTGAGGTTGAGTTTTAAGTAATCCAGGGGACCATGACACAATGTTCTAACATTTTTGTTGGGAACGTCCCTGAAATTAACTTGGAACTATACAATATCTGCAGGGGCCATGACTCTTTAAATTTGCAACATATTTTTATGTGAATATTCTAAGATCTGCATAAAACTATATGCACATTTTCCCACTACCAATGTTTTTATCAAACTAACTTTTTGCGCATAAAAGGCTGTGCATGATGACGTAGTGCACATAAAACATACTTTTGCTGTTTAATTCCCATGTACCGAGTTAAACGGGCTTCCATCGCATTTTCATTAGCACATTTAGGGGCATGGTCTAAAATATGTTGTATTTGTGCCAACTGGCAGTCGAAATGTTGTACCAGATTAAGTGGTTTATCATTATATTGATGAAGGTCTAAGGAACTTTTGCCAAGAGCATTATCAGATGGTAAGATGGTGGACAGGACAGGACGAAAGTGGAAGATATGTGAAAATATGGAGTGCGGGATTGCACAAGCCTTCTGGAATATCTGATGGCAGACAACAACAAACAAGGTGGAATATATTTTGAGTGAATATGGAATGAAGGACAATACAGAACTTTCAGAAGAGCTACGGAAGGAAGTAGAACGTAAAGAGTGTGAGGGTGAATTAACTGCGGTGGCAGGTGCAGTGATGACCGCTGAGAAGGAGCTGAGTGTAGGGGGAAGTGGTGTGGTAGGGAAGGTTAGCGTCAAGTGCAAAAAGAGGGATACATGCTCCAGTAGCTCAGAGATGGAACCTGACGAGAGTGAGGATGAAGTACGTGCGATGAGGCCCGCCAAGTTTGGACATGATAAAGAAGAATCTGGTCCAGTAGGAGATACATTTTTGGAGAAAGAAGACCCTTGATTTTGGGGGGATCCATTTGTAGTTTCAGGGTAGGTGAGAAAGGAAGGAGTTTGGTGCAGTTGAATCAGTAAAGGTAACCTGTAGTGGACTTGTGATATTTGTTTGTGTCTCTTCTGAGCAATGGGGGCAGGTGCTCCATGTCACCCAATTTGGGTCAAGATCTGTTTCTTGCTTTGCTCTTAGAAACAGGGAACCATTGAAAGAAGTGATTTCTTGGGTAGCGATAAGTGTGGAGATGGAGAAATTGAAGTTGAAGATTCCTGGTATTTGTGACCCCGTCATTTGGTGCATCGCAGACCCGCTGGGGAGCGTTGTGAAACAGAGGAATCACTCCCAGTCCTTTTGAGTCTCTACCCAACAAAGTCATGTCATGATATGTCAGTTATCCTGTTAGAGCTTTTGTGCCGAATCCACTGCAGTGTTTCAGGTGCAACGTGTATGTTCATGTCACAGGAGTGAGGAAGGAGATTCCAAGATGTGTGCAGGAGGGCATGGGACAGATGATCGTGTAGTTTTGGTGGATAAAGTTGTGTGTGGTAATTGTAGGGGTGCCCATGTTGCTGGTGAGCGGAAGTATCCGGTGTGAGAGAGGCAGGTTGAAGTGGCCAGAGTCCGAGTAGTGCAGAAGGTGTCATCCTAAGACAGTAAAGAAGGTAGAGGAGTGAGGAGTAGATTAGTGCCAACACAGAGGGATAGGGCAACAAATTATTTATGTTTCAGTAACGTTGGCTTCTTAACGTTTATAGCAATGGTTATCAACTGTACCGCCGAAATGGAACGCAAAATCACATAAAATAGATGTAGTGGTGGCAGCTGCAGAGATGCATTTGAGTTTGTGAGATTTGACTTCAGAAGAGTTACAGAGTGTGTTGAGGGGTGGTGTCCTGACCTCCGAGGCCGTTGACAGGGTGCAGGAGCAGATGGGGTCAAAGTAGTGGAAAGAGTTAGTGGGTTTTTAATGAGTGTAGGTGGTGATGTCAAGGACTATATTTCACTTGTTTAGAGAAACAGGACTAATTAAGATAATTTAATGTTGGTAGGTTGTGACTGGCCTCACATTCCAGTAAAGTAGGTGGTGGTGTGTGCACCTAAAAGTTGGATGCGATCCACCAACCAAATCCCAAAGAAGAAGAGGATTGCCAGTTCTGAAATCTTTGTAAAAACTTGTGACAATAAAGAGCTGCACTGTTAGAAGGTTACTGTGTTTCTTCCAAAAGCTTAATGTCAGCTGGTTCAAAGGAAGTTCATGTTAAATTTTCAATAACTTGCTATCAACTAGTTGCAAGTGGGTTTTTGTAGAATTTCACTGTAACTTACTGCAGCCAGTGATGTTACGTATGACACTGGAGCTCTGAGGCATGCGTCAAAATCACTAAGCAGCTAACTTTAAAAAAGTGTATCACTTCATCAGAAGTAAGTCATCAATGAAGTCCGAAGCTTAGTTTGATCACGTGCTTTTTAAAACCGTTTTTTTTGTGCAAAATGCGAGATCTCACTGATTTTGCTGTGGTGCAGGTGCTTTTTCGATTCCAAACTGCTTTCAAACACTGACCTCTACTGGACACTGTACTTACAAATATAGTTAGGATTTATACCCGTAAATTCACCTGACAGGTAGCTTAGCAGATGGAGTAGGGAGCTATGAAACATTCATGGGCGTGAAGTCAAATTCTGTTGAAGGCAAACTATTTAGAAAATAGTTTGATGTGAAACCACATTTTCTGCACTGTATTTCAAATACCGAAGCTGAAGACCGAAGCTTATAATATACTAAATATACAAAATACTAAAAACAAATTATCGTAACAACAGTGCAAAAATGTGTTTTCACGTAAAACTATTTTCAAGACAGCGTGCCTTCAACCTCATGTCTCTGAATGTTCCAAAGTTCCCTTCTCTACCTTCTAAGCTAGTTTTCAGGTGTAATCACATGTACAAAATTGTAACTAGATGTATAAGTACGATATCCAGTGGTCAATTTCTGAAAGCAGCTTAACTTATTTGGGACTGGGGGGCAGTATTGAGGAGCTTGGATGAATAAGGTGCCCAGAATAAACTACCTGCTAACAAATTTGGTGATACACAAAGCAACTCAAACACTAAAATTCCATCAGTGATATGCATTTCTATTTTTTTTTATACATCACCCGTTTGACATATCTCTTTTGATACAGTGCACAGCAGCAGTGACAGATGTGTTGACTTGACAACTGTGTCTGAATTTTAAACAACCCTCCCCCTTTTGTTCCATGCTGGCTGAAGACCTAGCATGCCAGTAACCAGACACAGATGAAATGGGAAACATACTGTATAATAATCTTTGACATATATGCATTGGCTTAACTTTTTATTATATTTGCTTACACCCTACAGTCCAATTTTGGCATCAGTAGAGTAGCTAAATAAACCACGCCCCTCTTAAAACACGCCTTGTTGGATGTTGGTTACACGCCGGTACTTATTTAAATGAGGTAAGAGAATATCATGTTACAATTGGTGTATTAAAATGAGAGTTGCCACCCTGTCCCCTTAAAACTTGTTATGGCTGGAGGCAGTATTGAGTAGCTTGGATGAATAAGGTGCCCAGAGTAAACATTCTGCTACTCAGGCCCAGTTGTTAATATATGCATATCATTAGTATATTTGGATAGAAAACGCTCTGAAGTTTCTAAAACGGTTTGAATGATGTCTGTGAGTATAACAGAACTCATATGGCAGGCAAAAACCTGAGAGAAAATCCAACCTGGAAGTGGGAAAGCTGAGGTTTGTAGTTTTTCAACTCTTTGCCTATCGAATATACAGTATCTATGGGGTCATATTGCACTTCCTAAGGCTTCCACTAGATGTCAACAGTCTTTAGAACATTGTTTGAGGCTTCTACTGTGAGGTGGGGGCTAATGAGAGCTGAATGAGTCAGGGCTCTGACAGAGTGGCATGAGCTGATCACGCGCGCTCATGTAAGAGTTAGCTGCATTCCATCGCATTTCTACAGACAAAGGAATTCTCCGGTTGAAACATTAATGAAGATTTATGATAAAACATCCTAAAGATTGATTCTATACTTCGTTTGACATGTTCCTATGAACTGTAATATGACTTTTCATCTGAACTTTCACCAGGACTTGCCCCCGCCTCGTGAGTTTGGATTGTGTACTAAATGCACAAACAAAAAGGAGGTATTTGGACATAAATGACAGACTTTATCGAACAAATCAAACATTTATTGTGGAACTGGGATTCCTGGGAGTGCATTCTGACGATGATCATCAAAGGTAAGTGGATATTTATAATACTATTTATGACTTCTGTTGACTCCACAACATGGAAGATATCTGTATGGCTTGTTTTGTTGTCTGAGCGCTGTACTCAGATTATTGCAGGGTGTGCTTTTTCCATAAAGTTTTTATGAAATCTGACACAGCGGTTGCATTAAGGAGAAGTGGATCTAAAATTCCATGCGTAACAGTTGTATCTTTTATCAATGTTTATTATGAGTATTTCTGTAAATTGATGTGGCTCTCTGCAAAATCACCGGATGTTTTGGAACTACTGAACATAACTGGCCAATATAAACTGAGATTTTTGGATATAAATATGAACTTTATCGAACAAAACATACTGTACATGTATTGTGTAACATGAAGTCCTATGAGTGTCATCTGATGAAAATCATCAAAGGTTAGTAATTAATTGTATCTCTATTTCTGCTTTTTGTGACTTTTTGTGTTTTTCTGTGACTAGGTACTGACCTAACATAATCGTTTGGTGTTCTTTCGTTGTAAAGCCTCTTTGAAATCAGACACTGTGGCTGGATTTACAACAAGTTCACCTTTAAAATGTTGTAAAATACTTGTATGTTTGAGGAATTTTAATTATGGGATTTCTGTTGTTTTGAATTTGGCGCCCTGCAATTTCACTGGCTGTTGGCGAGGTGGGACGCTACAATCCCACATATCACAGAGAGGTTAATTGAAGAAAGCACTGGAACCACAGCAAAATCAGTGGGATCTCACATTTTGCAACACACGGTTTGAAAAAGCACGTGACCAAACAAAGCTTTGGACGTCATTGATGACGTACTTCTGATAAAGTGATACACGCATCGGCACACTGCTTCGAAGTTAGCTGTTCTTTGATTTCAATTTATGCCTCAGGCATCCAGTATCAAACATAACAACTGTCAAGTACTTTCTAGTAAGAAATTACAAATTCACAGCAACGTCTGGCAACAAGTTGTAATTAAGTTTCTGGAAAATGTACAATAACCTCCTTAAAGTGTAACTCGTTACTAGCACATTCTATTGCAGATGTTGCAGAACAATGTCAAGGGAGTTACCATTACCATTAAATGCTTAAACTGCTCCAACACTTCCACTGACGGTTGGCACAAATACACATTTCTTACCTCACACCCAAATATGCTAATGAGCTTCAACCACTACATTGCCCCACCTATATTTTAAAGTGCAGTGATGATCATACCTTATTTTCAAAATACTGGGTAGAAAAATCTCCCATACCTACAAGGTACTGAGGTGTACCATGTGAGTTTATATGTGCAGCTGTGAAGTGTACATTCGATCTTATTGTACCCCAGGGAACAACACTGCACCCTAACCATACCCTTATGTTAACTTCTCTAGGGTATGGGGCAGCATTTGGAATTTTGGATGAAAAGCATGCCCAAATTAAACTGCCTTCTACTTAGGCCCAGAATATAGGATATGCATATAATTAGTAAGAAAACACTCTACATTTTATACTTGTATAACTTGTTATGGCTGCTATCCCGATATCGGGATAAATGTCATCAACCACCACTGAATAGCATAGCGCTACATACAATAAATATTACTATAAATATTTATATTCATGAAATCACAAGTGCAATATAGGAAAACACAGTTTAGCCTTTTGTTAATCCACCTGTCAGGTCAGATTTTGATAAATAAAAAAATAAAACATTAAGTACACTTAGCAAAAGGTAGCTCGGTCAAGAAAATCAGAAAAGCAATCAAATTAATCATTTACCTTTGATGATCTTCGGATGTTTTCACCCATGAGACTCCCAGTTACACAACAAATGTTTCTTTTGTTCCATAAAGATTATTTTTTAGATCCAAAATACCTGTGTTTGTTTGTCGCGTTATGTTCAGAAACCACAGGAAAGAGCGGTCACGACAACGCAGACGAAAATTCCAAATAGTTTCCATAATGTCCACAGAAACATGTCTAACGTTTTTTATAATCAAACCTCAGGTTGTTTTTAAAATATATAATCGATAATATATCAACCTCAAATGTCTTTCACAGTAGGAGAGGGAAAAGCAATACCTATCCAAACTGTTGCGCAAGCAAAACTCATGTGACCACTTGACGTGATGTTAACGTTCTGGCTAATTTTTCAAAATAAAAGCCTGAAACCATGTCTGAAGACGGTTGACAACTTGAGGAAGCGATAGGAAAAGGAATCTGGTTCATATCCCTTTAAATGGAGCAAAGGGAGGCTATGGAACATGGAGTTTTCAAAATAGAAGCCACTTCCTGTTTGGATTTTCCTCAGGGTTTCGCCTGCAATATCAGTTCTGTTATACTCACAGACAATATTTTGTCAGTTTTGGAAACTTTAGAGTGTTTTCTATCCAATACTAATAATAATATGCATATACTAGCAACTGAGACTGAGGAGCTGGCTGTTTATAATAGGCATCTTTTCATCCAAGCTACTCAATACTGCCCCTGCAGCCATAAAAAGATAACAGAACTGATTTGGCAGGCGAAAACCTGAGAAGAATCCAATCAGGAAGTAGGATTTTTGTTGTTGTTGTAGTTTTCTATTCAATGCCATTACAGTATCCATTGACTTAGGACTCAATTTGCAGTTCCCATACCTTCCACTAGATGTCATCATTCTTTAGAAAATGTTACATGCTTGTATTCTGAAAAATGAGGGAGTAAGAGCAGTCTGAATGAGAGGACCCTGCCGTGTCACAGAGCTTTTTCATGCGCGCGACCAGAGAAAGTGGCTTTCTTGTTTACCTTTTATATTGACAACGTTATTGTCCGGTTGAAATATTATCGATTATTTAGGCTAAAAACAACCTGAGGCTTGAATATAAACATTGTTTGACATGTTTCTATAAACTTTACAGATACAATTTGGATTTTTTTGTCTGCCTGTTGTGACTGTGTTTGAGCCTGTATCCCAGCTGTAATTGATGCAAAAGGTGGCTTTACAAAGTATTGACTTTGGGGGAAGGGGGGGGGGATAGTTCAATCTCAATAGTGCATGCTCAAGTTTTCCATTTTTCTGTCTTATTTCTTGCTTGTTTCACAATAAAAAAATATGTTGCATCTTCAAAGTGGTAGGCATGTTGTGTAAATCAAATGATACAAACCCACAAAAAAAATCGCTTTTGATTTCAGTTTGTAAGGCAACAAAATAGGAAAAATGCCAAAGGGGGTGAATACTTTGCAAGCCACTGTAATCTAGCAAATTCACGACGACTACCTTATACACACAATGGAAGGGGATGGAATAAGAATATGTACATAGAAATATATGGATTCGCCATGGCCGTGCGGCATAGGCAAGATGCAATAGATGTTATAAAATACAGTATATAGATATGAGATGAGTAATGTAGGATATGTAAACATTATTAAAGTGGCATTATTTAAAGTGACTATTGATACCTTTTATTAAATCCATTTATTAAAGTGGCCAGTGATTTACGTCTGTATGCTGGCAGCAGCCTCGCTATGTTAGTGATGGCTGTTTAACAGTCTGATGGCCTTTGATGCACCTGTACTGACCTCACCTTCTGGATAATAACAGGGTGAACAGGCAGTGGCTCTTGTGGTTGTTGACCTTGATGATCTTTTTGGCCTTCCTGTGACATCGGGTACTTGGCCACCCACTTAGTTACCAGTGATCTATTCTCCATTCCAGGGAAAGGACGGAGCAGAACCACCCTTCCTTGAATCCATAGTCATTGACAGTAAGTTGTGTGCAAAATGTATTATTATTTTTTTTTTTGATACTCTGATCCTCAATGTGTATTGATTCCTACTAATCAGTTTTGTAAGAGCTAGGTTTGTACTAGCTTTGCTGATGATCATTCATGTTTTTTTTCTCTGCATCAGGTCTCACTGAGACTGGATTCCTCAAGAGACATGCTAATCAGCTGCACATGATTGTCTGACCTTACACTCTTAAAAAGTGGGTTCTACTACTACCTAAAAGGGTTAATCGGCTGTCCCCATAGGAGCATAAGGGAACCCTTTGAAGAACCCTTTTTGGGTCCAGGTAGAACTATTTGGGGTTTCATGTAGAACCCTTTCCAGAGAGGGTTCTACATGGAGCCAAAAATGGTTCTACCTGCAACCAAGAAGGGTTCTCGTATGGGGACATCCAAAGAACCCTTTGGAACCCTTTTTTCTAAGAGTGTAGTGTAAGTAGATCCAATTGAAATAGCACAGCTTCTAATAATATAAGTTTGTAAAGCAAATAAAATCCTATTTTAACTCACCTTTATGACTATTCCTGCCTGCCCTGACCCTGAACCTGCCTGCCGTCCTGTACCTTTGCCCTACCTATCTGGATTACTGACCTCTGCCTGACCTGACCCTGAGCCTTCCTACCATCCTGTACCTTTGCCCAACCTATCTGGATTACTGACCTCTGCCTGCCCTTTACCTGTCCTTTTGCCTGCCCCTGTTCGAATAATAAACTTTTGTTATTTCGACACTGTCTTTACCTGGGTCTTACCTTAAACGTAATAGTACGAACTGACCATGACTGACCCCGCAGATTCGGACCAGCTTCGCAACGCCATCTCTTCCCAAGGAGCCACCATTGGTAGGCATGAGGAGTTGCTTCGTGGCCTTGTGGAAGGGGTCCAGACCTTGGCCGAACACCACGATCAAGCGTTGAACTCATTCCTGGAGCAATTCCGCAGGTTGTCTAGGAGGCAGCCTACCATGACGGTAATCTCACCGGTCAGTAGCCCAGCTGTTAGCGACGCTGCCTCACCGGTCATCCCAGTTTCAAGAGAACCCCGCTTACCTCCCCCGGAACGCTTCGATAGAGAACCGGGCACTTGTAATGCGTTTCTTGCTCAGTGTGCTCTCATCATTGAGCTTAAGCAGTCCAAAGACTTGAGTACTTTTTTTTATGAGCAGAAAGACCAATTCAACTTGATCTTTCAGCGAATCAGATGGCTTATTCATCACAAAACCATTTGATGTTATCATTTAGGCAAACTTAGGCAAGAAATGCCGACAACAAACAGTAAGCCATCATATTCATGCATACAAAAGAAAATAATGAAAGAAAAGCATTGTAAATTCAAATGTTGAAGTTAGTGTGGGAGAGGTGGAAAAAAATAGGACAAACCTCCTGGCATTGACAACTTAGATGGAAAGCTACTGATGATGGTATCTGACTCTACAGCCACTCCTATCTGTCATATCTTTAATCTGAGCCTAGAGGAAAGTATTTGTCAACGCTGGATTGGAGCCAGTCATTTCGCTAGAGTGGTAAAGTGGTCTTTACGGATTCTAACAGCAGACCTATCAGCTTGCTGCCAGCTCTTAGGAAACTGTTGGAAAAAATGGTGTTAGACCAAATACAATGCTATTTCTCAGTAAACAAATTAACAACAAACTTTCAGCATGCTTATAGAGAAGGGCACTCAACATGTACTGCACTGAGACAAATGTCTGATGATTGGTTGAAAGAAATTGATAATAAGAAGATTGTGGGAGATGTACTGTTAGTACAGTGCAGCCTTTGATATTATTAATCATGATCTGTTGTTGAGAAAATGTACAGTACCAGTCAAAAGTTTAGACACTCCTACTCATTCCAGGTTTTTTTTTCTTTATTTGTACTATTTTCTACATTGTAGAATAATAGTGAGGACATAACTATGACAAAACACATATGGAATCATGTAGTAACCAAAAAAATGTATTAAACCAATCAAAATGTGTGTTATATTTGAGATTCTTCAAAGTAGCCACCCTTTGCCTTGATGACAGCTTTACACACTTTTGGCATTCCCTCAACCCGCTTCATAAGGCAGTCACCTGGAATGCATTTCAATTAACACGTGTGCCTTGTTAAAAGTTCATTTGTGGAATTTCTTTCCTTCTTAATGCATTTGAGCCAATCAGTTGTGTTGTGACAAGGCAAGGGTGGTATACAGAAGATGGCCCTATTTGGTAAAAGACCAAGTCCATATTATGGCAAGAACAGCTCAAATAAGAAAAGAGAAGTGACAGTCCATCATTACTTTAAGACAATAAGGAAAATGTCAAGAACTTTTCAAGTTTCTTAAAGTGCAATCGCAAACACCATCAAGTGCCTTGATGAAACTGGCTCTCATGAGGATGGCCACAGGCAAGGAAGACCCAGAGTTACCTCTGCTGCAGAGGATGAGTTCATTACACCTCAGATTGCAGTCCAAATAAATGCCTCACAGAGTTGAAGTAACAGACACATCTCAACATAAACTGTTCAGAGGAGACTGCGTGAATCAGGCCTTCATGGTTGAATTGCTGTAAAGAAACCACTACTAAAAGACACCAATAAGAAGGAAAGACATTCTTGGGTCAAGAAACATGAGCAATGGACATTAGACCGGTGGAAATCTGTCCTTTGGTCTGCTGAGTCCAAATCAGATTTTTTGGTTCCAACTGCTGTGTCTTTTGAGACGGTGAACAGGTGAACCGATGATCTCCGCATGTGAGGTTCCCACTGTGAAGCATGGAGGTGTGATGGTATGGGGGTGCTTTTCTGGTGATTTATTTAAATTCAAGGCACATTGAACCAGCATGGCTACCACAGCATTCTGCAGTGATACTCCATCCCATCTGGTTAGTGCTTAGTGGGACAAAAATTTGTTTTTCAACCGGACAATGACCCAAAACACACCTCCAGGCTGTGTAAGGGCTATTTGACCAAGGCAACTCATGGAGTACTGCGTCTTACTTCACGGTTCCATTTGTGTTATTTCATTGTTTTGGAAATGTAGAACATTGTAAAAAATAAAGAAAAATCCTAGGGTTGTCCAAACTTTTGACTGGTACTGCATCTGTTATGGCTTTTCAACCTCTCCCATATGGTGAATTAAGAGCTCTCTATCTAATAGAGCTCAGCGTGTTTTCTTTGATGGAAGCTTCTCTAACGTCGAACATGAAACATGTGGTGTACCGCAGTGCAGCCCTCTACTCTTTCAAATGACCTGCCAGTGGCATTAAACAAAGAATTAGTGTCCATGTATGCTGATGATTCAACCATATACGTGTCAGCAACCACAGCTAATGAAGTCACTAAAACCTTAAGTTGCAGTCAAATTTGGAATTGGTGGCCAGTAATAAACTGGTCCTGAACATCTCTAAAACTGAGAACTGAGAGCATTTTATTTGGTACAAAACATTCCCTAAATTGTATACCTAAGCTGAATCTGGTAATAAATAGAGTGGCTTTGAAGAAGTTAGGGATTCTAAATGATTGGGACCGGCAGATAGGGCAGCTCTGCTTCTAGCTACTAAACAACTTTGCAATATTTTGTTTTTTTAGTATGTTATTTATTACATTATTAGGCCAGGATATTTAGTTGTTTTTATTACATATAGGTAGGAAACAACACCTCCACTTAACCGATCCTCAACACAAGGGCTCCACAAGGATGGGTGCTCAGCCCCCACTTGTACTCTCTGTTCACTTTAGAAAACAGCAGAGGGAACATGCCCCTATCCACATTGACAGGACCACAGTGGAACAGGTGGAAAGCTTCAAGTTCCTTGGGGTACACATCATTGACAATCTGAAATGGTCCACCCACACAAACAGTGTGGTGAAGAAGTCACAACAGCGCTTCTTAAACCTCAGGAGGCTGAAGAAATGCTGCTTGGTACTTAAAACCCTCACAAACTTTTACAGATGCACAATTGAGAGCATCCTTTCATGCTGTATCACCGCCTGGTACGGCTAATGCACCTCCCGCAACCGTAGGGCTCTCCAGAGGGTGGTGCGGTCTCCCTAATGCATCACCGGGGGCAAACTACCCGGCCTCCAGGACACCTACAGCACCCGATGTCACAGGAAGGCCAAAAAGATAATCAAGGACAACAACCACCCGAGCCACTGCCTGTTCACCCCGCTATCATCCAGAAGGCGAGGTCAGTACAGGTGCATTAAAGCTGGGACAGAGAGACTGAAAAACAGCTTCTATCTCAAGGCCATCAGACTATTAAATAGCCATTACTAGGCGATTCCACCTGGTTACATAACCCTGCACCTTAGAGGCTGCTGCCCTGTACACATACTGTGGACTTGAAATCACTGCCCACTAAGTAATGGAAAACTAGTCACTTTAATATTGTTTACATATTTTAGCTTTACTCATCTTATATGTTATTACTGTATTCTATTCTACTGTATTTTAGTCTATGCCACTCCGACATTGCACATTCTAATACTTATATAGTCCTTAATTATTATTTTACTTGTTGGTTGTGTGTATTGTGCATATTGTTGTGAATTGTTAGATATTATTGCACTGTTGGAGCTAGAAACACAAGCAATAATATCTGCTAAACATATGTATGTGACAAATACAATTTGATTTGGTTGTAAACATACAGATTCAATAAATGTAAAGCTGGGGAGAGGTCTGTCCGTAATAAAGAGGTGCTCTGCTTTTTTGACACCAGACTCCACAAAGCAAGACCTGAAGGCTATAGTTTTACCTTATCTTGATTATTGTCTAGTCATATGGTCAAGGGCTGCAAAGAGAGACCTAGTTAAGATGCAACTGGCCCAGAAAAGAGTGGCACGTCCTGCTCTGCATTGTAATAGATGTGCTAATGTTAATACTATGCATGCCTGTCTCTCCTGGCTAAGAGTTGACGAAACACTAACTGCATCACTTCTTGTTTTTATGTGCTGGAAATTCCAAAGAAATTTTACAGCGGAGATATGTCATAACCTTGGTAATGAACGACTCGGGACAAGACAGACAGGCTGGCAGCTTTTCTCAGCCAGTCGAAATCATGAATCAGCATTTCTTATGGATATCTACAAAGAAATGTCAATAGAAAAACGAAATGCAGCTAGTTTGCTGTCATTCCAGCCTCAGTTTGAAGTGATTGTGTTAGCTGTGTAGTTGGCTATCTCTTCTGAACAGTGGCCTGGCGAGAGAGCAAATGTTCTATGCCAGGCGAAATCGCACATCATTAGCTCATTGTTCTGGATGTATCCCCCCAAACCCAAAAATATATATAATATATGCCATTTAGCAGACGCTTTTATCATGTGTGCACTTACAGTCATGTGTGCATACATTCTACGTATGGGTGGTCCCGGGGATCGAACCCACTACCCTGGCGTTACAAGCGCCATGCTCTACCAACTGAGCTACAGGACCACAACATGACTAGAAAACAGCTTGAACATATGCAAATACAGCTACTTTACTGTTATTCTGACTGCATTGTTTGATGTGACAGTGTTAGCCAAAGTTGGCTAGCTAGCAAGCAAGGGATAAGAAAGTTGCCAGCCATCATGGCAATGGAACATTTAGAACATAGATTTAAAACAAAACAACGTAACAACAGGGTCACGTCTTTGGCAACAGAATCAATAGAACAAATGACCAGCCGGCTTGGGTAGCAACCCTAGATTTGTGTCGGGACTATATCTCGTGGAAGGATGAAATAGTATGGATACATTTCTCAAAATAAAAATGAAAATATGTCAATCACTATTCGAATATGTTGGTAAACTGTTGTATGTGATAATTCCCTCAAAGACGGTGTTTGGAGGATATATTGGTGCTGTTTGCCGGATCCTCGACATCATCTTGGGCCTAAAAACATCCGTACCAATGTATCCTCCAAACTCCGGCTTCTCAGCATTCTAAAATAAATAACATGAAGGGTGTTGTCAATAAGATGAAGAGCCTAGTCAGACAATATCTTGGCTTTCTTGTTCTAAACCCAGCTCTTCGTTAAAATATTAATCAATATCCAGCATTGTTAATCAGTGTTAATTACCCTGGATTCAATGTATGCTATGGTTCCTTAGCAACTTTGCCATACGTTATTCATTTCCTCACTCTCTGTCTTCACAGATTAAGTGGCTGGGTTTATACACACCCACCCCTACCAGGTGTTGAGTGCCTGATATGAAAGGAGAATAATTTGCAGCTGTGACAAATAAATTATTTGTGGGCTCTTTGGTTTGCTTTTGAGGATACAGATGCTGGGAGGTTTTGTTAGATTACTCTTAGGGCTGTTAAAAAAATCCTCCACATTATGGCTGTTTAAGATTTTTTCAGTGAGTACATGAGTTTCATGAGTTTCCATGGAAGACCCTTAACCCTAACTACGATTTATTTTGTTTTCTGTTAAAAACGCTGCTGTCTCCAGATAATGATAAAACTCAAATCAAGATAAAGACACAAGGACCCCATCATCCTTCATCACAGTTTACTTGGTAACTGCGAAGGGAATTAAACATTTTAACAGCAGAGCTAACAGTTTATTTATACCATCAAGCTCCTCAT
Source organism: Oncorhynchus gorbuscha (assembly GCF_021184085.1). NCBI lineage: Eukaryota > Metazoa > Chordata > Actinopteri > Salmoniformes > Salmonidae > Oncorhynchus > Oncorhynchus gorbuscha. Next base: position 27,654,822 of record NC_060179.1, on the reverse strand, counting down.
CCCCAGAAGTAAGTATAAAAATGTATGGATTTAGGCAGCATGTTATACCTGTGTAGCTGATTTAGTCAATGATAACATATTCAACAGTATCTCCTATGATTTACTTTGTTTACATTTAGTATGAATGCAATCCAATCAACAGGACCTAGAGTGTATTCATCTTCTCTAATAATTCAACGTCTTAGAGCGTGGGAATCAGCGTGGTGTGTGTATTCATCAAGCCAACAGATAGAAAGGAGAGAAACCTGGGGATTGAATACTCACTTCATGTTTTATGACAGCGCAAGCTTGAAAACATAGTGGTTTTCATCACATAAGAATACCTGTAATAGCTTGACCTTTTCTAGTGGCAAAACAATTCAACATTTATTACCCAATGCATCAGCCATATGTAGCAATCAGTTTTACTGCTTGTATAAGCATTTTAAAATATATGTGACTCGTTTCAGGAAACTAGCCTTATGTCGCATGTCACCACTTCACATTTGAACGTAAACATGTATTTTTTTATCAACATGTGAACTTTCATATGCCTTAATAACAAACTTGTATTGCATTAATAAATTAGAATAAAATTGTTAAATTACGAGCCTAGTTGGTTTAGCCATAGAAAAAGCAAGGAACCTTACCGCTAGCCATGATTGGCTGAGATAATGGCTGGGCTGGACATACCAGGTGATAAGTTTGGATTGGTCTGCCATGTAGCATGCTTCTCTCTATAACGTGAGCTGTTCAGTATGTGTTGACATTTCTTTCTACCTCGCTGTTTTTGATATATATAACATTAGCCATCGAGAACAACAAAAGTTTTGCTACTTTTCTCAAAACATTGAAGCCATGAATGTAGCAGGTGCAATCAACAGATCAGCTGGAAAAAGTGATGGGCTTCTTTCTGCACACGCCACAGTCAGGGTGAACCAAAGTGACTTGACACAACACTGGCCAAACAAGATGTAACTACAAACAAAACAGAGTTAAATAGTTCCAATCTGCCGTAAAGCGTTCATCCATGTTTACGGGTAAGAGTGTAGCTACACTTGCAGATACAAGTTTCAAATTTAGTCAGAAAGTAAATTTTGTTGCAAGTTAACCTGTCTAGGAACCCCTCGCCAACAGCCAATGAAATTGCAGGGCGCCAAATACAAATCAACATAAATCTCACAAATCAAATTTCTCAAATATACAAGTATTAAGCACCACTCGTTAATCCAGCCACAGTGTCTGATTTCAAAAATGATTTACAGCAAAAGCTCCACAAATGATTATGTTAGGTCACCACCAACTCACAGAAAAACACAGCCATTTTTCCAGCCAAAGAGAGGAGTCACAAAAAGCAGAAATAGAGATAAAATGAATCACTAACCTTTGATGATCTTCATCAGATGACACTCATAGGACTTCATGTTACACAATACATGTATGTTTTGTTCGGTAAAGTTCATATTTTTATCCAAAAATCTTATTTTACATTTCTGTGTTATGTTCAGTAGTTCCAAATCATGCAGTGATATTGCAGAGAGCCACATGAATTCACAGAAATACTCATTATAAATGTTGATGAAAATTCAAGTGTTATGCATGGAACTTCAGATACACCTCTCCTTAATACAACCTCTGTGTCAGATTTAAAAAAATCTTTACGGAAAAAGCAAAATCTGAGAACTGCGCTCAGAGCCCAAACCAGCCAAAAGAAATATCTGCCATGTTGCGCAGTCAACATTAGTCATAAATAGCATTATAAATATTCACTTACATATGATGATCTTCATCAGAATGCACTCCCATAAATAATGTCCATCATTTATGTCCATGTAACGGCGTTCGTCAATTGAAGGAGAAGCGGACCAAAATGCAGCGTGGTAGTTACTCATGTTCTTTAATGAAGAATAGACGATACATGAAATAACTAATATTATACAAAACAACAAACGGAACGAGACAACCTATACAGCCTGTCTGGTGAACGCTAACACAGAAACAGGAACAATCACCCACGAAACCACTCACAGAATATGGCTGCCTAAATATGGTTCCCAATCAGAGACAACGATAAATCACCTGACTCTGATTGAGAACCGCCTCAGGCAGCCATAGACTAATTAGTCACCCCACAAAACCCCAAGACAAAAAACACACCACAATAACCCATGTCACACCCTGGCCTGACCAAATATATAAAGAAAACACAAAATACTAAGACCAAGGCGTGACAGTCCATTTATGTCCAAATAGCTTCTTTTGTTAGGGCGTTTGGTAAAGTGTATTTTCTACAAAAAAAACATGAAAAAAACATGACTGTAATGAATTCATTACAACAAAAATAAAGGATATAAAAGAAAAACTTTCAAATGAAAGCCAACTTCTTGACAGGGATTTAAAAAAAATAAATGTCGGTTTTGACACTCTTATGCATGTGTCATAACCAGCCATAAAATAATGTAACATCTTGAACCAAGATGGCGTAGCAGTCGGACATGTGTTTGTCTTGTCCCGTCTTGTCCCGTGTAAATAGTTGTTTTCCTCGTTTTTTCCGTATATATTTTGTATACATTTTAATCTCACTTTCCATCTACAGACTGAATATACTTTCCTGCAACCCACCTCAACCCAATGTGGTACGGATCTGCTGTTTTTAAACCTTAGAACCAGAACCCCAATCAGAGGCTAGCCAGCTAACTAGCTACTAGCTAGTAGTCAGTTATCCACTGATAGCGGTCTTCACCGTTAACTCGGACACCAGCCAGGTTCAGCTCGGTCAATACCTGCCAGTCTGCACAGCGTGATATTAACCCAGAGCATATCGGACTGCTTTCTCTCTACCACATCACCGGATTCCTACCACAAGCTCTGGACCATTACACCGGCTAGCTGGCTGCAACCTGAGTGGCTACTGCTGGCTAACGCCTCCTTCCCGAAGAAAGCACCAGTTAGCCTCGAGCTAAACCCATCTTCCGGCTAGCCGAAGAGGTCTACAAGCTAATTATTGGGTTAACACCCCGGCCATCCTACAATTTAAGCTAGATGCCCTCAATACAAATTATCAACGAACCTATCAGTCACAGCCTTTTCCTTAAGCATGGGCACCCTCATAGATATTATCCTGACCAACTTGCCCTCTAAATAAACCTCTGCAGTCTTCAACCAGGATCTCAGCGATCACTGTCTCATTACCTGCATCCACAATGGCTCCGAGGTCAAACGACCAATCCTCATCACTGTCAAACGCTCCCTAAAACACTTCAGAGATCAGGCCTTTCTTATCGACCTGGCCTGGGAATCCTGGAAGGATATTGACGTCATCCAGTCAGTAGAGGATGCCTGGTTGCTTTTTTAAAAAGGGCTTTCCTCACCATATTTATAATGCATTCCCTGTTCAAAAATGTAGAACTAAGGACAGATATAGCCCTTGGTTCACCCCAGACTTGACTGCTTGACCAGCACAAAAACATCCTGTGGCGTACTGCATTAGCATTGAATAGCCCCCGCGATATGAAACTTTTCAGGGAAGTCAGGAACCAATATTCACAGTCAGTAAAGAAAGCTAAGGCTAGCTTTTTCAAACAGAAATTTGCATCCTGTAGCACTAAATCCCAAAAGTTTTGGAACAATGTAAAGTCCTTGAATAATAAGAGTACCTCCTCCCAGCTGCCCACTGCACTGAGGCTAGGAAACACTGTCACCATCTATAAAATTACGATAATCGTTCATTTCAATAACCATTTTTTGCCCGCTGGCCATGCTTTCCACCTGGCTAACCCTACACCGACCAACAGGTCTGCACCACACGTAGATACTTGCCCATGTCCCCTCCGCTTCTCCTACACCCAAGAGCTACAAAATCTGGATCCCTACAAATCAGCTGGACTAGACAATCGGGACCCTCTCTTTCTAGTTGTTGCAACTCCTATTACTAGGCTGTTCAACGTCTCTTTCGTATTGGCTGAGATCCCCAAAGATTGGAAAGCTGCCACGGTCATCCCCCTCTTCAAAGTGGGAGACACACTAAACCCAAACTGTTGTAGACCTATATTCATCCTGCCCTGCCTTTGTAAAATCTTTGAAAGCCAAGTTAACAAACAGATCACCGACCATTTCGAATCCCACCATACCTTCTTCACTATGCAATCTGGTTTCCGAGCTGGTCATGGGTGCACCTCAGCCAAGCTCAAGGTCCTAAACGATATCATAACCACCATCGATAAAAGACAGTACTGTGCAGCCGTTTTCATCGACCTGGCCAAGGCTTTCGACTCTGTCAATCACTGCATTCTTATCGGCAGACTCAATAGCCTTGGTTTCTCAAATGACTGCCTCGACTGGTACACCAACTACTTCTCAGATAGAGTTCAGTGTGTCAAATCGGAGGGCCTGTTATCTGTACTTCTGGCAGTCTCTGTGGGGGTGCCACAGGGTTAAATATTTTTACTCTTTTCTCTGTATATACCAAATATCGCTCTTGCTGCTGGTGACTCCCCTCTACGCAGACGACACCATTCTGTATACATCTGGCTCTTCTTATAAAAAAACCTCCAAACAAGCTTCAATGCCATACAACACTCCTTCTGTGGCCTCCAACTTTCTTTAAACACTAGTAAAACTAAATGCATCCTCTTCAACCGATTACTGCCCGCACCCGCCCACCCGACTAGCATCACTACTCTGGACGGGTCTGACTTACATTAAGCATCTCCAATACAAAATTAAATCTAGAATCGGCTTCCTATTTCGCATCAAGCCTCCTTCACTCATGCTGCCAAACATAACCTCGTAAAACTGACTATTCTACCGATCCTCGACTTCGGCGATGTAATTTACATAATAGCCTCCAAGACTCTACTCAGCAAACTGGATGTAGTGTATCACAGTGCCATCAATTTAGTCACCAAAGCCCCATATACTACCCACCACTGCGACCTGTATGCTCTTGTTGGCTGGCCCTCGCTACATATTCGTCGCCAAACCCACTGGCTCCAGGTCATCTATAAGTCTTTGCTAGGTAAAGCCCCGCCTCATCCCAGCTCACTGGTCACCATAACAACACCCACCCGTAGCACCACTCCAGCAGATATATTTCATTGGTCATCCCCAAAGCAAACACCCCCTTTGGCTGCCTTTCCTTCCAGTTCTCTGCTGCCAATGACTGGAAAGAATTGCAAAAATCACTGAAGCTGGAGACTTATATCTCCCTCTCTAACTTTAAGCATTAGCTGTCAGAGCAGCTTACCAATCACTGTACCTGTACACAGCCCATCTGTAAATAGCACACCCAACTACACCCAACTACCCTTATTGTTATATATGGGGATGAGGTATCTCTACTTGCACATCATCATCTCCACATCTATCACTCCAGTGTTAATGCTACATTGTAATTATTTCGCCACTATGGCCTATTTACATCCCTAATCTTACTACATTTGCACACACTGTACATAGATTTTTCTATTGTGTTATTGACTGTACTTTTGTTTATCCCATGTGTAACTCTGTGTTGTTGTTTTTGTCGCACTGCTTTGCTTTATCTTGGCCAGGTCGCAGTTGTAAATGAGAACTTGTTCTCAACTGGCCTACCTGGTTAAATAAAGGTGAAATAAAAACAAAAACAAAATATGTCTCAACAGGTGTAAATATATTGGTCATGACAGTGTTGACAGGTTATGACCAGTTATATCAGCTGTTATGACATATTAAAACATGGTTATAACAAACTGATTTGAGTATTAAGGCTTGCAGTGTGAAAAAGGCTTTAGAGTCATCTGAGTTGATCTATAACTTTGCTGGTACGGTGAACTAACTCAAACCCCTGACATTTGAAAAGTAAAAGTAAACTGACTCTGATTATGCCATCTCAAAACTGCCAAGACTGATTCAAAGTTCTCTCATTTAATAGGTCAACAGCAGTTATTAATATGAGCATTAGGGAAGAGCATCAGGAGAGCTTCATTTAGACCTGTCAGCAGCATATGACTGGCTGTCATGTTCTGTGTTTTCACCTGTCTGTCCTCTGAAGGGAAGAGTGGTTCCTGCAGAATGACATGTCCTCCTATTTGCTGCAGCTTCCAGCAGAGCGAGTCGGCAGGAGATTAAAGGACACTAATGCAGATGTTCCAGATGTTCTATTCAGAACCACGACTATCTATAAAAAGAGCCTACTCTATATGGTTAGGGATGAGAGCTATGTGGCCAATTACCACATACGAATGAATGTATGCTGAAAGTCGATTGAAAAGCCTTCAGTATATATTTCTAAATGACAAATAAACTGTGTTGAGCATGTACGCTATCATAGGTTTTAGATTTCCCCATTGTCACGAATATTACCGAAGGTGACTCCCCTTCTTGTTCGGGTGGCGCTCGGCGGTCGTCGTCGCCGGTCTACTAGCTATCGCCGATCCGTTGTTCTGTGTTCGTTTAGTTCTGTCTAATTGGTAGCACCTGTTTCTAGTTTGGTTGTTAGGATAGGGTTATATATAGTCTGTTTAGCCCGCTTCTGTTTCGTGCGGGCTTGTTCTCCTGTTTCCTTGTTTGAGTGTATTTTTGTTGGCATTTTGGGTTTCACGCTGTCCGTTTATATTTCTGTTCATTTGTGTTTCCACTTTTGTTCATGTTATGTTTCCAGGACATTAAAGCGTGTTGTTTTTCCCACATCCTTTGCTCTCTGCGCCTGACTCCACACCTCTTCACTCATTTACTCTTAACAGAAGCCCGCACCATACTATGGTGTCAGCAGGAGCAGCGACCACTCCTCTTCCCACTATGGAGGAGCGAGTTCAACATCACACGTCCATCCTCCATCGCCTAGGATCAGCAATAGAACAGATGATGGAGAGGATGGATCATTGGGAGAGGAATGGTTTCCCTACGACTACCCCACTGACCCTCCTACCAGCAACTCTACCATCCCCCCCACCTGGATCCGGTTCCAGCGCTCTGCACATGACGCCTCCGAGGAATTACGATGGAGCAGCGACGGGGTGCCAGGGATTCCTGCTGCAATTAGACCTCCTCGGAGGAGGAGAGAGTAGGGGTCCTCATCACCTGCCTGACCGGTAGAGCCCTGGAGTGGGCTAATGCGGTCTGGAACGGGCCCGACTCGGCGAAGGACAACTACCCAGAGTTCATCCGCTGTTTCAGGGCCGTGTTCGATCACCCTCCAGAGGGTCGAGCGGCGGGTGAGAGATTGTTCCATCTTAGACAGGGGACGAGGAGCACGCAGGACTTCGCGCTGGAGTTCCGGACCTTGGCTGCGGGAGCAGGGTGGAACGACAGGGCCCTGATAGACCATTACAGGTGTAGCCTGAGAGAGGACGTCCGTAGGGAGCTGGCCTGTCGGGATACTACACTTGGCCTGGATGGACTGATAGACCTGTCAATCCGGTTGGACCATCTGCTAGCTGCTCGTGGACGTTCTGAAAGGGTCCTGTCAGTTCTACCTCCTGATCCTCCTGCCCCTATCCCGATGGAGCTAGGAGGGACCGCGTCAAGGGAGATCGGAGGAGGAAGCTCCTCCAGTACCAGTTGTGGCTGGAGAGGGCACACGTCTGGTCAGTGCTGGAGGAATTCATCTGGGAATCATGAGGGCAGGCAGAACACTCATCGGTCACCCCAGGTGAGTAAGCACCACACTCTCCCAGAGTTTCCTGTTGGTCACATGTTCCTATTAATTTGTTTCCTTAATCTCCTTCTCTCCAGCATAAGGCACTGGTAGATTCAGGCGCAGCTGGAAACTTTATAGATCGCGGACTCGCTCAGAGGTTGAGGATTCCGTTAGTAAAAGTAGACCCCCCTTTTACCGTGCACTCTTTAGATAGTCGACCATTAGGGTCAGGGCTGGTGAAGAGAGCCACAATTTCGTTGGAGATGATTACGCAGGGGAATCACAAGGAGCAAATTAGTTTGTTCCTTATCGATTCACCTGCGTTTCCAGTTGTTCTGGGGATTCCCTGGCTAGCTATTCATAATCCTACGATTTCGTGGAAACAGGGAACTCTACAGGGGTGGTCTGATGAGTGTTCAGGCAGGTGTGTAGGGGTTTCCATCGGTGCTACAACGGTGGAGAGTCCAGACCAGGTTTCCACCGTGCGCATTCCAGCTGAGTATGACGATTTGGCTATCGTTTTCAGTAAAAAGAAAGCGACCCAATTACCACCCCATAGGCAGGGGGATTGCGTGATAAATCTCCAGGTTAACGCTGCACTCCCCAGGAGTCATGTGTATCCTTTGTCCCAGGAGGAGAAGGTGGCCATGGAAACTTATATCACCGAGGCTCTGGGACAGGGGTACATTCAGCCCTCCATGTCACCTGTCTCTTCGAGTTTCTTTTTGTGAAGAAAAAGATGGTGGTTTGGGTCCGTGTATTGATTATAGAGGTCTAAATTCCATCACAGTGGGTTTTAGTTACCCACTACCTCTCATTGCTACGGTAGTGGAATCATTTCACGGAGCGCAGTTCTTCACTAAACTGGATCTCAGGAGTGCTTATAATTTGGTGCGTATTCGGGAGGGAGATGAGTGGAAAACTGCATTTAGCACTACGTCGGGCCATTATGAGTACCTCGTCATGCCATACGGTTTAAAGAATGCTCCAGCTATATTTCAATCCTTCGTGGATGAAATACTCAGAGACCTGCACGGACAGGGTGTAGTGGTGTATATTGACGATATTTTGATCTACTCCGCTACACGCACTGCGCATGTATCTCTTGTGCGCAAGGTTCTTAGACGACTGCTGGAGCATGACCTGTATGTGAAGGCGGAGAAATGTGAGTTTTCCAAACAATCAGTTTCCTTCCTGGGTTATCGCATTTCCAGCTCTGGTTTGGTAATGGAGGGTGACCGTGTTAAGGCCGTGCGTAATTGGCCGACTCCGACCACGGTAAAGGAGGTGCAGCGGTTCTTGGGATTTGCCAATTACTACCGGAGGTTTATCCGGGGTTTTGGTCAGGTAGCTGCCCCTATTACCTCACTGCTGAAGGGGGGGCCGGTGCGTTTGCAGTGGTCAGCAGAGGTGAACGGAGCTTTTCATAAGTTGAAGGCGATGTTTACTGAGGCGCCGGTATTTTCATATCTTATCAAAACAGTCGCTTATTAATGAGTTATTATTACGTCATCAGTTCTCATTACTGAATGTCGCAAACCCTTGGATATCTGCACAAACCCTAGCCTAAATCATGACTCAGCAATATACAAATTGTCTAAATTATATAACTAAATAATCACAGATATACATAACAAACAATCAGTAGATATTTGGGTTACTACATGATACAAAGAAAAGGTCTGTAGCGGATGAGGCCGATATGACGGCTCGGTAGACAAAGGAAAGGGGTGGGGACTGAGAAAGAACGGGAAAGACAAAATGGATTCACCACACACAGTTGATAATTATATTCAGTGAAATGATAATCCTTTGCACATGAACGGCCGCTAATTTGAGAATAAATGCAATGCATACAGATGGTCGTTGCACAGAATAGATGCTTCCGCGGTTGTTGGTATTCTTGTAGTAGATTTACGGAATTTCCAGCTGTAGACTAGTAATTATACGTCTAGGATTTGCTCTTATTCTGTTGTGATCGATTGTCTCAGAGTTGAACCATTTCCAGCTGTGTAGCTAAAACTACAGCTGTATGGTTTCTGTGGCCTATGGAGTTGTAGTTCTTAACCATTTCAACATGTAGCGTGAGCTCCATATTTTCTGGTCTAATGTCATTTTCATCAGGAGTGGGTTTTATACACTTCTGAGGAAAGGGCGGTCTATGACGCCAACGTAATGTCTATGCTCACGTGGGCATGGCCATTGATTTGGTTAACTTTAGATGAAAACCCATATTTTCTAATTTAGAAGGTTAACATCACATTACATCTTTTTACAAATAATTTCATGTTTAATCACATACGTTTCCTGACAGCTGGAAATTGTACACTTTAATTAAGAGATACAGCTTTGTGTGTTCATGTCCTTCATAATATCACCAAATGAAACACACTCGTCATGACTGTCCCTTAAGTGTCCACAGACCACTCCCACTTTAAAAAAGATAGAAACATTGTTTAACTATTTAAACTTTTGATGTTCAAGTGTCTCTCTTTGTTCCACAGTTTACATTCCAATCTTGAACACTACAGAGCATAGGGGCAGCGTATTTTATGACCGACCATAAAACAGCCACTTCCCGCTCTCCCCGTCTACCAGAGAAAGCACGCTCTAGAGCGGACCCACTGTAACCTGATCCTTCAGATTGTCACAGGAGAGTTATGACCCATGATTGCAGTTTTCAACATTCTAGTAAAGTCAGGAGAATATAGGAAAAGGTCATAAAGTCTGTCTGTATGTATCATTTACATAACAGATGATGTAAGACAGTTACGAAACTGCAGAAATTGTGAGTAATTGTGAGAAATTGTGAGAAATCTTCACAGCTAAGCCTTTTCTTTCGATAAACTTGAGAAGAAGCCTTGACGCAGGTAAAAACACCCTTACAAATATGTGAATGATAATTGCCTTTTAAATTAAATCAAACTTTAATTGTCACATGCGCCGAATTCAACAAGTGTAGAGCTTACCATGACATGCCTACTTACAAGCCCTTAACCAACAGTGCAGTTCAAGAAGAGTTAAGAAGATATTGACCAAATAAACTAAAGTAAAGAATACTAAAACATAACACAATAAAATAACAATAACGAAGCTATATTTACAGGGGGTACCGGTACCAAGTAAATGTGTGGGGTACAGGTTAGTCAAGGTAATTTGTACATTTAGGTAGAGGTGAAGTGACTATTCGTAGATAATAAACAGCAAGTATCAGCAGTGTACAAAGCAAATGGCGGGTGGAAGTGGCAATGTAAATTGTCCGGTGGCCATTTGATTAATTGTTCAGCAGTCTTATGGCATGACATGTATGTAACTCCACGGTAATGGAATAGCAGCCATTTGTATGGCAATGTATGACAAACAGAAACCAATGATTTCAAAGGTTAACAATCCATACAACTCTATGCACAATGACTACTTTTAACAATTTACACAGAAAATTGTGCAGAGGCACTTTTAACAAGTCTGTTAAAAGAATTTCCAAGAACTCTGTTAAATATCTGCTCTGAATTAAGATTAAAATATGTCTGCAGAAAGAATGCGGTGTCAGCTATGACATGACACCTTGACTGAATAAAAATCTATTTTGGTTATTGTACTACAGCAAGTAAAGTGTATTTAAACCCTGTACTGCACAGAAATGCATGATTATAGATAGGAATGTCATTCTCTTCATGGTGATGTATTCTAAATAGGTTCACAAAGGTAGAAATATGCAATATCCTCCTTGGGTATTATTCTACACACTGACTATTATTTTCATAAATTCCACCCCCAAACAAGACCAATTTTGGGCGGACTGGACCACATCTAAATGTATGAGGCAGTTCTATTAAGGCCCGAGGCATGCCCCTGGGTGAGGAAAGTTAGAGTTGATTGCATTAGTTTTAGAACCGGGCTGTACACGTGTACAGATAGAGGTCTACCTGTGCCTGAGCAACGGCCCCTTTGCCCTTCCACTTTCCAAGTGTGGTGTTAAAATATATATTTTTGTAAACAGATTTTGTTGTTCTGAACTCACTGCCCGCTAGTCGTCATTAAGTTCGTCAGGTTGCGCCTGTTGGTCTGCCCTGGAGCTCGCACATGATCAGTTGAGCCTGTTTCCCGTATTCTGCCCATTGCGCGAGCCCAGTATCCAAACATACATGCCCTGAGATGCATGAGTGTGTATGGCAAGCCACCTACACTGAACAAAAATATAAATGCAACATGTAAAGTGTTGGTCCCATGTTTCATGAGCTGAAATAAAAAAATGACAAAAATGTTCCATATGTACAAAAAGCTTATACCTCCAATTTTGTGAACAAATTTGCTTATATCCCTGTTAGTGAGCGTTTCTCCTTTGCCAAGATAATCCAGCCACCAGACAGGTGTGGCATATCAAGAAGCAGATTAAACAGTGTGATCATTACACAGGTGCACCTTGTGCTGGGTATGTGAGAAGAGCTGAGTGTTTGGAAATCTCGCTCATCACTCATGGAGTGGTGCTTGCACACCCCTCCAAAAACCACCCAGTGTTCACAGGAAAAATACCTGCCGCTCAAAATTCACTCCATTCATTAAAATCAATTTAAACAACCCCCATCTATTTTTGTGACTACCTGGACCTACCATTTGACTTTGAATTATTGAAACCAAACCATATAATTCAAATGAAAAGTTTTAACATGAAAAAGTGAATGTAAGAAACACATCATTGCAGATAGGCTACATGTCATGTTAAACAGCATATAAATACTCTAAATAGGTCAGGATCTAGACATGGAGCCTAAGAAGGAACGAAAATAAATTATTTAGGCTATATTTGTCACATATCCCGCTTCCTGAGTCTGTGTTTGCCTGTCTTTCTGTCCTGGAGTGTGTTTCCGGTGTCCTGGAACGCACCCTGTCTGGTTGCCGGGCGAATTAGCTTGTTGGTAGATCGATGTTCACCCGCACCTGTAACCCATCAGTAATCTGCACACCTGTCCTGATCATCACCTCTCCCCTTCAAAAGCTCTGACCTGAGATCCATTCCCTGCCGGATCGTTAGCCATGAACAGTATGTTGTGCCATAGTATCAGCCTCAAGTTGGATAGAATTTGTTTTGTTGTTTTTTTACGTATTGCTTGCCTTAAACTTACCTCCGTTTGTTCTGTCTTCAGTTACTCACCCGGATCATTTACCCCATTCCCGCCTGGTCGTCGGAGGATTCCGCTACCCCATTGGATCCACGTATTTACTCCCATCAACTCACCACCGCTGCCCGCTACGCCACCTGGATATATCTACCCATTCACATTCACTTGTAAATAAATACTGTAGCGACCCGCACAGACAGCTGTGTGTTATGTGTTAGGCTAGGAGGTGGTTGTGTTGTACTGACCAGTACCCGGTGTTCGCGGGGTCCGACATGTCAATCAACCTGCTATCTGCCAATCACGGGAATGCCTGGAATGTTCTGATGCCGGGCATCCTGGTGGTTGGCGGAGTGACTGTCATCTATTTGGCGTGTGCTACGGCCCAAACAGTAGCCTGTGTAAAGTTGGTTTAATAAACCGTCAATTTGCAAACTCAAGCCTCTGTCTGGACAATTGTTCATTTATGATCTAGTCAGGTCATTACAATACTCGCCTTCTTCCTACTCTCCTTGTCCTGGTCTGCTTCTGGGTTCGATTTTGAAAGAACGTGACAATATTATTTCTATTATTTCAGGCCTAAAGAAAGCTTCTTGAACATGGTAATATGCCAGGCCTATTGTGCCAAAATAAGTGATGGCCTATTGTACAGATAATATAACAAAAATTAAGGAAATGTTTAAGAGATCAGATTTTTTTGTTTATAAATACTTTGCTACAGTGACACACTTAGTTATCTACCCATCTCCTTCCTTTCTTTTAATAATCACATATTGAAACAGTGAGTGCATTCTGACATCACATGCATAAAACAACTCACGCTGGGGTTACAGTTAGAGATATTTGGAACTCACGTATGAAAAGGTTAACATATGTTACTGATTGATCTAAGAGGGGCAACATTAATTTAAGGCTAGGTGTCCCACCAGGCCAACATGCGGTGAAACTGCAGCGAGCTAACATTTTAAATACACCATTCGTTGTATTAAACATTCTTGTAAATACATGTATCTTACATCATTTAAAAACATTTTTTTAATCCAGCCGCTGTGTCAGATTTCAAAAAAGGTTTACTGCAAAAGCAAACATGCGATTTTCTGAGGACGGCGCCCCACACACACACAAGTATTACTAGCATTTTCCAACCAAGCATTAGCGTCACGAAAGTCAGAAATAACAAAATAAATCGCTTACCATTGAATATCTTCCTCTGGTGGCAATTCCAAGTGTCCTAACTACACAGTGAATGTTCGTTTTTTTTGATAAAATAAATTTTTATAGCCTAACACAAAACATTTGTTAACTGGTTGCGTCGTGATTTCCGTCTCATTCAACTTTGGACGACGCGTTCGTGGTAATTACACACACTAAACAAACGTTTATCCAGTCATGGTTTCATTGCAATCCTCTGGTTGTTACTAACACTACCATATATGACGGTTCTTTTCCCGGGACGTATTGACCGAAACAAACCGATTTGAAGATCAATGACCTCATTGAGCACCAATGGTAGGACCGGTCTATCGTTGATTGACTGTATTTTGGCCCAATGACCACTGATCATCTTGAAATCTAGCTTGGAAGAAAGCCAATGAGCTGAGGTAAACGGCAATATGTAATGGTTATAGGTTCGAAGACCAGCCTTTGTCGTAAATACTGGCGTAAAAGAGGTTAATTCACCATTGCAAATCCTACTTGAAGGAGCCACGAGTGTTACGCATAGCAGTACATATTCAACAGCATTTTCGACAAGTTTATTTATTTAAATTATGGCGAATAAATCAGGAAAAGCTCAAACAAAGTCTAGGTATACAGATTTAACCCAAATTATAGAGGAAATTGATCGAGACAACGAGACAGAGTTTCTTCAGGAAGATGACTCTTGACTCCCAGGCGGAAGTAATGTTTCTGCACGGCGAGGATGCCATGCTGGATTGGTAAGTTCTAATGCTAATGTTATTGTTTGAAATTAATATGAAATATTATTCTTTTCAGATTTTTTGGATTGATTTTCTTATTTTATTTGCAATATATAAAAATACCATCTGTAATGAAATGTGTAAAGTAGACATAGGCAATACTGTGTGTGTGTTATATATTTTTAAAATTCATTTTACATAAACTTGGAATGGAACAGCACTTCAACATAGTGATTATGTTCCCTGTACTCTATATACATCTGTTTATTTTCCGTGTTGATACAGGGCTCATACGTGAAAGTATTGTTACTGATTTTTTAATCTTTCACAGTGGCAGTGATTCTGATTATGAGCCCCCAATGTCTAGGTGTCCATCTCCCTCTGAAGCTGGTTCATCCAGCCGGACCTCCGCTGTCTCCGGCTCCACACCTACCCGGCCATCTAGAATTGTGGAGTCAGTGACAAAGAAGAGGAGGTGGGGAAGAGAGAAACCTGCAGACAGAGGGCCAGTGGGTCGTTGGCACTCTGTGTTAGATGATGATGTAGAACCAAATCCACCAGTTTTTAGACCCAAAAGGCAGCCAGGACCTCAACTAGACATGACTGCAAAGTACAGCCCCCTTCAACTTTTTCAACTGTTTTTCAACTGTTTTTCACCTCGTCAGTTGTTGATTCCCTGGAGGCAAAAACCAATACGTACGGGGCTAAGAAGCAGGCAGGAAAGAATGAGGCATGGAAGACCTTTTTTGCTACTTTTCAATGGTCATTTACATGGGGCTGGTGAAGTTGAAAACTCTAAGGGACTACTGGAAAACGTCAGCTCTCTATCAACTGCCTTTCCCCATGACGGTCATGTATTGTAAAAGGTTTCTGACTATCTCAGTGACCCAGAAGTTGATGGGGAAAATGACAAGAAGAGAGGCACACCAAGGTTTGATAGGCTCTGTAAAATAAAACCTCTCTACCCCAGCATCGTTGATGGCTGCAAGACTTATTTTCAGCCCGCCCAGAACCTGTCCATCGATGAGAGGATGGTAGCCTCAAAGGCCAGAATCAGCCTCAATCAATACATGCGTAACAAACCAACCAAAAATGGGGTTACAAGCTGTTTGTTTTGGCTGATTCTGTGTGTGCCTACACTTGCAATTTTTTTTGTTTATGAGGGGAAAAACAGTTTTGCTAACGGTAATGGACTGAGTTATGATTCCATTATGGAGCTATTGGATTTTCAACTGCTGTGGAAGGGCTACAAACTGTTTGTGGACAACGTCTACACAAGCCCTACCCTGTTTCCTTAGCTGAGGAAGCGGGAGGTGTCGGCTTGTGGCACCATTCGTACCAACAGGGTGGGATTTCCAAAGACCAAGGTGAACGACATGCCTAAGCGGGCTGAGCGGGGTACCATGCGATGGATCTGTGAAGATGGCCTGCTGTTTGTGAAGTGGATGGATACCAGAGAGGTGGTCATGTGATCCAGTATCCGCCAGTCCTTCAGTGGAGCTATCCTTCAGGCGTGTGAAGGATGGTGCCGGGGCATGGACCACAAAAAATATCCCCATTCCAGCTGTTGTGAAGGACTACAACAAGAGCATGGGAGGTGTGGACCTGTCAGATGTGCTGATAGGATACTACAATGTTCTTCACAAGACCATGAAATGGTACAAAACATTTTTCTATCATTTTATTGACATTGCTGTGGTGAATTCCTTCATCCTCCAGAAGGAACTGGCCAAGAGCTGTGGACAGCCCCCCATCTCACAGCTAGCCTTCAGGGAGCTGCTCATCCAGGAGCTTGCTAGCTACAGCAAGTCCAGTGCAGCACCTTCTGCTCCAACCAGTGGTGTTCACCTGCCCAGATTAATCTCTGCAGGCATGAATGTGCCACAGGGCAAACAGGGCACAGTAGGGAGACGTCGTTGTGCCCTTTGTCACAGCAAATGCCCCATCACCTGCACCACCCGTTCAGTATGCCTCTGCTTTACAGCAGAAAGAAACTGCTATGGGCCATGGCACCAGCAGCACAATATTGTGTAGACGACTGAGGGTCTTCACAATATTGTAAGTAGAACATGTGTAAATAGTTACCCTTGTTATTTGTTTGTTTATTATAATTTATTTATTAAATTATTTTTTTCATATATATATATACTTTTTTGGGGGTGTGTTAGAATAGCATTTATGTATTTTGTATATAGTTCTTTCCTTCAAAATGTATCATTGTACCAATTTGGCCACTTAGGTACATTTGGGTACATTTGTGTGGGACACCTGGGTGACTTCATGCTCAATGTCATGTAGCTCGCTCATTTTTGAAGTTATCTGTCTAAAACTTTGCTCAGCTATTGTTGTCATCTTATGTTCTTCATTCAAACCATCCCCAGCTTCACGGTCGGTTTGTATTGTTTATTGTTTTGTTGGTAACATTAGAAATAAAGTAATACATGCTCACAACGCTGCACTTTGGTCCACTTCTTTCGACGGCTGTGACAGCTAGATTTAATTGTTTCCCTATACGTTCCATTGGAAGAGCATGGAACGTGCTCAAAAAAATATATATTCTGGTTGGTTTTTCGTTGGATTTTCACCTACCATATCTATTGTGTTATAGTCTCCTACATTACTTTAACAGTCCTACAAACTTCAAAGAGTTTTCTTTCCAATGGTACCAATTATAAGCATATCCTGATTTCAGGGACTGAGCAACAGGAAGTTTACTTTGGGCACATCAGTCATGTGGAAATTGAGAAAAATAGACCCTAGCCTGAAGATGTTTTTAAGGGTTTGATTATAGAGACCACTGAATTAACTCTATCAGTAGGTAAGTGACACAGTTGAAGTCGGATGTTTACATACTGTACACCTTAGCCAAATTTGATGACTTTTCCTAGAGTGACCCCAACATTAGAAAAAGTGAAACAAATCCTTTGTTCATATTTCCATGAAATCTGTACCCCCCAGGGTACAAACATTGTCTTAGAGTCATTGTTGACCCGGCAGTTATAAAATCATTTACACATCACAAAAAAAACACTGAAAGACACACACACAAAATGAGAAATTGAGATTATGTGTACTACTGAGCCAACTGCTCCTGAAGAGAAAGATCACCATAGTTGGTACAGTTAGGAAGAACAAGCCTGAACTCCCCCCTGCACTCCTCACAACAAGGGGGAGAGAGGTCTTCTCATCAAAGTTTGCCTTCACCCCCACCACCACTTTAGTTTCTTACCTCCCAAAGAGGAACAAGAATGTGGTCCTCCTGAGCAGACTGCACAAAACGGCCGCGACCAGTGATTGTGAGGACAGGAAACCAGTCATCATCCTGAACTAAAACCACAACAAAGGAGGTGTGGACAACCTGGACAAGGTGATTGGAACTTACAGCTGGAGGAGGATGACTGCCCGCTGGCCCCTGGTCATCTTCCATAATATCATTGATGTGTCCTCATACAATGCCTTCATGATATGGAACAACATCAGCCCTACCTGGATGCCTGAGAAGCGGAACAAGAGGAGGGTGTTCCTGGAGCAGCTGGGAAAGGCACTTGTAACCCCACACATTCAAAGAAGGAAGCATCTCCCCCGCACAGCAGCCTCTGCAGCGCTTATGAAAGCTGTTCAGGGGGCTGAATCTTGTCCTGATCCACCAGAGGCTGTAGCTGGGGCAGGAAATACTATGTGCTGCACATGTGAGTAATACATCTACAAAGACCATGCACACACACCTGCATATAATCCTATATGTGCTAATTACAGTTGATTGATTTATGTTCTTCACATTTTTGTTTTGTATCTATTATCTTATTCAAATCTTATTTATTGTTGTTGTTTATACACCTTGTGGGATGGGCAATGGTTAAAAATGGGAGAAGACTAGTATTTTGCAGTTGAATTTGCCATTGTACAGTATATAAGAATATATCACTATGTTGCCAAAAAAGTTCAAGACTTATTGTTTCCTTTCAATAAAATGCAAGTTTCTGCTACATTCTTAGGCTTTACAAGTACTATTTATTGCTAAAAAATGTATGTTTACACTTATGCAGTACCTTTAGCAATACTACGACTACTACTACTAATAATAATACACCACTACTTTAGTAAAGAAAACAGTTATGACAGGTGTGTTGTAATAAAAACGCGTTGGGTCCATTGGTTAAATGCAGTCTTTCTGCATTGTGAAGAGGGAAAATCCAGATATTCACAAAGTTTGTGATGAATGGCAGGTTGTTTCTTTATGCAAGGGGGGGGGCGCCAACCCAGACAGGAAGATCATATCAGTAACTCAACCCACTCAAGTGACGCACCCCTCCTAGGGACGGCATGAAAGAGCACCAGTAAGCCAGTGACTCAGCCCCTGTAATCGGGTTAGAGGCAGAGAATCCCAGTGGAAAGAGGGGAACCGGCCAGGCAGAGACAGCAAGGGCGGTTCGTTGCACCAGAGCCTTTCCGTTCACCTTCCCACTCCTGGGCCAGACTACACTCAATCATATGACCCACTGAAGAGATGAGTCTTCAGTAAAGACTTAAAGGTTGAGACCGAGTTTGCGTCTCTCACATGGGTAGGCAGACCATTCCATAAAAATTAAGCTCTATAGGAGAAAGCCCTGCCTCCAGCTGTTTGCTTAGAAATTCTAGGGACAACTAGGAGGCCTGCGTCTTGTGACCGTAGCGTACGTGTAGGTATGTACGGCAGGACCAAATCAGAGAGATAGGTAGAAGCAAGCCCATGTAATGCTTTGTAGGTTAGCAGTAAAGCCTTGAAATCAGCCCTTGCCTTGACAGGAAGCCAGTGTAGGGAGGCTAGCACTGGAGTAATATGATCAAATTCAGGATTCTAGCAGCCGTATTTAGCACTAACTGAAGTTTATTTAGTGCTTTATCTGGGTAGGCGGAAAGTAGAGCACTGCAGTAGTCTAACCTAGAAGTAACAAAAGCATAGATACATTTTTCTGCATAATTTTTGGACAGAAAGTTAATGATTTTTGCAATGTTACGTAGAAGGAAAAAAGCTGTCCTTGAAACAGTCTTGATATGTTCACAAAAGAGAGATCAGGGTCCAGAGTAATGCCGAGGTTCTTCACAGTTTATTTGAGATGACTGTACAACAATTAAGATTAATTGTTAGATTCAACAGAAGATCTCTTTGTTTCTTGGGACCTAGAACAAGCATCTCTGTTTTGTCTGAGTTTAAAAGTAGAACGTTTGCAGCCATCCACTTTCTTTTGTCTGAAACACATGTTTCATTGAAATGTACCGTTGTGTGTCATCCGCATAGCAGTGAAAGTTAACATTATGTTTTCGAATGACATCCCCAAGAGGTAAAATATATAGTGAAAACAATAGTGGTCCTAAAACGGAACCTTGAGGAACACCGAAATTTACAGTTGATTTGTCAGAAGACAAACCATTCACAGAGACAAACTGATATCTTTCCGACAGATAAGATCTAAACGAGGCCAGAACTTGTCCGTGTAGATCAAATTGAGTTTCCAATCGCTCCAAAAGAATGTGGTGATCGATGGTATCAAAAGCAGCACTAAGGTCTAGGAGCACGAGGACAGATGCAGAGCCTCAGTAGCGGAATAATTGTCATCAGCAACCGCTGAATAGCATAGCGCAACAGTCAAATAATATTACTAAAAAATATTAATATTCATGAAATCACAAGTGCAATATAGGTAAACACAGTTTCGCCTTTTGTTAATCCACATGTCATCTCAGATTTAGAAATTATGCTTTACAGCGAAAGCAATCCAAGTATTTGTGTAAGTTTATCGATAGCAAAACATAACATTATGTACACTAAGTATTTAGTAGCTAGGTCATGAAAATTAGAAAAGCAATCAAAATAATTGTTTACCTTTGATGATCTTCGGATGTTTTCACTCACGAGACTCCCAGTTACACAACAAATTTTCCTTGTGTTCCATAAAGATTATTTTTATATCCAAAATACCGACGTTTGTTTGTAGCGTATATGTTCAGAAATCCACAGGAAAGAGCGGTCACGACAATGCAGATGTATATTCCAAATAATATCCATAATGTCCGCAGAAACATGTCAAACGATTTTTATAATCAATCCTGATGTTGTTTTTAAAATATATATTTGATAATATATCAACCGAGTGTGGAGGTTTTTCAATAACAGCGGGAGGAACAATGGCGGCTTTACTCAGTTGCGCAAAACCAACTCTGAGAGCCCCCACCTATCCACTCACGCAATGTGATCCTTCACGCTAATTGTTCAAAATAAAAGCCTGAAACTATGTCTAAAGACTGGTGACACCTTAGGGAAGCCATAGAAAAAGGAATATGGTTGATATCCCTTTAAATGGAGGATAGGCATGCATAAGAACAGAGAGGTTTCAAAATAAGAGGCACTTCCTGATTGGATTTTCCTCAGGCTTTCGCCTGCAATATCAGTTCTGTTATACTCACAGACAATATTTTTACAGTTTTGGAAACTTTAGAGTGTTGTCTATGCTAATCTGACAATTATATGCATATTCTAGTTTCTGCGGCTGAGAAATAGGCAGTTTCAAATGGGTACTGCCCCCTACACGCAAACGGTGCTATGATGGGGTCTAAAACCAGTCTGAAGCATTTCGTATACATTGTTTGTGTGCAGGAAGGCAGTGAGTTGCTGCGCAACAACCTTTTCAAAACATTTTGAGAGGAATGGAAGATTCGATATAGGCCGATAGTTTTTATATTTTCTGGGTTTTTCAAGAGAGGCTTTATTACGGCCACTTTTAGTGAGTTTGGTACACATCCGGTGGATAGAGAGCCGTTTATTATGTTCAACATAGGAGGGCCAAGCACATGAAGCAGCTTTTTCAGTAGTTTAGTTGAAATAGGGTCCAGTATGCAGCTTGATGGTTTAGTGGCTATGATTATTTTCATCATTGTGTCAAGAAATATAGTACTAAAACACTTGAGTGTCTCTCTTGATCCTAGGTCCTGGCAGAGTTGTGCAGACTCAGGACACCTGAGCTTTGAAGGAATACAGATTTAAAGAGGAGTCCGTAATTTGCTTTCTAACAATCATGATCTTTTCCTCAAAGAAGTTCATGAATTTATTACTGCTAAAGTGAAAGCCATCCTCACTTGGGGAATGCTGCTTTTTAGTTAGCTTTGCGACAGTATCAAAAAGACATTTCAGATTGTTCTAATTTTCCTCAATTAAGTTGGAAAAATAGGATGATTGAGCAGCAGTAAGGGGTCATCGGAACTGCACGGTACTGTCTTTCCAAGTCCGAAGACTTCCAGTTTGGTGTGGCGCCATTTCCGTTCCAATTTTCTGGAAGCTTGCTTCAGAGCTCAGATATTTTCTGTATACCAGGGAGCTAGTTTCTTATGAGAAATGTTTTTAGTTTTTAGGGGTGCAACTGCATCTAGTGTATTGTGGTTAAATTGAGTTCCTCATTTAGGTGGCTAACTGATTGTTGTCCTCTGACGTCCTTGGGTAGGCAGAAGGAGTCTGGAAGGGCACCAAGGAATCTTTGTGTTGTCTGTGAATTTATAGCACGACTTTTGATGCTCCTTGGTTGGGGTCTGAGTGGATTATTTGTTGTAATTGCAAACGTAATGAAATGGTGGTCCGATAGTCCAGGATAATGAGGAAAAACATTAGGATCCACAACATTTATTCCATGGGACAAAATTAGGTCCAGAGTATGACTGTGACAGTGAGTAGGTCCAGAGACATGTTGGAGAAAACCCACTGAGTCGATGACGGCTTCGAAAGCCTTTTGGAGTGGGTCTGTGGACTTTTCCATGTGAATATTAAAGTCACCAGAAATTTGAATATTATCTGCTATGACTACAAGGTCCGATAGGAATTCAGGGAACTCAATGAGGAACACTGTATATGGCCCAGGAGGCCTGTAAACAGTAGCTATAAAAAGTGATTGAGTAGGCTGCATAGATTTCATGACTTGAAGCTCCAAAGACGAAAACGTCATTTTTTTCTTTGTAAATGTACATTTGCTATCGTAAATGTTAGCAACACCTCCGCCTTTGCAGGATGCACGGGGGATATGGTCACTAGGAGCTCATCACTCACCCTATCTAGGAAGGGGCCAGAGACAATGACTCAATGCCGACACATCTTTCTAGCTGATTTACACACTGAAGCTATGTTGCACTTGGTGACCTCTTGACTGTTTCATCCTAACATCGTTGGTGCTGACGTGGATAACAATATCTCTATACTCTCTACACTCGTCAGTTTTAGCTTTAGCCAGCACCATCTTCAGATTAGCCTTAATGTCGGTAGCCCTGCCCCCTGGTAAACAGTGTATAATCGCTGGATGATTTGTTTTATGTCTAATAATGCGGGGTAATGGAGTCGCCAATGACTAGGGTTTTCAGTTTGTCAGAGCTAATGGTGGGAAGCTTCGGCGTCTCAGACCCCGTAATGGGAGGAGTAGAGACAAGAGAAGGCTCAGCGTCAGACTCCGACTCGCTGCTTAATGGGGAAAACCAGTTGAAAGTTTCTGTCGGCTGAATGAGCAACACCGGTTGAGCATTCCTACAGCATTTCCCTCCAGAAATGAGAAAGTTGTCCGGCTGCGGGGACCGTGCGAGGGGATTTATACTAACGCTACTATCTGTACTTACTGGTGGCACAGACGCTGTTTCATCCTTCCTACACTGAAATTACCCTTGCCTAACGATTGCGTCTGAAGCTGAGCTTGCAACACAGCTATCTTCGCCGTAAGGCGATCGTTCTCCTGTATATTATGAGTACATCGAATGCAATTAGAAGGCATCATGTTAATGTTACTACTTAGCTTCGGCTGTTGGAGGTCCTGACGAACCACGTCCAGATAAAGTGTCCGGAGTTAAAGTTGAGTGAGGGAAAAAGCTAAAATATAAACGGTAATTAAAAAGTAAAAAACGTAAAGTTGGCAGCAAAACGCACAAAACGCACAGCAACACGTAAACAAGTCTGCAAGTTGTGACCGGAAAGCAGGTGGGACCAGACTAGGCAAACCAGTTAAGAACACAATCTAGTCATGGATGTCTGTGTTTCGGCCAAATCAAGGCCGGTCATCTGTGAACATTGAAATTAAACCGGGTCCAGACTGGACCAAGAAACAACATCTGTAGAAACTGAAATCAAGACAAGGGTGGACTGACCTACTGACCAGATCTGACCTACTTTTCATCCATGGACGTCTGGTGTAGGTCGGTGCTCAGTGAGTAAGGATGCTGGTTACAGTAAATGGTAAGTGAGGAGGCTCATGGGTAGGTGTCAGGAAGAGCGAGAGATGGAGAATGAGAGAGAAGGGGATGGATTGTCCATACTGTTTTCCCACTTGCTTTGACCACCAGACGTCGGAAAGAGTAAACTAGTGGAAGGGAGGACTTTAGCTGGTGACTACTATTATTTCCCATTGTAGTAAACTAAATTGCAGTAATTCCTTTACTGATGTCTGAAATTCTGTTACCAATCTGTTAACATCATTTTTTGTTTTAATCACTTAGTAATTCATAAACCAAATAGATATCAGTAAAACACTATTACTAGTTAGTACACATACATTTCTCCAGTGTTAAATCAACACTCAGAGTGTTACATTTAACACTGGTCCATTGTCTATACAGGTCCACACTTTTCAGTGTTAAATTAACACACTACTTAGTGTAAAACCTTTTTTGCCTTGTTGAGTTACCACCCATGACCGTATTTGTTAGTGACAGAGACATGTTTGTTGCATTCATCCATTTCACCTTCACCAAGTGAGATCCTGAGAAAATATGTTGTCATTAAATGGTTTAATACAAAACAACATTTTATAAGGCCTTATTTTGAGGGCCTAGTTTAAACCTAATACAGTGGCCACAACAGGCCAGCAAGTCACATTAAGATGGCTTGTAAAGTGATGTAAAATTCCTATTGGATTCCAGCCAGAGTGTGGATATCCAACACTCATCATTTTTATTCACCCGTAACCTACATTCAGAATGACTGTCAGGTTGGGAAGACAAAGATTGGAGACTACCTAAACCATCCAAATTGGAACAGCCATTTTAGTAATAGGTGCAATAAGTAAAAGTAACAGATTGGATTCATTTAGCAAAAATGTAAGCTATTTATATTTGAGTAGCATAAGATGAATCAATTAATGTAGATGCAAAAACATAGATATTGATTTTTGTATATATCAACCTTGATGTTTGCTTGTGTTTGCTTTGTATGTACACAGCTGTGATAATAACACACATGAATTCCCTCGGCATATAGTGAGGTTGGCATTTTAGCATCAGAAACTCCACGTCCGGTGAATAGGAGCTTGAGGTGCTTTTATCTACGGTAGACTAGGAAATGTTGATGAGAAAGCATACACCTTCCCCCTACTCTTACCAGAAGCAACCGTATGATCCACATGGAAAATTGAGCTGTCTGGTTGAATAGCATAGTCAAAGTGAATTGTCCGTAAACCATGTCTCTGTAAAAACAAAGTCACAGCATTCCCTGATGTCCCTCTGCAATTGTAACCTTGCTCTCAGTTCACAAAGTTTATTTTCCAGTGATTGGACATTAGCCATCAGGATACTAGAAAGAGGAGGCAGTGTAGCCAGTCTAGCTTGGATTCCCCCTCTCCTTCCTCTTCTTTGTCACTGGCATTGCAACAGGTCAGCCTGCTATTCGGGGAATAAAGGAGGGAATGTATTATTTCAGATCTGGGAGGCCGAGAGAAGTGTGTAGCCTCCGATTCATGATCCAGAAGTGTTTGACGGTCATGGGACATTATTGTACGAACATTCTGAGCAAACAAATGTAATAATTTATGCAAAAATAGCTATACAAAAGTCGACCAGGAACTGATGCGTGCCCTCCTCAGCGCCACCAGCGTAACTATCTTAACAGATTTCTCTTAAAGGTCCCGAATGGTGAAAATCATGTTTTTCAACAAATTGGAAGTAGGATGACCCAATTATGAAAAATGATTTTAGCTGGTACATTGATTAAACTTGATCATAAAGTTACTTGTTCCTTTCCCCCGTTATCAAACACCTGGATTTAGGAGGCAGGCATTACCAAGGATTTACTTCCGGCTTTATGCAACCTCACAAAGTTGGAAATGTAATACACCAAGGTTAGCGTCTTATCTCATTTAAATATGTACTCCCTTAAAACCGTCATCACAGGTGTGCCTACGCATTGCATTGTCTTGGTTTACAAACCGTGAGCTAGCTACTAGTATGGCGTACAACCAAAGATGCGACCAAAGACACCAGTAACCTTCCATCTGTGTTGTGATTGTTAGCTAGCAAGCTACTTACCAGCATGCTGGCAAAAGTATACTGTGTTGTGAATGGATGCCATAGTGTAAATGTAACATTACACTATTTTCATTTCGGGTGGACAGGCTTCACCAAAACGTATGATCATGTCACACGTGGGCAGGCATCTACTCTGTTTGCATATCTTCCCAGGCAAACACCGCAGCAGGAATTTTCCCAATTTCTCAAGGCCAATAAGGGGGAATATGCTGAAACGCCTGTGAAGACAGACCCAACATATTGTAAGTCATAGTTATTCATTTCAAATCTGCATCAATTGAGCATTTCAGGCACACAACCAAATATTGCATATTTAAAATTGAGTACTTCAAAAAGCACCAGAAAACACATGGTAGAATGAGTAGATCACCACATTAACAAATTGATAGCATCATAACTCAGAACAGTAAATAAAATGAAATCACAATTACTACCCATTTAACAAACATTTCCCTTTAAAAAAAATACATGTAGACAAGCTCCTGGATCTCCTCTTCAATGTGGTCACCATTGATCTAGTGCCATATGTGGGGAAGCTGTGCGAGCTGTCCATCTCAGGACTCCTGTGTGCCCCGTGTTAGAGGCTTGACAAGGGAGGCCATAGCTGGATTTGTCTCCTGCTTCAATCTTGGGGATGACTGAAGCCAAGTGGGTGATTGAAGCCTGCTTGATTGAAGCGGGGTACATGGGTCCCCCTCTTCTCCAACTTCCCTTCACAAACATCTCTGTAGTTGGTTGCAAGTAATTCACTTTTACGTGATATAATATCAGATTTTATTACTTTGTGTTGTATTTTTTAAGCCTTTGGACGGGAGATGAGTGTTACAAATTGTACAAATTAATGGGTCCAGCACACTGTAGGGCAACCGGGTTCCTATATTATACTATTAGGCGGTAATTATGTTTTTATGTCAAATGATGTCTCACCATTATTTCTCACCTTTATTTCTCTTGAGTGTCATGTTGATCAGTATTTAGTCTATGCTGGCCTATTGTAAATGATGAAATAAATGACAATTCTGTGTGCTGTACATTTCCTATTGTCTAAGCTTCTAAGGTGACTCAGGCTTTACTAATTATTGTGGAGAAGTGTATGAGTGAACTGTATTCTGCAATTATTTACAAAACATTAGAAGTGCAATTGTTTATTGCTGCGGTTTGTCTGACGTACAACAGTCCATGTTCAGCTCTGTTGACCATGACAGCATTTTGCGGAGAAAATTGGTTGAGGCATAATATTTAGGCTCGGAATGAAGTGGCACATTGTTTACCTTGTTACCTGGCAACAACCGCAAGGGCGTTTCAAAGAGCTGTCAGAGTAAGGCGAGCCACCCAGCCTGTTCCTTCAGGCTTGCTGATAGTTAGCACAAAAATATTATTGGTCATGTTTTGGTCATTTAAAGGCATGTTGACATGGGAAATAGGATGACGGGGCCTTTAATTATTGTGACCTTTTTTGGTTAGATGTTTTTTAAGACCATTTTTCAATCTGTTTGACCAGAAATTAAAGCCTTTGCCCATTCTTAATAGGATAGAAAATGGTTAAAAATGCATACATGCCTTAATACATTTTTAAACCAGACTCTTAGCTTTCATTTGACACCAGATTCACATGCTGCTATGAACTTCACGTGTTAGTGACCATGGGTCCTTTTACATGGACATGCCCATGTGCTTTACAGTGAATGTACAAAAGTGGCTTCCTGTGACCTTTCTATTTAAGCAATAAACAAACACACACACACAGTACACTCTTTACATAACTTTCCTACAATCCATAAAAGGCCTGTATTAATAGATATACTGCACATAAAAAGCATGTAGTAGCTGTAGTGGAAATAGTGATACGACTCGCAAATAAACGACTTGTAATCTCTTTTATTCTCACCGTCCCTGAAGCAGGTCAAATACCTTCTTACAATATATGTCTTGTTCATATAAACAGATGTAAGTCAGACTAATCTTTGGCACTGCAGTGTGTTTATCTCTCTGTGTGATAGGACCGGCTTGCTGAGTAAGACCTTCCACACACACAATGTCTGCATGCCAAATGTCACCCTATTCCCTTCATAATACACTAATAGTACCCAGAGAGCTCCAGTCAAAAATAGTGCACTATATAGGGAATAGGGTGCCATTTGGGATCCAGCCATTCACTCAGCTCGGGTCAGAAGCATGAAAGATTAATTCCGCCAAATTATTCTCCTCAATATGCCGTCAACTCACTCAATTAACAACGTGCTTCCTTGCGCCGTCGGATTTGACAAAGTGCAGAGGAATAACTACCGAATCAGCCGACCATACACAACCCTGAACAGCGAGAGAGAAGAAAAAGAGAGAAACTGGTGTGGGTCCATTTCCCTGTCTGCCCAGATAATAGATTTTCTGAACTCCCAAGCTGCTGATTGGATAATCGCGCCACCTCTCCCCTTTGTCTTATTCATATCTCACTCCTGTGTCATCCTATCTCTGCAGGGCTTTACACTATCTAAAGTTCAGCCTATCCATACCTGGCAATGTATCCCAGCTCAGAAAATGTATGGTGCAAAAAGACTTACATGTTCTCAATGTAAATATAGCAATCAGTTCAAATTTCTAACTTAAAAGGTGTTAGAAAATTGCATGAACCACACACTTTTCAGAGATAAAACATTGGAGAACTTTGTCAGTGCAATAATAGTGTACTGATAGGCAGGGATGGGGAGTAACGGATTGCATGTAATTGCAAAAAACGGGAACTGTAATCTGTTACGGTACCAGCAAAAATATTGTAATCTCATTACAGATACTTTTAAAAACTAGATGATTACTTTTAAGTTCAGAAAGGATTTTTGCAACAAAAAAAGTATTTGACACTTCTCTGTTTTCTCAATGACATTAAAATCTCTATTGAAAAAAGGTTTAAGTTTGTTCCACCTGACCAGAAGTCAGAGACCACTATGACGACACACCAAATGTGTTTGATCGATAGCAGGAAAAGAGCAGGAATATGCTTTTGTCGGCTACAGTCCAAGCTATGTCTTCCAATGGTGCGACTGCTTTCGACATCCAAAGATTATCCAACTTGAAAGTGTGGAGGTCAGGATGACAGCAGTGGTGTCGTCTACGGCGATACCGATATCACTTATTATTGATATCTACGTAGTGCATTGTTCTGAATCAAACTGCTGCTCTCTCATTTAGCTATTTGCACATTACGGATTGTGGTTGTTGTGGATGGCTGTTCACAAATCTAAATGTGTATTTGAACCCCAAAATGGTTGAAATACAGAAGTTAAAACTGCCTATATAGGAAATCATTGTTTTTGAAACCAGTTCACAGCAGGTGAAAAATGCTCTCTTGCAACAGCTGCATAGTGCGGATCATAGCCTATGGAATAAAAGTGGTGCTAATTCATAAAAGTGGTGCTAATTCATTACGATAAAGATGACACATGTTTAAACTCTCCTCATTTGATAGACTTAAAGGGGTGATCTGTAGTTGCTACATCTATTTTTTGGACTTATAAATGATATATCTTAACGTAAAGATATAATTTAATCCTATTGTTATATGTAGTAGAAAGTGATGGGTTAGATGAAGCCTACATAACCAACACAAAGTAAAATTTAACATCCATATATGACCAGCTACAGTATGTAACCCATAACATTGATTTATCCTGCAATAGATGTTGTTGAATTTGTAAAATACATTTAGTCTTTTAATGTGTCTTAAGGGGAAAGTAATCTACAAGTAACCTACCCAACCCTGTTGATAGGGAAATCATAGTGGTTCCAAATAAACAACAAAGGATTGATTAAAACGTCAACAAATTAATAGTCCTGTCAGAGCCAACAAACCAAAGGGCAAATCTGCAATGTAAATGAAAACCTTACCCTGCTGTAAAAAACAGCATACATTTTAAGCTGGTCTATGCTACTCCATGATGGTCTATGCTGGTCGGATGCTGGTCAGGCTGGTCTGACCAGCAGGGTATAGCTCAGGGATCATGAACTAGATTCAGCCGCCGGCTGATTTTTTTCTTGAGCGAATGGTCAGGGAGCCGGAACATAATTACAAACCATTTGTAGACTGGAAATTGATCACAAGAAGACAAAACACATATTTGACTAAAACACAGTAATTTCCAACCTTGCTTACATTTTTATACAATCACATTTATATCTCTATTATGCATGGAAATAATTTTGAACAGAGTTCCAAAATTAAACTCACTTCAACCTGATTTTCTGGTGTTTTTACAGTCTTTTATGTCCAACAATAAAATAAAGAACTTGGTGGACAAAATAAAATCACCTGCGGGCCAAATTCGGGCCACCAGTTGGGCTAACCCTGATCTAGTTGGTCAAGCTGATCTGACCAGTATGGTCTAACTCGGGGATGGGCAACTGACAGCCCTACAAGGACAAATCAAAGGGTTCTACGTGGCGCCCAAAATAGTTCCCCTATAGGGACAAATGACAGAATGTCTTTTTCTAATCAATCATAATGATACCCACAGATTCAGTGGTGTAGCAGGAAATTCAGGATTCTGGCAACATTGAGGTTGTGAGATCAAATCCCAAGTGAGGTGATTCCCAAGTAATCAGAATTTTGCTGGTCTGCAAAACCATGCTCATCATTATCATTCTCATTCCAGCATACTCTATTGCAGTTTGATTTTTAGAATAGCTTGTTTCAATATTTGTTTTTGCATGTACAGTGCCTTTAGAAATGGACTTATTCCACAATTTGTTGTTACAGCCAGAATTCAAAATGGAGTACAGCTCAGCTTTCAACACCATAGTGCTCACAAAGCTTATCACTAAGCTAAGGACACTGGGACTAAACACCTCCCTCTGCAACTGGATCTTGGACTTCCTGATGGGCCACCCCCAGGTGATAAGGGTAGGCAACAACACATCTGCCACAGTGATCCTCAACACTGGGGCCCCACGGGGGTGTGTACGTAGTCCCCCACCTGTGCTCCCTGTTCATCCACGACTGCGTGGCCAAACACGACATTGGTTTTGTACACTGCTGCTACTTGCTGTTGTGTTACTTTTTATAATTTATTACTTTAGTTTATTTGGTAAATATTTTCTGAACTCTTCTTGAACTGCACTGTTGGTTAAGGGCTTGTAAGTAAGCATTTCACGGTAAGGTCTACACTTGTTGTATTCGGCGCATGTGATGTTGACTAGCTACCTCAAGTTAACTAGATCACATTAGCAAACTATCTCATTTATAGCTTACAGATGTAACTCAGAGGTGTAACCTACTTAAGCAATATAGTCGATACTTCTAGAATTAAGAGGATTGTCATTTATCTAGCAGCATAGGCAAAATTTTGGACATCACCATCTTTGAAGCATTTTGGCTTTAAAATTAGCTCTCAACAATCACAGGCATCCAACTAAGCTAGCAACTATTTTTATATATTTTTAAAATATTTTATTTCACATTTATTTAACCAGGTAGGCATGTTGAGAACATGTTCTCATTTATAACTGCGACCTGGCCAAGATAAAGGAAAGCAGTTCGACACATAACAACACAGAGTTACACAAGGACATGTGTACAGTAGAAAAATAAGTCTATATACAATGTGAGCAAATGAGGTGAGATAAGGGAGGTAAAGGCAATAAATAGGCCATGGTGGCGAAGTCAATACAATATAGCAATTAAAACACATCTACAGTCAAATAAGGAGGAGCATGGTGGAATAATGGTGCCATTATTTCATTCAATTGGATTGAATTTCAGAATTTTAATCAGCTCTATTGTTGTCATTTACAGACATTAATCATGAAATAGGTCAACTGATACAGGAATCCTACATCCAGGAAACATCTTTTGTCAATCTCTATGGGTTTGTCATCTGATTTCTTGGAGCCTGGCGGAGATGACTTACTACAAGGCAGGACATTTCTCTGCATCCAGGTTGAGGCTTCCTACCAAGCAGAAACATGGATCACTCTGTGTCAGTAAGTCATGATATTATTGTTTTCCTTTACATTGCATGATACTATTTAAAAAGTATCAAGAGTACTTACATACCACTCATAAAAGGAGTGGAGAGGCCCTGTACACCATACACCTGTATATTAGGGGTGTGCCGCCATGGCCACATTCATATTCGTAATCCTATCCGTAAATTGATAGTCGGATCGGATGATACTTGTGATCAGAAAACACTGAAGTGTTTTAAAATGCCTAAGTACATGTTGCCAAAATACCTCCTTGCAAGTTCTCACTGCAAAAAAAAAAAGCTGCAGATTAGAAGCAGACATTCCAACAGGAAAATACAACTGATGGAATCCTCATGCCTGCTCCTTTGTCAATCCATGGGTTTGTCCCTGATTTCAAGCCATGGCAGAGAATGACGGCGAGGTGTGTGTGTGTCTGTGTCCTCAAGTTGCAGCGGGCAGCCAAGTTTGCTATCACTCAGTCAAAATGCGCATCAACGTTTCATATTTTTTACCTACACTTGAGCAGCTTGTTTGATATTATGCACATTGATAGCTTGAAATCAAACATCCTCACCATGTGATGTATCATAGTAACAGGCAGAAGCCATTTAAAGGATCAGACTGAAAATATGAGAGGGAAAATGATCTGGTGAAATTATGGAGCAAATTTATCAAGAAATACAGCTTCACTCGATACAGTCAGAGCAGTGTTGAAAGCTGAGCTGTACTCCATTTTGAATTTTGGCTGTAACACAACAAATTGTGGAATAAGTCCATTTCTAAAGGCACTGTACATGCAAAAATAAATATTGAAACAAGCTATTCCAAAAATCAAACTGCGATAGAGAATGCTGGGATGAGAATGATAATGATGAGCATGGTTTTGCAGACCAGAAAAATTCTGATTACTTGGGAGTCACCTCACTTGGGATAAACCTTACTGTGAAATGCTTACTTACAACAATAACCAACAATGCAGTTTTAAGAAAATAGAGTTAAGAAAATATTTACTAACTGAACTAAAGTAAAACATTTGATTCAAGAAGTAACACAACATAACAATACTGAGACTATGTGCAGAGGGTACCGGTACCGAGTCAATGTGCGGTGGTACAGGTTAGTCAAGGTAATTTGTAGGTATGGGTAAAGTGAATATGCATAGATAATAGACATCGTGGAGCAGTAGTTAAAAAACATATGGAGGGGAGGGGGGTCAATGTAAATAGTCAGAGTGGCCATTTTGTTAATTGCTCAGCAGTCTTATGGCTTAGGGGTAGAAGATGTAAGGAGCCTTTTGGTCCTAGACCTGGCGCTCTGGTGCCGCTTGCTGTGCGGTAGCAGAGAGAACAGTCTATGACTTGGGTGACTGGAGTCTGTGACAATGTTTTGGGCCTTCCTCTGACATCTCCTAGTATATAGGTCCTGGATGGCAGGAAGCTTGGCCCTAGTGATGCCTTAAGGTCAGATGCTGAGCAGTTGCCATATCAGGCAACAATGCAACCGATGGTGCAGCTGTAGAACTTTGTGTTTGGACCATGATAGTTTCTTGGTGATGTCGACACCAAGGAACTTGAAACTCTCGAACCGCTCCACTACAGCCCCATCAATGTTAAGGTAGCCTGTTCGGCCCGCCTTTTCCTGTAGTCCAAAATCAGCTCCTTTGTCTTGCTCACATTGACCTCCTGTCTCATCGTTGACAGTGATCAGGCCTACCACTGTTGTGTCGTCAGTAGACTTAATGATGGTGTTGGAGTCATGTTTGGCCAGGCAGTCATGAGTGAACAGGGAATACAGTAGGGGACTGAGCACGCACCCCTGAGGGGCCCCAGTGTTGAGGATCAGCATGGCAGATGTGTTGTTATCTGTTATGCGAATTGGAGTGGGTCTAGGGTTTCCAGGATGATCGTGTTCATGTGAGCCATGACCAGCCTTTCAAAATACTTTATGGCTACCGAAGTGAGTGCTATGGGGCAGTACTCATTTAAGCAGTTTACCTTCGCTTCCTTGGGCACAGGGATATTGTGGTCTGCTTGAAACATTAAGGTATTACAGACTGTGTGAGGGAGAGGTTGAAAATGCGCATGCGTATGCCTTTTGTACATGTCCTGGTAATCAATCTGGCCCCGTTGCCTTGTGAATGTTGACCTGCTTAAAGGTTTTGCTCACATCAGATACAGAGAGCTTGATCACACAGTTGTCCGGTCCAGCTGGTGCTCTCATGCATGCTTCAGTGTTGCTTGTCTCAGTGTTGCTTGCCTCAAAGTGAGCATAAAAGGCATTTAGCTTGTCTGGTAGGCTCGCGCCACTGGGCAGCTCGCAGCTGGGTTTCCCTTTGTAGTCTGTAATAGTTTTCAAGTCCTGCCACATCTGATGAGCGCCAGAGCCAGTGTAGTAGGAATACATTTTAATTCTGTATTGACAATTTGCCTGTTTTATGGTTCGTTTGAGGGCGTCGCGGTATTTCTTGTAAGTGTCCGGATTAGTGTCCCGCTCGATGAAAGCGGCAGCTCTAACCTTTAGCTCGATGCGGATGTTGCCTGTAATCTATGGTTTCTGGTTGGGATGTGTACGTACGGTCACTGTTGGGACAATGTCATCAATGCACTTATGGATGAAGCCTGTGACTGAGGTGGTGTACTCCTCAATGCCATTGGATGAATACCTGAACATGTTCCAGTCTGTGCTAGCACAAGGATCCTGTACCGTAGCATCCACGTCATCTGACCACTACTGTATTGAGCGAGTCACTGGTACTCCCTGCTTTAGTTTTTGCTTGTAAGCTGGAATCAGGAGGATAGAATTATGGTCAGATTTGCCAAATGGAGTGTGAGGGAGTGCATTGTATGTCTCTGTATGTGGAGTAAAGGTGGTCTAGATTTTTTCCCCCTCTGGTGGAACATGTGACATGCTGGTAGAAATAAGGTCATTTAAAAAATAAGTTTGCCTGCATTAAAGTCCCCGGCCACTAGGAGTGCCTATTCTGGATGAGCATTTTCCTGTTTACTTACGGCCTTATACAGCTCGTTGAGCGCGGTCTTAGCACCAGCATCCACTTGTGGTGATATATAGACAGCTACAAATAATATAGATTACAACTCTCTTGGTATATATTGTGGTCTACAGCATATAAGAGTTACTCTACCCCAGGCGGGCAATACCTTGAGACTTCTTTATTATTAGACATTTGTGCACCAGTTATTGACAAATAGACACACAACCCCGCCCTTCGTCTTACCAGACTTCGCTTCTCTGTCCTGCCGATGCACAGTAAACCCAGCCAACTCTATATTATTTAAAGAGCGTGTGAATTTTTTCAGCTTTTGTTAAAAATCGCACAAAATTTCAACGTCCTGCTACTCATGCCAGGAATATAGTATATGCATATGATTAGTATGTGTGGATTGAAAACACTCTGACGTTTCTAAAACTGGTTAAATCATGTCTGTGACTATAACAGAACGTGTGTAGCAGGCAAAACCCCAAGGAAAACTGTTCACCCAAAAAAATAAATAGGGAAAATAGATAGTGCCCAGTTTACAATTCCTATAGCTTCCACACGATGTCGCCAGTTTTGGCAATTGGGTTGAAGTTCATCCTTGGTGAAATGAAGAATAGGCACTTCCTGTCATTGGGTACACCGGAGGAAGTTGTGAAAGAGAGAAT
Organism: Oncorhynchus gorbuscha; assembly: GCF_021184085.1. Taxonomy (NCBI): domain Eukaryota; kingdom Metazoa; phylum Chordata; class Actinopteri; order Salmoniformes; family Salmonidae; genus Oncorhynchus; species Oncorhynchus gorbuscha. The sequence continues at coordinate 27,619,270 of NC_060179.1, read as the reverse complement.
ATCGACCATGATTTCAAGACCTGCTGCTATTGAATACAGATCGCCCCGTGATCAATTTGATCGATTATTAACGTTTACTAATACGTAAAGTTTGATTACAAAAATAGTTTGAAGTGTTTTGTCAAAGTTTATAGGCAACTTTTTTAATAAAATAAATGACATTGCGTTTTGGAAAGCTGTTTTTTCCTGGATCAGACGGGCTTCAGAAATGGACATTTTGGGTATACATGGAAAGATTTAATCGAAAAAAGACCCAATTGTGATGTTTATGGGAAGAGCGTCTGCTAAATGACTTAAATGTAAATGTAAATATGGGAGTGCCAACAAAGAAGCTCGTCAAAGGTAATGAATGTTTTATATTTTATTTCTGCGTTTTGTGTAGCGCCGGCTACGCTAATTCTTTTGTTTACGTCCCCTTCAGGTATATCGGGGGTTGCATGCTATCAGATAATAGCTTCTCACGCTTTCGCCGAAAAGCATTTAAAAAATCTGACACGTTGGCTAGATACACAACGAGTGTAGCTTTAATTGAGTACCCTGCACGTGTGTTTTAATGAAAGTTTGAGTTTTATCGAGTACTATTAGTTGTCACTCTGAAATTTCCCCTGATGTTGATCCCTGTACAGGGACAGCAGCCATAACAAGATTATCTGTGTTGTTGTTCAGCAATGACTCTGTGAAACATAATATATTACCATTTTTAAAATCCCATTGGTAGGATAGTCTTAATCGTTGATCATCCATTTTATTTTCCAATTATTGCACGTTGGCCAATTAAACGGATTGCAGTGGCGGTTTACTCACAAGCTCGAAGGGTCTCGAGCCCTGTGCAACTGGACTTCCTGACGGGCCGCCCCAGGTGGTGAGGGTAGGCAACAACATCTCCTCCCCGCTGATCCTCAACACGGGGCCCCACAAGTGGTGCGGCCCTGAGCTCCTGTACTCCCTGTTCACCCACGACTGCGTGGCCACGCACGCCTCCAACTCAATCATCAAGTTTGGGACGACACAACAGTGGTAGGCCTACAAATTCTTAGAAGGCTTCACGCAAATGACGGGGATTTGGGCTTGTTCTCGAGATAGCAGTATATCCTTCGCGTCGGACTTGTTAAAGAAAAAGCTTTGTCCAGTTTGAGGTGAGTCATAGCTGTTCTGATGTCCAGAAGCTCTTTTCAGTCATAAGAGACGATAACAGCAAAATGATGTACAAAATAAGTTAAAAAGAAAAAAAACTAACAACATAGCACAGTTGGTTAGGGGCCCGTAAAATGGCAGCCATCCCCTCCAGCGCCATTCTTCCCCTATCCATCTCTGTCCAAATTCTATAGAGACAGAATAGTCCAATGACTCCCAGAGCCTTGTGACCATCTACCTGTAATCTCCCCAGAGCACAGAAAAGTAAGCTCCACTCATAGTAGTATACAGTACTTGATGCACTATGTACTGTAAACCTCCTTCGCTAAGTCCCTTGCTTCCGGTAGCACTGAAAGCCCTAGTATTCAGTCAGAAAGCTTGAAGAATATGTGTGTCACCATCCAGGACCATGCAGTGGCCTGATAGAGAGATGACATTAAATACATTATGTTCCTTTCATCACTAAAGCTGTGTTCGAATTTACTGCACATGTTGCTGAAAATCCAACCCTTTTTAGTGTCACTGGCTGGGTTTCCATCCAATTGGTGAGCAGATTTTCATCCACATGTTCTAAATTCTGCGTAAAAATGCCCCTCGACATTTCACTGCAAATAGGCTGTGTTGTTTTGATATAATTTGGCCGATTAGGCTTGTGTACATTTACCTGAGTGTTTCATTAGTTAGTTAACTTACTGAGTGACTAGCGTAATTTGTATTTATGTTTTTATTGTTGTTTCATTTCAGGTGGCGAGGGAGTTGGATCACAGAAAGTAACATGCTGCTGACCCGCCCTGGACAAAAGCTGTTGCCCAAAACCTTGCACAGCAGTCATTTCACCACAGGACCCTAGGTATTAGTCAATTCTTATGAAATGAATATGAATGGTGATATATCTCTAAACAGGTTTTCATCTAACCTTTTTATGCAAGTAAAGTACATGTCGTATAGAAAAATTCCACGTCAGGCCTGATGGAAAGTACAAATTTGTCAGTAAACTTTCCAGTTGTTTATCAGACTCTCGGTCCCAGCTTTGAGGCCCCTGTACTGTCTCCTCCTTCTAGATTAGTGGTCACCAACCTTTTCTGAGGCAAGATCACTTTCTGAGTCAAATTGCAAGCCAAGATCTACCACTAAGAATTTTTCCAAACATGACTCATAAAACTTAAGGCTATGCAACATTACTTTGGGATAGGGCCCAGCATTTTCACTTTTGGATGAATAGTGGGAGCGAATGAGAGCTGTTTGACTAAGGGGTCTGGCAGCAGCCTCGTTCTCAGTCACGCGCGTTCACGTGAGAGGTATCTTTTGTTCCTTTGCTTTTCTACAGACAATGGAATTCTCCGGTTGGAACATTATTGAACATTTATGATAAAACATCCTAAAGATTGATTCTATAAATCAAATCAAATCCAATGTATTTATATAGCCCTTCGAACATCAGCTGATATCTAAAACCCCAAACAGCAAGCAATGCAGGTGTAGAAGCACTATACTTAGTTTGACAAGTCCAACGTTCGGCTGGACCTGAACGTGCATTTGGATTTGTTTACCAAACGCCCTAACAAAAGAAGCTATTTGGACATAAATGATGGACATTATCGGAAAAAAAAACATTTATTGTGGAACTGCGATTCCTGGGAGTGCATGAAGATCATCAAAGGTAAGTGAATATTTCTAATGCTATTTGTGACTAATGTTGACTGCGCAACATGGCGGATATTTCTTGTGGCTGGTTTGGGCCAAGGTTAGTGATTAATTATTATCTCTATTTGCACTTTTTGTGACTCCTCTCTTTGGCTGGAAAAATGGCTGGGTTTTTCTGTGGCTTGGTGGTGACCTAACATAATCGCTTGTGGAGCTTTCGCTGTAAAGCATTTTTTTAAATCAGACACTGTGGCTGGATTAACGAGAATTGTATTTTTAAAATGGTGCCTAATACTTGTATTTTTGAGAATTTTGATTCATGATATTTCTGTTGAAAGTGGAACCCCAGTCCTTGAAAGGTTAACTTCATAAAAAAACATTCTTTAGCAATGATGTTTGTGCAGTAGGCTGTAGGCCCAATGCTTTAGCACTGCATATTGGCTATGCTTGAATTGGCCTGCCAATGTTGGTCTTCTCAGACCATTTAGAAATTATATTTGAAGATGTAAGGTATCATCACACTGGTAATAAGTAATTTATCCATAATATGCTTTTTAAAAATGTACTGAACTGATGGTCTGCATCTGATGGTCATTCTGAGGGAGGGAGGGAGCAGCAGCGGTGGGGTAGCTTCGATGCAACCAAGAGTTTTTACAGAGTTTTTACATTGTGCTGTGGAAAAACTCTTTGGTTGCATCAAAGCTAGCAGTGAGTCTGCCTCTCACCCGACTCACCGTCCATCCGCCCTCCTTCCCTCCGCTGAGAAAAGGGAAAACAGTCTTCCAGCTGATGGCAAAACTCAAGTTACACTGCATTACTTCTGCCTCATATACCAATTCATGTTGTTACTCCTATGACCAGATAAAGTGAAATATTACTAGATATTAAAAAAGACACAAACCGCTATTCATAACAATGCAAGTGTAACAGTATAACTTTAGTCCATCCCCTCTCCCATACCCGGGCTCGAACCAGGGACCCTCTGCACACATCAACAACTAACACCCACGAAGCATCGTTACCAATCGCTCCACAAAAGCTGTGGGGAACCACTACTTCATGGTCTCAAGCCATTTCACATTGGTTACACAAAATTATAGATACAATAATTTAAACACATTTTTACTCATAATGCAGCGGCAGTGCTGGATGTAGCATGAGTTGAAGTAGGGAGAACACATGTTTTATGGCTTATAAAAGTGTTGAACAACTTAAAAATGAGCATACTCATAAAAATTGCAACTCTTTGTATTTGTTGAGTCTCTCTAGTAATGATTTTTAAAGTTTTTAAATCTCACAGTATCAACTTTGCTGTGCACTCTATGTTTCTTTTTACAGTCTACCACGCAAGGAAATTGTGCAGACACGGTGATCTGAGTTATCTGATTGGCCAGCGGTAGGCCTATAGGTGCACTTGATTTGCTCTCTGGGCCTGCCAGATAGGCGGAGTTCTACTTTCAGACACACGAAGGGGATTAAAATTGGTACATTTTGCATTCCTGGTGCTAGGACTGCTGAATCAAGTGCACCTACCGCAAAAAGCCCAAAACAAATTTTAAAAAGGAGCACAAGGCTTTATATTATTGTTGGAGAGTTGGTCTGTGTGATTCCGTTCACTCGGCTCTCAGCTGGGCGACATATGTCATCGATTTGTTGACCAGGAGTGTCCATAGGCTCTCCCGCCTTCAGCCTGATTCCCCTTTTTCAGAATGTAATGTGTGGGTTGGATACGCATACAACCACACCCACACATGAAGCCTTAAAGGTCTACCGCTCAATAGGCCATTATTATCACAATACAGTATGTTGACATAGTCTTGGCCAAGTACATATATTAACACATTATTTTTTATAGATTCTTAATTTCTTCTTTTTGAGGCAACGTTATTATTACTTTCGTAGTAACGCATATTACAAGGGGATAGTCTGGAACCCATGGAAGGAAGTTGAATCCAACCAACACAGGTTGGCCTACCGTAAAACCTTCATTAAACACTCAACATTTGTTGCTTGGTCTATGAAATTGGAGCAGGACTTAGGACAGCAGACAGTACTACATCCATTCACAGGAGTGACTTACTACTAGAGAGGGGCCATGCTGTCTTCAGTGATCTCCAAAACCATGCATGCCTATTCTAGTCTGACATTCTAGCCTGACTACCCTAGCATCATATTCATATTTCATAGATAAACCCATTTGGCCAGGCAGGCATGGCTGGACACACTGTTTCCATCTTGACGCACATCTCTCCTGTGTGTTCAGCTGCAGTGAAGATCCAACATGACGTGTGTTTAATATAGATTAGTGAGCTCCACAGATGGCTCAGAGGATAGAGTGTTCATGTTAAAGGGGGTACGGTATTCCCGCGACACCGCATCCATGTCAGTTGGTTCTCTCTATCTGACTCCTACCCAAACCTGTCTCTCCGTTTGCCTACATTTGTCTCTGGCATGGTCCTGTGTGGATAAACAGAAGCTTAGCCAACTCCTGCTTTGAGTGTGTGCAGTATCCAGGGACACGCCTGGGGTTATTCACACAATGCCATGTTGTTTGTGAGAGCAGTGCACAATAGCTTTAACGGTTTGACATAGGTGGGCAGGATGGCACAGATGCTGTTTGAGTTTTTGTGATGAAATTATTTAATATTCGGGTACCTTACTAAAAAAATTACACAAATGTGAGTGAAGAGAGAAATGAGTGAAGTGAAGAGGGGAATGAATTTCCCTTTCTCCTAACAAACACTACATGCATTTCCAGTAATGGGTCATAAATCATAATGTCCTGCAGACCATATGCTTCTAAATTAGTGAAATGTCCTTTTTTTATTTTACACATTTCTGATGTGTCCACCATACAATGGTCATTTAGAGAATGGAAATCACTTGCTGTAACACTGGCCGAAAATGAATTCAGTCCATATTGTTTATTAATCAACACACCATGAGTGTGGGTTTTCTTGGCAATGCTGGCCACCGCTCAGGGGATATAAGTTGTTTGCCTCAAAATGTATTGATGACAGTTGGTGTGTGCGAGCATGGGAAGGATATGTTGTTCAGGCCCATGGACAGCATATGCAAATGTTCTATACTGTAGCATTGGCAATAGTACGCATTCTATTCTATGTGACTATAAGGATTTATAGGCTATAATAAAGAAGACCCAGGTCCAAAAACATGGCCCAATAAAACTATTGGTAGAACCACATTTGTTTATGTTTACAAATGTGTTTAGGATAATAGTGTCACGTTCTGACCATAGTTCTTGTGTGTTTTACTTGTTTTAGTGTTGGTCAGGACGTGAGCTGGGTGGGCATTCTGTTGTGTGTCTAGTTTGCCTATTTGGTTCTCAATCAGAGGCAGGTGTTAGTCATTGTCTCTGATTGGGAACCATATTTAGGTAGCCTGTTTTGTGTTGGGTTTTGTGGGTGGTTGTTTCCTGTCTTTGTGTTTTATGCACCAGTTAGGACTGTTTCGGTTTTCAAGTTTATTGTTTTGTATCCTGTTCGAGTTACCTTATTAAATTAACATGAACTCTAACCGCCTCTCCTTCCCAGGAAGAAAGACGTTACAAAGAGGGAATGTATTAAAATTGGTTGATACTAGGAAGTTCTTCAAGGTGGCACTATAGCTCTGAAGACAATTTAATTTTATCTCAAAACAAAACCATGTACCTGGTGTCTCTGTGTAGAATGGTGTTCCTGAGCACTTTGTTTATAGAAGAAGTCTACCTATCGGACACGTCTCCTGCTGGGCGTTATGATAGGCTGCATTACTTCCTGTGGTGTCGTGTCTGCCCTCTAGGCAGATCCCCTATTATCTGGGCCCAGCCAGCCTCACACAGGAGAGCTATAAATGAACACAGAAATATGATAGCTCATGTGTGAAGATACCTTGGCTCTCATGACATGAATAAAACATCAGCAGCTGGTAGACTCTGTTCACACTTAGAATGCATGTGTTGGCCTTTCTAAGAGTCTGTGCCTCTGTGCAATTGTGCGTGTGTGTATGTGACTGTGAGCGTATGTGTTTGAACGCACTTGTTTATTATATACGTTACAGTGCCTTCGGAAAGTATTCAGACGCCTTCCCTTCGACATTTTGTTACGTTACAGCATTATACTAAAATGGATTCATTATAAAAACGTCCTCATATTTCTACACACATTATACCCCATAATGACAAAGCAAAAACAGATTTTTACATTTTTAAAACAAATTTATAGGATATACAAAACTGAAATATCACATTTACATGATTATTCAGACCCTTCACTCTGTACTTTTTTGAAGGACCTTTGGCAGCAATAACAGCCTTGAGTCTTCTTGGGTATAACGCTACAAGCTTGGCACACTTATATTTGGGGAGTTTCTCTCATTTTTCTCTCATATGCTCTCAAGCTCTGTTAGGTTGGATGTGGAGCGTCGCTACACAGCTATTTTCATGTCTCTCCAGAGATGTTCAATTGGGTTCAAGTCCGGGGTCTGGTTGGGCCACTCAAGGACATTCAGAAACTTGTCCCAAAGCCATTCCTGCATTGTCTTGTCTTTGTGCTTAGGGTTGTTGTCCTGTTGGAAGGTGAACCTTCGCCCCAGTCTGAGGTCCTGAGCGCTCTGTAGTATGTTTTCATCAAGAATCTCTCTGTACTTTTCTCCGTTCATCTTTACCTCAATCCTGACTAGTCTCCCAGTCCCTGCCGCTGAAAAACATCCCCACAGCATGATGCTGCTGCCACCACCATACTTCACTGTAGGGATGGTGCCTTTTGGCAAACTCCAAGCGGGCTGTCATGTGCCTTTTAACCGAGGAGTGGTTTCGGTCTGGCCACTCTACCACGAAGGCCTGATTGGTGGATTGCTGCAGAGATGGTTGTCATTCTGGAAGGTTCTCCCATCTCCACAGAGGAACTCTTGAGCTCTGTTAGAGTGACCATCGGGTTCTTGATCACCTCTCTGACCAAGGCCCTTCTCCCCCAATTGCTCAGTTTAGGAAGACTCTACTCTAGGAAGACTCTTGGTGGTTCCAAACTTCTTCCATTTAAGAATGATGGAGGTCGCTGTGTTCTTGGGGACTTTCAATGCTGCAGACATTTTTTGGTACCCTTCCCCAGAGCTTTGCCTCAACACAATCCTTCGACCTCATGGCTTGTTTTCTGCTCTGACGTGCAGTGAACTGTGGGACCTTATATACACTACCAGTCACGTTTTAGAACACCTACTCATTCAAGGGTTTTTCTTTATTTTTACTATTTTCTACATTGTAGAATAATAGTGAAAACGTTAAAACTATGAATAACACACATGGAATAATGTAGTAACCAAAAAAGTGTTAAACAACTCAAAATATATTTTATATTTGAGATTCTTCAAATAGTCACACTTTGCCTTGATGGCAGCTTTTCACACTCTTGGCATTATCTCAACCAGCTTCATGAGTAGTCACCTGGAATGCATTTAAATTAACAGATGACCGGGCCTCCAAAATCCCCCAACCTCAACAAAATTGAGACAGTTTGGGATAAGTTGGACCGCAGAGTGAAGGAAAAGCAGACAACACTTTTTTGGTTACTACATGATTCCGTTTGTGTTTATAGTTTTGATGTCTTCACTATTATTCTACAACGTAGAAAATAGTACAAATAAAGAAAAACCCTTGAATGAGTAGATGTTCTCAAACTTTGACCGGTAGTGTAGACAGATGTGTGCCTTCTCAAATCATGTTGAATCAATTGAATTTACCACAGGTGGACTCCAATCAAGTTGTAGAAGCATCTCAAGGATGATCAATGGAAACAGGATGCCGCTGAGCTCAATTTCAAGTCTCATAGCAAAGGGTCTGAATTCTTATGTAAATAAGGTCTTTTTTATTTTACATTTTGAAAATGTTGTCATTATAGTGTATTGTGTGTAGATTGATGGGGAAATGTTGCATTTATTCCATTTTAGAGAAAAGCTGTCACGTAACAAAATCTGGGGTGTGAATACTTTCCGAATACACTATATACTGTTCTATCCTAAGTATTCTATATATACTAAATATTCTATACTGTCCATGTCTATATATACTAAATATTCTATACTGTCCATGTCTATTTACCCCGTCACACATACTGTATGTGTATGCGACCAATACATGATTTGAAGTCAGTATGAAGGAAGTTGGGGGATGTTTCGTGAGCCAATGATAACTAGCATTAGCACAATGACTGGTAGATAAAGGGCTTCATTGCCAATATCTCGACCTACCCCTTTAAACAAAAACTAAATAAAGATGGATACATATTTAATCAGGTCCACACACAGCAATACTAAAGCCAAGTATTGTATATATTAGTAGGATAAGACACACGTACATTGTACATCCATATATCACTGGATTACAACATAATAAAATATATATTTATCAAATTCCGTCACTGTATGGTGGACCTGTGACAATATTCCTTCCTCAGATCCCCATGTCATCAAAGCTGCAGGGTGTGTGGGACAGGAATCAAAGAGTCTTTCAACAGAACTGTCTGATCTCTTAGAGGATTGGCCACAAGTAACCAATATCTGAGTCCATGTCTTTTTTTCATGTCAGAATGAACATAACGTTTGAGTGGAAGATTGATACTTTAGGCATTTTCAGTGCACTGGAGTAATTGACACAATGTTTTGCTTGCCTTTTGGATTGGCTATGAGATTCCATTTGACTATATTACTACATTTGAAGTCGGAAGTTTACATACCACGCCGTTTTTCAACCACTCCACAAATTTCTTGTTAATAAACTATAGTTTTGACAAGTCGGTTAGGACATCTACTTTGTGCATGACACAAGTAATATTTCCAACAATTGTTTACAGACAGATAATTTCACTTATAATTCACTGTATCACAATTCCAGTTGGTCAGAAGTTTACATACACTAAGTTGACTGTGACTTCAAACAGCTTGGAAAATTCCAGAAAATTATGTCATGGCTTTAGAAGCTTCTGATAGTCTAATTAACATCATTTGAGTCAATTAGAGGTGTACATGTATTTCAAGGCCTACCTTCAAACTCAGTGCCTCTTTGCTTGACATCATGGGAAAATCAAAAGAAATCAGCCAAGACCTCAGGAAAAATGTGTAGACCTCTACATGTCTGGTTCACCCTTGGGAGTAATTTCCAAACGCCTGAAGGTACCACGTTCATCTGTACAATCAAAAGTACGCAAGTATAAACACCTTGGGACCACGCAGCCATCATACCGCTCAGGAAGGAGACGCTTTCTGTCTTCTAGAGATGAACGTACTTTGGTGTGAAAAGTGCAAATCAATCCCAGAACATCAGCAAAGGACCTTGTGAAGATGCTGGAGGAAACAGGTACAATATCCACAGTAAAATGAGGTCTATATTTAACATAACCTGAAAGGCCGCTCAGCAAGGAAGAAGCCAATGCTCCAAAACCTCCATTAAAAAAGCCAGACAACGGTTTGCAACTGCACATGGGGACAAAGATCGTATTGTTGTCTTTTGCAGGAAAAAGGGGGAGGCTTGCAAGCCGAAGAACACCATCCCAACGGAGAAGCACGGCGGTGGCAGCATCATGTTATGGGGGTGCTTTGCTGCAGAAGGTATTAGAGTGGCCATCACAAGCCCTGACCTCAATCCCATAGAAAATGTGTGGGCAGAACTGAAAAAGCATGTGCGAGCAAGGAGGCCTACAAACCTGACTCAGTTACAGCAGCTCTGTCAGGAGGAATGGGCCAAAATTCTCCCAACTTATTGTGGGAAGCTTGTGGAAGGCTACCCGAAACGTTTGTCCCAAGTTAAACAATTTTAAAAATGTAAATGTAAATGTAAAAGCAATGCTACCAAATACTAATTGAGTGTATGTAAACTTCTGACCCACTTCGGCATGTGATGAAATAAATAAAAGCTGAAATAAATCATTCTCTCTTCTATTATTCTGACATTTCGCATTCTTAAAACAAAGTGGTGATCCTAACTGGCCAAAGACAGGGAATTTTTACTTTGATTAAATATCAGGAATTGTGAAATTTAAATTTAAATGTATTTGGCTAAGGTGTATGTAAACTTTCGACTTCAACTGTATATATACTAGTTCATTTAGTTCCATGTCACTTCAGATTCACAGACATTGTTATTGTGAGTGTTTGATACATGGAAGCTCATACACATATTTGCATCACTCACGCACACTGTCACTCTTATTTATCTTAGAGCTACATTATCTATGTGTCACCATTGTCATTGGTCCAGTGTGGCTCATTTTGTAGAGCATTGCACTTGCAATGCCAGGGTTGTGGGTTTGATTCCTACAAGGGAGCAGAGCAATAAATTATTGAAATGTTGCTCTGGATAATTGTGTTTTCTCAGAATGTAAATGTATTTCTCATAATGCAATTTTGAATTCTGACTGAATCAAACTCCAGTATTATTTTCTAATAGGACTCTATTTCCCATTTCTAATATCTTAATGACTGGTTGGATTATGTCAGGAATATATTTTTTAACCTTTTGTCTCTTAATGAGGTGTTCAGTTTCGTTCTCCGCTCCATTCCCCTTTTGAAGAGATAAACAGCTTACCTCTGGCATGACACCTTCAGCTTTTATAACTTTTAAGCACCTGGAGGTCCACTTCTGAGCTGTTAATTTGATAAGTGAAAGGATCTCTCACTTAGTAATCATGTTCTAGACAATTAAATATGAAGAATTAGACTGGTCTGAACAACTTTTCAGTGGCAATTATGCGGAACCATCTGAGTTATGATGTTCCATTTAAAAATATGAGTCCTTCTCCATGATAAAGGGAGGCTTCATTATGTGTGTGCAAAGTTGCAGATGGAATTGTGTTGTTTTTTTGGTTGCCAACTATCGACTTCATCCCTTTTCGGTTTGAGTTTTCACGTGGAGTAAGCGAGCACATTGTTTACAGAAGTAGTGCATTGTTTTAAAAACCTTGGACAGTGGTTCAGTGGCAATGCTAGTTTCAGAACCGTTGACGGTGGCGTGATGATAGTGCTGCAGTAGTTTCAGAACCATGGAGTGCTCCATATGCTGCCTTTGGATAGTGTAGTAGTGCCTGGGAAATAAATCAGTTATTCTGTTTTTATGTAATGATATGCAGCTCATAGCTAATTTAAGCTAGCATACCACTTAGAAGAATGACTGGATGACATATATTTAAATGTGTGTTTATCTGATTGTGTATGGATCTTTTTATCTTGGAACAGTTCTACCTTCTTGTCTGCCAGGTAATGTTGTGATTCACTTCATGGAATCAATTTCACAGCCTATTTCTACAGCATCCCCTCCAAGATCAGGCTGAATGTCATTTTAGAGAAGGATTTGTCTCGCTTCGGGTGCACAAGCTTTTCTAATGTATTTAGGAATACCTTTCTGAATTCATCATAACTGCTTGCAGAACATCTTGATTAGTATGAAAGACTTACACTTACGTGTCAATAAAAAGTAGACAGTGAGTATGTTTAAATGCACACTTATAATTAAATATTAAACTGATTATGGTGAATAGGCTGAGTATGGCATGTAAACAACTTACTCTGATTATGTTCATAGGCGTAAGGTCATAATCAGAGTAAGCATACACTGCTTTAAAAAACTAGATTATTGAGTAATCTTTAGAATTATTAGGACATGTAAATACCTTAATCGAAATTCCAGCTGTGTATTTGATCTGTGCATGTGCTAGCATGAGCAGCTTCTCTCTTTTGAGAGAGTGAAATGAGTTCGGAAAATGTTTAAGGTTGCATCTTATAATTTTCACATACAAACTTCATATGTCTGAACTCAGAATTAAATTAGCCCCCTCAAAAATACTATGGTCGTTTTGATAGAATGTTTATTTTTATTAGTGATTTCCTCCATTTATCAAAGTCCCATCATGTATCCTAACTCTGGCTGGATTCCAATAGGAATTACATATCAATATGTACGCCAGCATAATGTGACTTGCCCGATGTTTCCTGCAAACCAGGAGTTTCAGACCACTGTGTTAGAGGAAAACTAGGTTGTCAAAGAATGGCCTTGTGAATTTGTCACAACCTGGATTTTAACCTTTATTTTATGACTTTTCCAGAAACGAAAATTAAACCAAAAATGAAAGATATTGTCTGACGAAATAAAAAAAGGACACAGTTTGATGAAAAAGCTTTAAATAAAGGTTAAAATCCAGGCCCTGTGATATGATTAACAAAAACACAGGACCATACTTATGATATATGTCACATAATAAAGAGTTTAAATTCAATGCTAAAATATTCACTTAGGCACCCACTTGGTGAAGGTTACAGGAGTGAGTGGTAATGGTAATGGTAACTTTAAAATTTACTCGAAAGGCAAACTGAGAAAGGTTTTACACCCACAGTATTAAAACAACATTTTATAAATACATTTTTGCCACTTAAAAGGGAATAAACTGTTTTGTCACTGTGGTGGTACCCTTTTTCTAAAGGTATGCTTGTGTATCTGTTGTTATATGATCAAATCAATTCTGTATGTGTTATTAGTAGTAATTAACTAGGAAGTCGGGGCACCACGGGAAAATGTTGTTTATGGAGTTGCAATTTCCTGAATATAACTCTTCAGATATTTTATTATCATATCGATTACAGTCTTCAATTAATGTATTATTACCTAATCAATCTCATTCCTGAATGTCACAAACCCTTGGATACCTACATGAACAATAGCATCATAAATCAGTGATATACAAATTGGCTTAATTCTGTATTTACTAACTAACTAATCAATCACAGAATTACATAAACACACACAATATGTCATACATTGGTTATTAACATGACACAAAGAAAAGTGTACGAAACGGATATGACGGCTTGGTGACAAAGGAAAGGGGTGGGGACAGCTCTGGTCCGTCTGCTGGATAATAGTTAATCAGAGAGTCTCTGGTTGCGTTCCCCAGAAGTCGCAAGTTATTTTGTGGTTGTAGCTTGTTATAATTTGTAGATTAGTTAGTAGATTTCTTAGCCATTTCAACATGGGAATGATCTCCGCGTTCTCCGGTCGTGTCCTTCGGTAGAGTTACCAACCATTTCAACATGTAGTGACAGCTTCCATGTTTTCTGGCCTAATGTACATTTTGTCAGAAATGGCTTTTATACTTTTATACTTTTTGTAAAAAAAAAGGGGGCGTTCCCTAGCTGTGCTCACGGGGGAGTGGCCACTGACTGATCCTAAGTTACTATGATGAACAATTCTCATTTAGAAGACTAAGATCACATTGTTATCTTTCTAAAAGTATTCCTATACTCAATCATTTATTTTATACAACATTCGGATACAAACCCCATAATTGAGAATTCTATACAAACAAAGAAACAGTAATGTGTGTCTCCTGTCCTTCATGAGGTCACCAAATGAAACAAACTCGACATGACTGCTCCTTAAGTGTCCACGGACCACTCCAACTGCTTGGAGTACAGAACTACTGTTAAATTATTCAACCTTTTGATGTCCAAGTATCTCTCTGTGTTCCAGTCACATTCCAATCTCGATACTACAGAGCCCAGAAGCAGAGTATTTTACGACTGCAGTAAAGCCCCCCCACCCACCCACCTCTGTGGGAGAGAGGGGGTGCTGTAGAGCAGACTTATTGTAACCCGATCCTTCATATCTTCACAGGAGAGTTATGACACTGTGGAAAATGGTACTATATAGTCCCCTAATGTACATTATTGTCTCCTTTAAGGTACGTAAGTGTAAAATTATTTACCTATAACTAAAGGTGCAAAGGACGTACCTTACAATGTATGACTACATGACAAGCATTGGTGCCCCTTAAGTAAAATTCGAAACCTTTTTTTCTGAGAGTGTAGTGAAATGAGATGGCCACTTCACGCAGATTGTTTATCGCATGTGAGTGCTCTAAGCATCGATAATAGCGACACAGTATGTTGCAGATGTGCTGTCCTCATTCCCTTCCAGCAACATAATATTGTTTTCTGCCTTTCTCTACCTCTCTGTCTGTCACTTTGATACTGGCCATTTGGCCATCTTGTGCCTTCATACCTAAACTAGACTGGTTGTTCTGGAAGCTTTTCAGTCTCAATATTTCTTCTCCACGATTAAAATGCTGTCACTGGTGATTGATTATTAGTGCTCATCCTGTAAACCACTCAAACTTTCAGATGCATTTCCTGTAAATCAGTAGTGCAATCAGCTTTATTCAATGATTGAAAGCAACTTTGAGGGACATTTTTGGGTGAATTTTTACTCTTCATATTCAGAGATTATATTTAGAGATTTAACAAGCACAATATTTCAGAATTGGAACTTGTAGGACAAGAGGAAGTATAATTCCTTTCAGAATTACGAACTTGATCCATGTTCCTCAAGCACATACCGTACCTGTCATGGCTAAGTGACAACAAAGAACAACAAACAAACCAACAAGGAAGCAGATGAGAGGTCTGTGGCCCTGCAGAGCCGGTGGTGAAGGCCTACAGATGCTGCAGAGATACACTGAAGTAGATAATGCCCTGCCTGGCTCCGCAGATGACCTTGGGGCCCTACATTTACATAGTTTCGATGTAGTTTTCATTTATCCTTGACTGTTTTCAGTGACTGGAAAGCATGTTATACAAACTTTAATAATTGGCATGTGTCCACAAATACAATACTGAAGTAAAGTTCACTCTCGCGTGGGTTTGAGTTGTGTTGACTGACTATTTCTCATCCTTTTCAAGAGCTCACCCCATTACCTTTAACATCACTACTATTGAAGAGTTTTCCTCAGTGTTTATCACAATTTCATAACTTATCCATTTTTAATTTCAAATTATGACTTTATATCTAAATGTGTTTGTTAGCATTTGAGTGAAAGGAGGGGAGTTAGAGAGCTGTACAGAGGGTGAGAGAGATTTTTCATGGTGCATCAGTTCTGGTTTATCCATGTGTTTCTCTCTAGGGGATGTTGCCACACAATGTGCTATGGTGGATGGGTGTCACACAGTATTATGGTGGATCATGCAGGTTATCGCCCAGCTGTATCAATGTTCACTATCTGCCTCCATTTTTATCAGATTGCATGTGTTGCTCACAAAATGCTGCGTCACTTTAACTCCAAAATAAGTCACAATGCATGGATAACCCCTTAAGTTAATCGTTCTGCTGAAACACGATGTGCTATCACTCACAGATCTGCACAATACCATTGAGGAGACTCACAAAATGTCTGTACACAGGAAAATAGACACTACTCTGTTCCCACATTAACCTGAAGTACTACCAAATACAATCTCCATTGAACCAAAACAATTTACTTTACCACTACATTCCCCTACCAAGCTATGCAAACTGTTTCTGGACACATAAACAAAAGAGTGCTGTTCCCAGAGTAGGATGTGTGAATCTTGATTTATCTACTCACGAGGAGCGTGACCTCAATTTCCAGTGTCTACCACTTGCGGGAAAACAGAGGTTCTTCCATGGAGAGAGAGGAAGGTGGTGAGTTAGTATTGTTTTACTCCTGAGGGCAAATTCATGTCCACAAAGCAACTCCTCTATGAACCTTTTCTTTCCAGGGTCACTCTGGGGTGGTGTGATTTTATTTCACACCAAGTGATGTTGATAACTGTGTTTCTGAGGTCTGCGGAGTGTGGAGAAAGAAGCTTCGAGTGCAGCATCCCGGTGGTCTATGTGTGGTCTCGATCTGGCAATTTGTAAAATGCCATTATTTTCTCCCATTTTGCTACCACAACCGTCATCCTCTGGGGTATTGATAGCTTGTTGACCACTTGCAGTGTGCCATATTCCATCAGGTGTCATGTGTAAACAAGACTCCACTCTCCTTATTGATTTGCTGAGACGCCTAGTGGTGTGTGTTGAAAGTGATCATTTTGGCCTTTTATTGTTATTCTTCCCGTGTTCACTAATGAATATCTAAGCCATAAACTCAAATGGCTTCATATGCAAATTGATGTGTCTCTATATGATGATGATGATGAATATGACAGGGACAATGTATTACTGTGAATGGATGTTCACCCAATGCAACAGAAAAATAATGCGTGTGTGTGCGTGTGTGTGCGTGCATGCATGCGTATGTGTGTGTGTGTGTATTCACCCCCGTGCACATGTTTTGGAGGCCTATGTGCGTGAGTGTATGGGCTATTCACAATTCCTTGCCTTCAGTGCAATTTCATTTCCGTTTTCATTCAGCGAACCCTCAAGCTGTGTCCATTGATTTAAACTGTGCCCAACAAAGGTAGAGGAAGGCCATTATTTGTCAGTAATTGATTGCTTTGTCGGTGTAGCAGCAGACTGAAACAGAAAGTGTCACTATCTACTATCCATCCTACTGAATGTGCTATATAGTGAATGAAACCTGACAATGTCATTATTTCACATTACAAACAACATTTAAGAATAACGCAGACTTATTATAAATTCAAATGTGTGAACTGCCAATGTGACTTTTACATTTCCATATGAGTTTGTCACAACAATTACACACTTATACTCTGATGAATACATATAAGTAATATGGTCACTCAGTGCACATAGAGACAATTTCAAAAGCAATTACATTTTCTATTTAGTTCTTGAATGATATTGGTGTATATCGGAATGTGTAAATCCAATGAATTAATCATTTTTGAATCACTCTGTGCCTCTCTGCATGAAGGAGTGTCTTTTCCCAGCATTGCCGTGTCTGCATATAGATACTGACTTATAACTCTTTCAATTAGGCCAAAGCCCCATTGTACAGTACCCAGCAAGCTGTACACGCAATGTCGTAAATCATGCCAGATTAGAAACAATCAGATAGACCAGAGCTAAATGTAGAAATGAATCCACCTCCAAATGCGCATTGAAGTTTTAGATTTGTTCATTAATTTGCTTTCATTTTTGCATCCAACAGCGCTTGGCTTGATGAAGATTAGATGTGGTGGGTGATTTGAGTAAGCTTATGCTTAAATCATTCATTTACTCAAATGTAAGAACCAAACCCTATTTCTAGTGCTGTTGCTTAGTGTCTGAGACAGCTTGTTTATTTGTCCGTGATTAATGCTCTCTGTGAGCAGATATTAATTTACATTTTCTAGTGTCCTCATACTTTTCAATGCACATGTAGTCTTATGTGTCACCAATGAGTCTGAGTGCATGACTTTCATTCAAGGTTCATCACCAAATCATTAGCCTGAATTATGACTTTTATTCTGTTCTTTAAAGACTTACAGTTCAAGTCGGAAGTTAACATACACTTAGGTTGGAGTCATTAAAACCCGTTTTTCAACCACTCCACACATTTCTTGTTAACAAACTATAGGTTTGGCAAGTCAGATAGGACATCTACTTTGTGCATGACACAAGAGATTTTTCCAACAATTGTTTACAGACAGATTATATCACTAATAATTCACTGTATAACAATTTCAGTTGGTCAGAAGTTTACATACACTAAGTTGACATCATTGACATCATTTGAGTCAATTGAAGGTGTACCTGTGGCTGTATTTCAAGGCCTATCTTCAAACTCAGTGCCTCTTTGCTTGACATCATTGGAAAATCAAAAGAAATCAGTCTCAGAAAAGAAATTGTAGACCTCCACAAGTCTGGTTCATCCTTGAAAACAATTTCCAAATGCCTGAAGCTACCACATTCATCTGTACAAACAATAGTACACAAGTATAAACAACATGGGACAACGCAGCCGTCATACCACTCAGGAAGAAGACGCGTTCTGGCTCCTAGAGATGAACATACTTTGGTGCGAAAAGTGCAAATCAATCCCAGAACAACAGCAAAGGACCTTGTGAAGATGCTGGAGGAAACAAGTACAAACGTATCTATATCCACAGTAAAACGAGTCCTATATCGATATATCGACTTGAATATCGACCTGAAAGGCCGCTCAGCAAGGAAGAAGCCACAGCTCCAAAACCTCCATTAAAAAAAGCCAGACTACGGTTTGCAACTGCACTTGGGGACAAAGATCGTACTTTTTGGAGAAATGTCCTCTGGTCTGATGAAACAAGAATAGAACTGTTTGGCCATAATGACCATTGTTATGTTTGGAGGAAAAAGGGGGAGGCTTGCAAGCCAAAGAACACCATCCCAACCGTGAAGCATGGGGGTGGCAGCATCATGTTATGGGGGTGCTTTGCTGCAGGAAGGACTGGTGCACTTCACAAAATAGATGGCATCATTAGGGAGGAAAATTCTGTGGATATATTGAAGCAACATCTCAAGACATCAGTCAGGAAGTTAAAGCCTGGTCGCAAATGGGCCTTCCAAATGGACAATGACCCCAAGCATACTTCCAAAGTTGTGGAAATATGGCTTAAGGACAACAAAGTCAAGGTATTGGAGTGGCCATCACAAAGCCCTGACCTCAATCCTTTAGAACATTTGTTGGAAGAACTGAAAAAGTGTGTGCAAGCAAGGAGGCCTACAAACCTGACATAGTTACACCAGCTCTGTCAGGAGGAATGGGCCACAATTCATCCAACTTATTGTGGGAAGTTTCTGGAAGGCTACATGAAACATTTGACCCAAGTTAAACAATTTAAAGGCAATGCTACCAAATATGAATTGAGTGTATGTAAACTTCTGACCCACTGGGAAAGTGATGAAAGAAATAAAAGCTGAAATAAATAATTCGCTCTACTATTATTCTGGCATTTCACATTCTTAAAATAAAGTGGTGATCCTAACTGACCTAAGACAGGGAATGTTTCCTCGGATTAAGTGTCAGGAATTGTGAAAAACTGAGTTGAAATGTATGTAAACTTCCGACTTCAACTGTATTAGTTATGCTAGTACTGGTGATGGCATTATGGGAGAAAGACTAAGCGTTGTGATACCAGCATTCAAACTGTGTGATAAAGTTAGAGTAACAGAACAAAGTGTTGGACGTGAAACAGAACCTTTCCCCACTTTAATCCAATCTGGACCTAGCCATCATCTTCAGGACCTGTTAGCTCCTGAGCAAGTAGACCATCCTCACATTGTACTGTATGTGCAGTCTCTTTGCAGGCCTATTCCATTTCCAGGGCTTTTCTTTGAGGGGTGTCAGTGCCTTAAGCACTAGCCCCCTGAATTCCAACAGAATAATTTCATCAGTATGCCCAGAGATCTCATTACAGAAGACTGTCTGAATACAGCAGGCTGGGTGATTGACAGACTGAAGGTACTTTCAGGGGTGTTCATAGTTAAATTGTATTTCACTTCCCACTTCGTCTATCAGCGCTTAGTCAGTCAGCCTCCCACATTGCTCTGACACATTATGGGAAGGTTTGTGGGTGGAAGGGATGTGTTAGCGTGATTCAGTGAGGCTGTGTGTGTGCGTGTGTTTGTGTATGTTCTCTTCTGATGTACAGTATGTGGAGCTAACATACGTGACACAGTAAAAATGTATGAGACCGGCAACTTTCCAATGGGTGTGTGGGTAACTATCCCTAAAAGAGAGATTTTATTTTCACATTTGAATACAGATAAGAAAACATGGATTAATGATGAATTTAATATAATGAGGCCGTTTCCTCTACATCCACACTTAGCACATCTGCGGAGACAACAGCTTCCCGAGCACTTAATGTCATGGAAAGTATGTCACCTTCAACTGAGTTTACACAAATTAATAATAATCTTGAGAGTTTATTTGATGACTAAGTCTTTTTTTTTTGCTCTGAGATCTACGCTGAAACCGTTTTTGGGAGTATCTCAAGGGCAACCGGGGTACTAGTACATTGTCAGATGAAAGCTACACAGCATCTCACTAATGAAATGCAAACCTTCCTAGTTCCAAGGCTTTTCTCTGAAGTTTGATGCTTAAAAGTCTCATTTTGAACAAGAAACTGATATGGGAAGACATTGCACTTTTTTATATGGGCCCCTCTACACCATTCATCCTTTCTCTCATTTCTCTCAAAAACTCCACTCTCGCTGTGTTAGAAAAAAGGTTTCCAAAAGGGCTCTTGGGGAGGCATAGGGTTCTACCTAGAACAGTTTTGATCAGAATAACCCTTTTTGGAAGACAAGGCAAAGGGTTCGACCTAGAACAGGGGTGGGCAAACTTTTTGACTCAAGGGCAACATCGGAATTTTGAAATTCAATGGACGCACGCATTTTTTGGGACGACCAATTGTTTGTTAAAATCAATTTACAGGGGCCTCCCGAGTAGCACTGCAGTGCTGTAGTGCTTGAGGCGTTACTACAGACCCGGGTTCGATCCCAGGCTGTGTCACAGCTGGCTGTGACTGGGAGACCTATGAGGCGGCGCACAATTGGCCCAGCGCTGTCTGGGTTAGGAGAGGGTTTGGCAGGCCGAGATATCCTTGACTCATCGCGCTCTAGCAGCTAATGTGGCGGGCCAGGCGCATGCATGCTAACACGGTCACCAGATGTACGGTATTTTCTCCGACACATTGGTGCTGCTGGCTTCCGGGTTAAGCGGGCATTGTGTTAAGAAGCAGTGCGGCTTGGCTGGGTAGTGTTTCGGAGGATGCACGGCTCTTGCCCTTCGCCTCTCACGAGTCCCTATGGGAGTTGCAGTGATGGGACACGACTGTAACTACCAATTGAATAGTGCAAAATTGGGGAGAATGCGGCCCGCGGGCTGTACTTTGCCCCCCCCCCCCACCCTCTTGACCTAGAACCTTTTTTGGAAGAAAGGGTTCTTTAATGAATATTTGGAACGCAAGAAGGATTCTACATAGAACCATTTATAATAATTCCCAGCATGCTCTATTGCAAGGAGATTTTCATTGTTTGATTAATTGTAATATTTGTGTTTTTGCATGTACATTGATTGGTTGATACATTTTACGCTGCACAAAGATAAATGACAGAGTTTTCTAAACAAATCCATTCTGTTAGAATTTAATTTACTGCACCCAATACTGAGATGGTTGTTCCAGTTTAGATGATTGAGGTAGTCTCAGTCATTCCTACCCTGGCGGTCATTCTGAATTAAAGTTGTGGGTGATTAACAATGCTACTCTGTCTGGATTCCAATAGGAATTACACATCACTTTGTAAGCTAGCATAATGTGACTTGCAGGCCTGATGTGGCCTGTAAACCAGGAGATTCCTGGTAATTCCTGGCAGTAATAAAGCCTCTCTTGAAAAAGCCAAACCTTGAGCCAGAAAATATAAAAAACTATCGGCCTATATCGAATCTTCCATTCCTCTCAAATTTTTTAGAAAAGGCTGTTGCGCAGCAACTCACTGACTTCCTGAAGACAAACAATGTATACGAAATGCTTCAGTCTGGTTTTTGACCCCATCATAGCACTGAGACTGCACTTGTGAAGGTGGTAAATGACCTTTTAATGGCATCAGACTGATGGCATCAGACTTTTAATGGCATCAGACTTTTAATGGCATCAGACTTTTAATGGCATCAGAATGGCATCAGACTCGTGCTCCTAGACCTTAGTGCTGCTTTTGATACCATCGATCACCACATTCTTTTGGAGAGATTGGAAACCCAAATTGGTCTACACTGACAAGTTCTGGCCTGGTTTAGAACTTAGTGTTTAGTGCTAAATACGGCTGCTAGAATCCTGACTAGAACCAATTTGTTTTTATCATATTACTCCAGTGCTAGCCTCCCTAAACTGGCTTCCTGTCAAGGCAAGGGCTGATTTCAAGGTTTTACTGCTTACCTACAAAGCATTACATGGGCTTGCTCCTACCTATCTCTCTGATTTCGTCCTGCCGTACGTAGCGTACGAGACGCAGGCCTCCTAATTGTCCCTAGAATTTCTAAGCAAACAGCTGGAGGCAGGGCTTTCTCCTATAGAGCTCCATTTTTATGGAATGGTCTGCCTACCCATGTAAGAGACGCAAACTCGGTCTCAACCTTTACGTCTTTACTGAAGACTCATCTCTTCAGTGGGTCATATGATTGAGTGTAGTCTGGCCCAGGAGTGGGAGGGTGAACGGAAAGGCTCTGGAGCAACGAACTGCCCTTGCTGTCTCTGCCTGGCCGGTTCCCCTCTTTCCACTAGGATTCTCTTTCTCTAACCCGATTACAGGGGCTGAGTCACTGGCTTACTGGGGCTCTTTCATGCCGTCCCTGGGAGGGGTGCGTCACTTGAGTGGGTTGAGTCACTGATGTGATCTTCCTGTCTTGGTTGGTGCCACCCCCCTTGGTTTGTGCCGTGGCAGAGATCTTTGTGGGCTATACTCGGCCTTGTCTCAGGATGGTAAGTTGGTGGTTGAAGATATCCCTCTAGTGGTGTGGGGGCTGTGCTTTGGCAAAGTGGGTGGGGTTATATCCTTCCTGCTTGGCCCTGTCCGGGGGTGTCCTCGGATGGGGCCACAGTGTCTCCTGACCCCTCCTGTCTCAACCTCCAGTATTTATGCTGCAGTAGTTTGTGTCGGGGGGCAAGGGTCAGTTTGTTATATCTGGAGTACTTCTCCTGTCCTATTCGGTGTCCTGTATGAATTTAAGTGTGCTCTCTCTAATTCTCTCTTTCTCTCTTTCTTTCTCTCTCTCGGAGGACCTGAGCCCTAGGACCATGCCCCAGGACTACCTGACATGATGACTCCTTGCTGTCCCCAGTCCACCTGGCCGTGCTGCTGCTCCAGTTTCAACTGTTCTGTCTTATTATTATTGGACCGTGCTGGTCATTTATGAACATTTGAACATCTTGGCCATGTTCTGTTATAATCTCCACCCGGCACAGCCAGAAGAGGATTGGCCACCCCACATAGCCTTGTTCCTCTCTAGGTTTCTTCATAGGTTTTGACCTTTTAGGGAGTTTTTCCTAGCCACCGTGCTTCTACACCTGCATTGCTTGCTGTTTGGGGTTTTAGGCTGGGTTTCTGTACAGCACTTTGAGATATCAGCTGATGTACGAAGGGCTATATAAATACATTTGATTTGATTTGATTCCTAATGCCACTGTGTTAGGGTATAACTTGGCCCTCAAAGAAAGGGCTTATGATATATGTAAGATATTATCATCAATAAATCAAATCAAATTTTATTTGTCACATACACATGGTTAGCAGATGTTAATGCAAGTGTAGCGAAATGCTTGTGCTTCTAGTTCCGACAATGCAGTAATAACCAACAAGTAATCTAGCTAACCATTCCAAAACTACTACCTTATAGACACAAGTGTAAAGGGATAAGAATATGGTACAGAGCGGCATAGGCAAGATACAGTAGATGGTATTGAGTGCAGTATATACATATGAGATGAGTATGTAAACAAAGTGGCATAGTTAAATTGGCTAGTGATACATGTATTACATAAAGATGCAGTAGATGATATAGAGTACAGTATATACATATACATATGAGATGAATAATGTAGGGTATGTAAACATTATATTAGGTAGCATTGTTTAAAGTGGCTAGTGATATATTTGACATCATTTCCCATCAATTCCCATTTTTAAAGTGGCTGGAGTTGAGTCAGTGTGTTGGCAGCAGCCACTCAATTTTAGTGACTGTTAGTAACAGTCTGATGGCCTTGAGATAGAAGCTGTTTTTCAGTCTCTCGGTCCCAGCTTTGATGCACCTGTACTGACCTCGCCTTCTGGATGATAGCGTGGTGAACAGGCAGTGGCTCGGGTGGTTGCTGTCCTTGATGATCTTTATGGCCTTCCTGTGACATCGGGTGGTGTAGGTGTCCTAGAGGGCAGGTAGTTTGCCCCCGGTGATGCGTTGTGGGCGGAGCAGTTGCCATACCAGGCGGCGATACAGCCCGACAGGATGCTCTCGATTGTGCATCTGTAGAAATTTGTGAGTGCTTTTGGTGACAGGCCGAATTTCTTCAGCCTCCTGAGGTTGAAGAGGCATTGCTGCGCCTTCTTCACGATGCTGTCTGTGTGGGTGGACCAATTCAGTTTGTCTGTGATGTTTACGCCGAGGAACTTAAAACTTACTACCCTCTCCACTACTGTTCCATCGATGTGGATAGGGGGGTGTTCCTTCTGCTGAAGTCCACAATCATCTCCTTAGTTTTGTTGACGTTGAGTGTGAGGTTATTTTCCTGACACCACACTCCGAGGGCCCCTACCTCCTCCCTGTAGGCCGTCTCGTCATTGTTGGTAATCAAGCCTACCACTGTTGTGTCGTCCGCAAACTTGATGATTGAGTTGGAGGCGTGCGTGGCCACGCAGTCGTGGGTGAACAGGGGGTACAGGAGAGGGCTCAGAACGCACCCTTGTGGGGCCCCAGTGTTGAGGATCAGTGGGGTGGAGATGTTGTTGCCTACACTCACCACCTGGGGGCGGCCCGTCAGGAAGTCCAGTACCCAGTCGCACAGGGCGGTTAGGGCAATGTGCAGTGTGGTTGAGATTGCATCGTCTGTGGACCTATTTGGGCGGTAGGCAAATTGGAGTGGGTCTAGGGTGTCAGGTAGGGTGGAGGTGATATGGTCCTTGACTAGTCTCTCACAGCACTTCATGATGACGGAAGTGAGTGCTACGGGGCGGTAGTCGTTCAGCTCAGTTACCTTAGCTTTCTTGGGAACAGGAACAATGGTGGCCCTCTTGAAGCATGTGGGAACAACAGACTGGGATAGGGATTGATTGAATATGTCCGTAAACACACCAGCCAGCTGGTCTGCGCATTCCCTGAGGGCGCGGCTGGGGATGCCGTCTGGGCCTGCAGCCTTACAATTTTAAAGGCTAGTAAGGCTGATGGAACCGTTCATAGAGGTTTTTAGGCAGAACCATGTATGGGGGGTTATTTGAAGAACATGACATACTGTATAGGGTTCTAGGTAGAACCCTCTGCAAAAGGTTCTACCCTGCACCAAAAAAAGGTTCCCGTATGGGGACAAACCAAGGAACCCTGTTTTTTTAAGTGTCGCAATGTTCATTTAAAATGCTTTAAAAACAATTCTAATAAATGCAACATTTGAACAATGGATGAAGATACACAAAAGTGCAGGGATTTTGGTGGGAATTCAGGTATTCAATTTATTGAACAATTATTTCTTAGAATGCACTTAGGTATACATTTTGTAATGGTAACAGATATTTTTTAAATACATTTTGTGTTAATTAAAATAAATAAAATGATATGTGCCTTATTCGCATAAATACAATGGGTGGATTTGCATATATTAATACATTACCATAAAGGAGTGGAACAGGTCTGCAACTTCCGAAAACCTGCTCTAGCTAGGCCTACCTGCACTCACCTTCTCTATCGAGGACTACCTGCACTCACCTGCTCTATCTAGGCCTACCTGCACTCACCTGCTCTATCTAGGCCTACCTGCACTCACCTGCTCTCTCTAGGCCTACTTGCACTCACCTGCTCTCTCTAGGCCTACCTGCACTATCGAGGCCTACCTGCACTCACCTGAGCTGTCTAGACCGCCTCATTATTTACTGCTGTTGTCATGTTCTGTTGCATAATTCAACAAGTATGTCAATAGCAAGATACCCTTGGATAAAAAACCAACACGCTTGACTATAGATTACACATATCGATACATACTTTACACTGTTTGCAAGATCAGACATAACATCCCTATAAACCGAGTGTTCATTTTTGAAAGTTGCTTTCATGTTAAAAAAAATGTCCGTGTACTCAATGATGACTTTTTAAAATTCCACAAAAATATGAACACCCATTAAAATAAAGTTCTTGTTCTTCTCTTTCCTTTGATGTTGGTGTCGAGACGAGGCATTAAATCCCAGATGAAGCTTTAACATTCTTATAGATGCAATGGAAAGACAATGTATTGCATCGAGCCCCTTTCAGCCATCACTGGGTTGTGTTTGACATGTCATTACAAACATTTCCGCGATCGTAACGTAACAGGAAAAAACTACAGGCACAAGCAAGAGTATAAAAATGACAGCAGTAAAATGAAAGCAATCAATCCAGAGAGATTACATTTGAAGTCGAAAGTTTACATACACCTTAGCCAAACACAATTCAACTCAGTTTTTCACAATTCCTGACATTTAATCCTAGTAAACATTCCCTGTCTTAGGTCAGTTAGGATCACCAATTTATTTTAAGAATGTGAAATGCCAGAATAATAGTAGATAGAAATATTTCTTTCAGCTTTTATTTCTTTCATCACATTCCCAGTGGGTCAGAAGTTTACATACACTCAATTAGTATTTGGTAGCATTGACTTTAAATTGTTCAACTTTAAATTGTCAAATATTTCAAGTAGCCTTCCACAAACTTCCCACAATAAATTGGGTGAATTTTGGCCCATTCCTCCTGACAGAGTTTGTGTAACTGAGTCAGGTTTGTATGCTTCCTTGCTCGCACACGCTTTTTCAGTTCTGCCCACAAATGTTCTAAAGGATTGAGGTCAGGGCTTTGTGATGGCCACTCCAATACCTTGACTTTGTTGTCCTTAAGCCATTTTGCCACAACTTTGGAAGTATGCTTGGGGTCATTGTCCATTTGGAAGACTCATTTGCAACCAAGGTTTAACTTCCTGACTGATGTCTTGAGATGTTGCTTTAATATATCCACATAATTTTCCTTCCTCATGAAGCCATCAATTTTGTGAAGTGCACTAGTCCCTCCTGCAGCAAAGCACCCCCACAACATGATGCTGCCACCACCGTGCTTCACGGTTGGGATGGTGTTCTTCGGCTTGCAAGCCTCCCCCTTTTTCCTCCAAATACAAAGATGGTCATTATGGCCAAACAGTTATATTTTTGTTTCATCAGACCAGAGGACATTTCTCCAAAAAGTACAATCTTTGTCCCTATGTGCAGCTGCAAACCGTAGTCTGTTTTTTTAAATGGTGGTTTTGGAGCATTGACTTCTTTCTTGCTGAGCGGCCTTTCAGGTCATTTCGATATAGGACATGTTTAACTGTGGATATTGATATTTTTGTACTTGTTTCCTCCAGCATCTTCACAAGGTCCTTTGCTGTTGTTCTGGGATTGATTTGCACTTTTCACACCAAAGTGCGTTCATTTCGTCTCCTTCCTGAGCGGTATTATGGCTGCATGGTCCCATGGTGTTTATACTTGCGTACAATTGTTTGTACAGATGAACGTGGTACCTTCAGGCATTTGGAAATTGCTCCCAAGGATGAACCAGACTTGTGGAGGTCTACACATTTTTCCTGAGGTCTTGGCTGATTTCCTTTTGATTTTCCCGTGATGTCAAGAAAAGAGGCACTGAGTTTGAAGGTAGTCCTTGAAATACATCCACTGGTACACCTTCAATTGATGCAAATTATGTCAATTAGCCTATCAGAAGCTTCTAAAGCCATTACATAATTTTCTGGAATTTTCCAAGCTGTTTAAAGTCACAGTCAACTTAGTGTATGTAAACTTCTGACCCACTGGAATTGTGATACAGTGAATTATAAGTGAAATGATCTGTCTGTAAACAATTGTTGGAAAAATGATCTGTGTCATGCACAAAGTAGATATCCCTAACTGACTTGCCAGAACTATAGTTTGTTAACATGAAATTTGTGGAGTGGTTAAAAAACGAGTTTTAATTACTCCTACCTAAGTGTATGTAATCTTCCGACTTCAACTGTATGTGACAAGTGGATTTTGCACCCTCAAACCCAGAACATAGAAAAGACAGATCCTCGGGTGGCGGGGCATGCCACGGTACTTTCAGTCCCTTTCTCCCCCATATGTGACTCTGGGTCCTTGAAAACGCAGATGCCTTGTCCATTCAATCTGTAATTGATTGTTGCTCTGTTGCCTGTGTAGCTTTGGTCATTTGGCGTTCTCTCTTCTCTCTCCTGTCTTTGAGAGCCAACCCTCAAAATGTGACTACAATTCAGACAACCTGTACAGGAGTGGATCCTCTGAATGAGACCATCTCACCAAGAACATTGAATGAATATGGTTTAAAATACTTTTAGAGGGTACTGTCTGTTCAGTGAATGAGTGCGTGCGTGGGGTAATAACACCCTTTCATTTTTACTTCTTACACATTAAATTGTATCTAGTAAGCAAACAATGGTTGATTTCCACATATCCAGGTTGCTAATTCCCTTTACCTTTCCATACCTACATCCATAACTGTAATTACCATTCTATTAGTGTGTCTTAGAATGAGACTCCCAAAGCTATATGACAAGCCTGTCAGGTTTGGGTTAGATGTAGTGGAAAGGGAGGAGAGTAGAGAAGAGGGGAGGACAGAGGAGGTGAAGTGAGGAGATCAAAAAAAGAATAATAAGCCCTCTCATGCTCCTCTCCAAGTATGTCCCAAGGTATGTTCAATAAAAGCCCCTGTGGTAATCACAGAATACACCCTCCTCCATACAGCTGTGACATCCCTCTTTCTTTATCTTCCTTTGCTTCTTTTCTCTGTGAGCCTCACCAATATGGAGGACCAAACTTTCTAGAATTAGAAATAAATTAATATATAAATACACACATAAATAGATAAATACATTAATAAATACATTAATAGACATACAGTATATATAAATAAATGAGCAATACAAAAATACTGACCAAAATTCATTCATTTTTCTCTACATATTTTTTATTCTGTTATTTTTCTGTTATTTTATTTTATTTAACTAGGCAATTTTTATTTAACTAGGCAAGTCAGTTAAGAACAAATTCTTATTTACAATGACGACCTACCAAAAGGCAAAAGGCCAAACAAATATTTAGGACAAAACACAAATTACGACAAGAGAGACAACACAACACTACATGACGAGAGACCTAAGACGACAACATAGCAAGGCAGCAACATATGACAACACAGCATGGTAGCAACACAACATGACAAGAACATGGTAGCAACACAACATGGCAGCAGCACAACATGGTAGCAGCACAAAACATGGTACAAGCGTTATTGGGCACAGACAACAGCACAAAGACAAGAAGGTAGAGACAACAATACATCACACGAAGCAGCCACAACTGTCAGTAAGAGTTTCCATGATTGAGTCTTTGAATGAAGAGATGGAGATAAAACTGTCCAGTTTGTGTGTTTTTGCAGCTCGTTGCAGTCGAAGGCTGCAGCGAACTGAAAAGAGGAGCGACCCAGGGATGTGTGTGCTTTCGGGACCTTTAATAGAATGTCACTGGCAGAACGGGTGTTGTATGTGGAGGATGTAGGGCTACAGTAGGTATCTCAGACAGATTGGAGTGAGGCCTAAGAGGGTTTTATAAATAAGCATCAACCAGTGGGTCTTACGACAGGTGCTGTGATGTGTCCTATAAGGAGCATTGGTGGCAAATCTGATGTCCGAATGGTAAAGAACATCTAGCCGCTCAAGAGCACCCTTACCTGCCGATCTATAAATTACATCTATGTAATCTAGCATGGGTATGCTGGTCATCTGAAACTGGGTTAGTTTGGCAGCTAGGATGAAAGAGGAGTAATTATGATCGAGGAATCCAAGTCTAGATATCTGTATATGTTCAATTATTTATCAAACTATTATCTAATTATTCACACTTTCATTAATTTAATCCATTAATATATTTCTGCATTTCTTCCTCCAACATGATAATAAAGGGGTGTCAATCAAACGTCTGTGGGTGATATCTAACACACCATTGGTTGATCAATGTCACGGTGCATTGATGGTCCAAAAAGTAAATCATCAAACTACACACACATTTGAGATATTTACAACCTAGCAAGTCGTATGGCTGCAATCAGGCGAGCAGTATCCAGAGACTTGGCAGTGCTGGCTAACGCTGCTGAAAACGATGCCTCTCCATGTGGAGGCAAGCATTGAAAACTTGGGTCAGCTTGCTGCTACAATGGACACAGAGGTGAGCCTGTTAGTTCTTAACAATTTGAAGGAATTTGAAGTTGCCCGATGACTTCACCAGAGTTCAGGTGATAACAGAGAGTCCTTGTGCAGCACACTATATTCACCCTCTGGGCCACCATAATCGCACTGTTTTTCAACTGGTCAGTCAGTACAGTACCGTTTCCGATTAATTAAATATTGAACAACGTTCTGTCGTACTGAACTCATCCCAGGAAAAGTCCAATTGAGCAATGCACCATGACATTGATCAACCAATGGTGTGTTAGATACCCCGCACAAACATTTGCTTGACACTGCCTCATTATCATACTGGAGGAAGATATACAGAAATAAACAAATGAAGAAATAATATTAATTAATGAAAGTGTGATTCATTATTGAAACAATTCTGTATCTATTCATGTATGCATTCATTCAACAATTTATGTATATGTGTATTCATTGATTTGTTCATATATTTATTTATTTATGTGTGCATTTATTAATTAATTTATTTGTAATTTTGGCAGGTTTGATCCGCCATACACCAGCTGTTGTTGCAGATGGGCTAAGCAGGAGCAGAGCCCACTCTAATAGCACTATCTATTCCCACATAAGCAGACAAACAAATGGAAGCAGCTTGGCCAACCATGTGAGAATTGCAACCTTTTGTAATTACGGCGATAAGGGTGCGTGCGAGCGAGTGCGCGAGTTAGTGCATGTGTGACAGTGATTGACAGTGTGACAAGTTTTACTAAGACAATATGCAGAGTGCCTGAGGTGTGATTAAGTTGATGGGTAGATAGCGGCTTAGAGGAATCAGACTTAGGTACAGAATAAGGGACTTGTCGAGGGTCCAATCTTGTTGTCTGTGGCATGCAAACCCTTTGGTTCCACAAGTACAGAGCATTAAAGCAAAGGTGGCTTCTATCGAAACGTGTTTGTGAGTATCAGCCTTCTATGGTGATAACATCAAGTGTCACACAGGAGAGTGGAGTGCTGTTCTGTGTGTAAGGAAAGTCAGACTGAAAATATTCAGGGGAAGATAAGAATCTCTGCTTGGTGGCAATTACACACAAGGACTGGGTTAATTAGGTTAAAAACAACCCAATTTGGACTCTTTGCTAACCTAGGTAGATATTGCACAGAACACACACTGGTTTATTTTGACACAGCAAGTTGAGTTGCTTGAATAACCCAACATGTTGGGTTGTTGGAATGACCCAAAAATGGGCTAATGAAACTATCGGTTGGGTATTTTTTACTTTCATATTTTACTTTTTAAAACTTTCATTTAATGGAATCTTCAGGGTATTTTCAGGAGGATTGGCTTATTAGGGGTGTGGCTTTCAGCTAGATCTTATTGGCCACCCATGAGAGTAAATTTCATTCCTGTTAATCGTTTTTACATACTTTACACATCCTTCTAGAATATGACAATTATTTAGTACGTACTATAATAAAGTGGTATCTATTCCAACAATGGTATTTGAATAGGCTTTTAGGGAACTCATTGAAACTACAAAAATGTCAATGTTCAACCGTAACATGTGATTATGATAACAGATGAACACAAATTACATTTACTCTCACAAGTGGCTAAAATGAACTATCTTAAAGCCACGCTCCTACTAAACTATGCCTCCAGTCTTCTGTACTTCCGGCGCCGACAGAGATGGACGCCTCGCTTCACGTTCCTAGGAAACTATGCAGTATGTGTATTTTTTTTACGTGTCACCCCAGATAATCTTAGGTTTTATTACATACAGTCGGAACTACTGGATATAAGAGCAACATCAACTCACCATCATTACGACCAGGAATATGACTTTCCCGAAGCGGATCCTGTGTTTTGCCCACCACCCGGGACAATGGATTGGATCCCAGCCCTGAACGAACTTTATTTGACTCTATGTAAACTGGAAACTACATATCCTGAGGCTGGATTCATTGAAAGCTGGGGATTTTAACAAGGCTAATCTGAAAACAAGACTCCCTAAATACTAACAGCATAACGATTGTGCGACCAGGGCTGGTAAAACCCTGGATCATTGTTATTCTAACTTCCACGATGCATATAAGGCCCTCCCCACCCTCCTTTTGAAAAAGCTGACCACGACTCCAATTTTTGCTTCCAGCCTATAGAGAGAATCTAAAACAGGAAGCTTCCTCTCTCAGGTCTGTTCAACGCTGGTCCGACCAATCTGATTCCACGCTTCAAGATTGCTTCCATCACGTTGATTGGGATATGTTCCGCATTGCGTCAAACAACAACATTGACGAATACGCTGATTCGGTGAGCAAGTTCATTAGCAAGTGCATTGGCGATGTCGTACCCACAGCAACTATTAAAACATTCCCCAACCAGAAACCGTGGATTGATGGCAGCATTCGTGCGAAACTGAAAGCGCGAACCATTGATTTTAACCAGGGCAAGGTGACCGGAAACATGACCGAATACAAACAGTGTAGCTATTCACTGTCAATCACTGGCAATCAAACAACTAAGCGTCAGTATAGAGACAAAGTAGAGACAATTCAAAGGCTCAGACACAAGAGGTATGTGGCAGGGTCTACAGTCAATCACGGATTACAAAAAGAAAACCAGCCCCGTCGCCCAGGATGTCTTGCTCCCAGACAGACTAAACAACTTCTTTGCTCGCTTTGAGGACAATACAGTGCCACTGACACAGCCCGCTACCAAAACCTGCGGACTCTCCTTCAGTGCAGCCGACGTGAGTCAAACATTTAAACGTGTTAACCCTCGCAAGGCTGCAGGCCCAGACAGCATCTCCAGCCGCTTCCCCAGAGCATGCGCAGAACAGCTGGCTGGTGTGTTTACGGACATATTCAATCAATCTTTATCCCAGTCTGCTGTTCCCATTTGCTTCAAGAGGGCCACCATTGTTCCTGTTCCCAAGAAAGCTAAGATAACTGAGCTAAACGACTACCGCCCCGTAGCACTCACTTCCATCATCATGAAGTGCTTTGAGAGACTAGTCAAGGACCCTATCATCTCCACCCTGCCTGACACCCTACAAACTGGAGGCTGTATTTATTGTAGCTGGAGACTTTAATAAAGAAAATATGTGACCGACCGTTGTGTTTTTACATTGGAAAAATGTAGAGACTCAGAGACAGAAAATGGTCTATCATACACTAGAGTTGAGGAACAATGGGAAAGTAATTCTGCTTTGAACGTTGATAAATTTGTAACCTCTCTTTTGAGAAAATGGCCCTGTTATGGTACATCTACTGGAGACCTCTTCTTTGTCTACAACCATTCAGCATCGTTAAGCTTTAACCCCACCCAGCTCTTTAAGGATTCCCATGAGGCCATGTACTAAACAACCAAAGATTTCAAGACTAAAAGCAGGTTTATACTACTGGTGTGTTCGTAAATTCCACCTGGAGTGCCAGAGTGTGTTCAGAGTGTGCTCTGGGCATTCATAAACTCAGAGTGTTGTCAGATTGGCCGTTCATGAATTCAGAGCATTTCGCTCTGGGAGCGTTCAGAGCGCACACTGTATGCTCTGGCTGAGGAGCAAGGTTGATCTGAGTGTTCTGACCTAACAACTGCAGTCTAGCACCCAAGCTAACTGGCTAATGTTGGCTAGCTTGCTAGCTACTTCCAGACACAAATGAGGGAACAGCTCACTCACCATTTTACTTGCCGTTGCAGAGCTTCTTAGGCTGTTTTTATGTTATCCAGAGCGTTGGTGACTGCAACGAGTGCTGCTGACAAGAATTGTATTACCTTTACTGCAAACATTTGCTTACACCGGCCATATTCAATGAGTGTTGAGCGTTTGTAAATTTGTCAGTTATTCATTTAATTTGCCAGAGCAAATTTACTAGCTATGTCTATCGACAGTTTCTATTGAAAGTATTACTTGCATAGTGGAGTCTTTTGTTTAGACATGTAGCTAGCTAGCTAGCTAAACAATGATCCATAATCCCAACTCATGACATTACTACCCCGCATGAATCTGTAGGTAGCTAACCAACCAGGTTCAATGTTAGCTAGCTCGCTGACGTCAGGCTGTAACTAGCAATGAAAATGGCTCTGAGATACAAATACTATTACTAAACAGATCATACACGTAACATTAGCTAGCAAGCCAGCAGTATGCTTTAACTTAAATTGAAATGAAAAGGACTTTCTTGACAAAATTAGAAACATGTAATATCTGAAAATGTAGCTAGCTAGACTATCTTACCTGTATACATGGATGGACGCTTTAGCCCTCTCTGTCACGAATGCCATGGCTGCCTTAGTTTACAGATGTAATCTGGAGACAGGTGTTTTATATAACAGACTTTTGTGTATTCTCTGTGGAAATGGAAGTGGACAAGATATTTTAGTAATAACCTCTGAGAACAGCTGCTTTGTGTAAAATGATTTATGTTGAATTGGAGTGACTTAGTGGTTTGAAAGGGTTGATCTCTCAGATCCGAAGTGTCAACTGGCAGACCTTAGTGAAGATGGACCTGTCATCAATCAAATGCCTAGAATGACAGACTGCAATCATACAAAAGGTAGCAATCATCGTTGATATTGAATGGACGGGAAATAATGGCCTTATTCCAAATAGCCATAGAGGTGTAAAAAGTAGCTATACGCTTGTGTGAACATGTATTCATGTGTACCAGCATTCGTGTGTGAGAATGAAATAAATGCAGGCTGGAGAGTGTAAGTTAGCCCCAAGTGGTTTCACTGGAGCTCTCTGGCCTCGTGATGAACTGCCTCTGTAGGAGAGCTCCAGTTTAAATATTCTTGTCCACGTAGAGCTGTAGCTCAGCTGTGACTGCAGCCTTGACTAGCTCCGTAGCTGACTTGGCTCTGTGCCAAGTTTTTTTCTCCCGTTGTCCATCCAAGAGATTCACAGCTGTATCCAGTGCCCATTGAGAGGACAGGTTTATAATAAACAAACAGATTGGGGCCAAGAATGATGTTTGGGTGCCCAGATAAGTAGAACGGGTCATACCACATCAGCACAATAGGGTCGCACTGAGACGTGACCTGGCACCAGACCATACCCCAGACACTGAGGGAGGGGGAAGAATCAGGAAGTCACAGCTATTACTTCTTGAGCTACTTGAGCTCTGGTTGAATATTTAGGCTCGTTGATTGAGAGAATGCAGATGATACCACAGATGATACTGACATTGGTCAACTCGGCAAGTGCTGGCATCCCAGAGAGAGAGAATTAAAGAGGGGCTAGTGGGGTAAACTGAGGTTAGAGGTACAGAGGGAGGAGGGAGAATGCCTGAACAATAAGAAAAAGGGACAAACTATTTCCATTGCCGTGCTTTATATTTTCTTTATCCTCTGTGTATTACAGACACATTTTTTAAAACTTAGTTTCATTTCCCCCCCTTAACATCGAAGGACAATTGCTAATGGATTTGCTAATGCCAGATTTGAAGGTCTCTGGTGCATTTGATGAGCACTGTCGCGAGACCAGTTCCACAGTAGCTAATGTAGCTCAACAATGGAGTTCTGCAATGTATATTAAAGTAGTGCATTCGTAATCAGTGTTAATGATATTGCTCTTGTGGAGATATTGTCATCCAGAGAATTCATTTCATGGAATGCCTGAAAATGTTCAAAGTTATCAGATTATTAGAATTTCACAAATAATTGTGAAAATCAGATCATCCTAAGTTATTCATTGAACTTTATTTAAAGTCTTTTATAGTCTCAAAGTCACTCAGGAAGAAGGTCTTCACCACTGAAAGTTGTCAGTGAAATAATGTTTCAAATCAGGAATACAGACAAATCTTAATTCCACAGATCAAATATATTTTGATTGTTTTATTTAAACTCACCTGTTTTGTCCTTCGGAGATTCAACCATTTTCTTAACTTGAAGGATACCCTTCATAATAGAAGAGTGTCCTTCATTAACAGCAGTGGAGTCTCGAATCCATTAATTGATTTTAAAATAAGTAGAATATTGTCTGTACTGTTTTTCAACTGCACTATCATGTTCTCGTTCGGCATTGCCATACAATTTGTACTGAAACAGACTCTCAAAGTATATCATGGAGGAAATGCATATTTTTTATTTCATCCGTAGAGAGTTTTGTGTTTTACTTGAAAAGAGTGTGAGAGAGGATTGGTTCCATACTGGTTCGATAGTCACTATTCATGCATGCTTCTTAGTTATCAGGATAGTGGGAGTAGAGTGAGAACGCAAAGCTTTGATAGGAAAATGATTGGCTTCCTGCTTTAAAACCCTCTAGAGTCTAAGCCAGGGGAGGGGGAGTTCTAAGCTAACATATGGCATTTTTTAAGATGGTCATACCAAGGATCATTTAGCTATTTGATGTAGAATTTAAGAGCCCCAAGATATCCCATATATAAATTGAATTTGGCCTTAGAAATGCATTGAGTAACAGATAACTACATGGAACAACGTATGGACCCAAGTGTCTGTCAAATATCTGAGATATATAAGAAAGATCAGGAAACTCATTTAATTACATTCTTTTACATGTATTTATCCCCTTATTCACTGAACTATCTCTATATATACTGTACTTCTATAATTCTTTTTTAAATTGGTACCGGTGACCTTCAGATGAGTCCTGTGAGGCTTGTGGGCGTCTTAGAGCAAAATGGAGAACACCATCTTGTCCGTGATAGTCTCCTCTAAGAGTGGTCATAATAGAGTTGTCATAATATTAGACCAAACCGTTTCGGACGCTGCAGACGTGAGAATGGATGTCTGGATGTCTCACGGTCCGACAAACACCGCACTAGCTCTGCCACCTTTCACCACAGATGCGGAAGGGCGATATCGACGGATGTGGTGGGTTGAGATGCAAACCATGCAAAAAAAAACCCACATACATATATCTAGCTTAAACAGATGGATTTCGATGGGGATTTTTGTGTTATCCTTAATTAGATTTCCGCGTGGCCATGAACATTGTAGGCTAAGGGTTCAACATGACCAGGTGGGGATCAGTTTATCCCAGATGTGTGGGTATAAAGTGGGTGGAATGGTCCTTTTAATTGAATTATGTTTTGAGATTCAGCTGGATTGGGGGGTCATTACATCTCTGAGGGCTATAGTGACTATAGTGATACTGACTGACTGACTCTTATTTAACAAGACAGTAGAGTGCTGAATAGAAGAAGAGCACCCAAATGACAAGTGAAGACCACCCGAAAATAGAACAGGCCATTAAATGTTTTAAATGGGGTTTTGCACCATCATGATGTTAATATCTGTGTTCCCTGGTGTCATACCAGACATACAGTATCAAGATGTTCTATCTCTAGTCAGTGCAATACTTCAGCTGACCTTTAGACCATCATTAGAAGGTTAATGTCCGTTCTAGTGTTCTAATTCCCAATTCTATGGTCCTACCAAAGTATCATGTTGTTTATCTCTAGCCAGTACAATCTTGTTGACAGGATTCTGCTTCAGCAGCCTCTGTACTGGGTGTGAGGCGAAACTCACAACATGTGTATTTTTAGACTCCAGAGCGCTGATTAAATAAGCAGGGGCAGATTGACTTTGTTGGGTTTGAGGCGTCACACTGGAAAGGTTAGCCACATAAAGCAGAGTTTAGTGGAGTAGTCTGACAGACAAGTGGTCACCTGGTGGCTCAGCTGAAGCGAGGGCCTCTCATCGTTTGATTGGACCCATTGTGTTCTTCTGTGTCTGTGTGAGTAGGATTATAATCACACAGTCTGCACTCTGCCCATGTCCATATTTCATTTTTGAGAGACCGTGTGATTGTGTAGAAGTGACTGTGAATGTGTAATTTCTCGAGCTTTGCATCAGTATTGATCTGTCATGAAAACTAGTCTGTGGAGACTGGAGAGTCTCAGAATGACCTGACAATCTCAATGGATTTCATAAAAACATGTCTGTGTTGTTCTATATAATTTTATTTAATTTCTTGACGTATAGACATTCCGCCTACAACACTGGTATGGAAGGGGTTTGGGACTGATCTATTGATATTCATATGCCGGCATGTGGGAGGCGGAACACTGGCCATCCAGACATGCCATATGGAGTGAATCTGAAATTCCAATATTGTCTGTGCTCCACTACCCAGCAGCCACTGCAAAATGTCCAACAGTGATACACCTCAACACTTATTGATCAAACAGACTGCTACACTAGAATATGGAGAAATGGTAGGCTATGGGCCCATATCTTCACCACACAGGTTGAAATGATTTACCTTTCCAAATCATTTTAATTTACATTTTTTTATTTAACCAGGTAGGCCAGTTGAGAACAAAGCAAAGCAGTGCGACACAAACAACAACACAGAGTTACACATGGAATAAACAAAAGTACAGTCAATAACACAATCGGAAAAAGTCTATATACAGTGCGTGTAAATAGCGTTAGGAGGTAAAGCAATATATTAGTAGTGAAGTAATTACAATTTAGTAAATTAACACTGGAGTGATAGATGTACAGATGATGATGTGCAAGTAGAAATACTGGTGTGCAAAAGAGCAAAAAAAGTAAATAAAAACAATATGGGGATGAGGTAGGTAGTTGGATGGGAAATTTACAGATGGGCTGTGTACAGCAGCAGCGATCGGTAAGCTCCTCAGATAGCTGATGTTTAAAGTTAGCGAGGGAGATATAAGTCTCCAACTTCAGCGATTTTTGCAATTCGTACCAGTCATTGGCAGCAGAGAACTGGAAGGAAAGGCGGCCAAAGGAAATGTTGAATTTGAGGATGACCAGTGAGATATACCTGCTGGAGCGCGTGCTAAGGGTGGGTGTTGTTATCGTGACCAGTGAGCTGAGATAAGGTGGAGCTTTACCTAGCAAAGACTTATAGATGACCTGGAGCCAGTGGGTCTGGCGACTAATATTTAGCGAGGGCCAGCCGGTGAGAGCATACAGGTCGCAGTGGCGGGTGGTATATGGGGCTTTGGTGACAAAACAGATGGCACTGTGTTAGACTGCATACAGTTTGCTGAGTAGAATGTTGGATGCAATTTTGTAAAATGACATTGCCGAAGTTGAGGATCGGTAGGATAGTCAGTTTTACGAGGGTATGGAGGCTTCGTTGTAGGACGTTGTAGGACGTTGTACACCATGTGTATCCTATAGATACGACTAATACAACTTGAAACTGAAAATGAATTGAAACTGAACATGAAAGTTTGAATTCAAATTCAAAATCTAACATCAATTTCCATAGAGCCTTTTAAGTATGATTCATGAAGCCTAAAAATATGTTCTATTTGTGTTGCTTTTATCCTCATTGTTCTAAAGGGCCATTTCATTTCACACCAAAGCTGAACTTTATCCCTCGCTTCCTCTCCTTCATCTCCTCTGTCTGTTCCAGACAATCTCCTTTCATAAATAAGCTCCAGAGAGAGTCATTAATTACAGGAGAAAGTCTTTACATGTCTTCTGCATACTGAATGATGGAGTTCTGTGGAGACTCGTGCGTTAGTTGTTAATACATTCATTACCGGGCGTCAATCTGGCCTTCATCAGGATAGAGGATAGACCAAGGATAGAGCTGCCTAATCGGTCCTCTCCTGTTGATGCCCAGTGACAAGACTTCTTTCATGAACGTGTTGGCTCTGTCACATCACAACCTACACAAACAGATAAATTGGCCTGGTCCTAATTGGCCTGGTGCTCTTTAGGACACTTTGTTACTCCAGGAGAAACACAGATTGGAATCAAATGTCACCTTTGAAGAAGAGGAGGAAGAAAGAGACAGAATATCAACTGGGCACAGAAGTCAATTCCAACGTCTATTCCACGTTGGTTCAACGTAATTTAATATAAATTATGTGGAAACAATGTTGATTCAACCAGTGTGCCCAGTGGGTGGTGACTTGTTACTAAATGTTGAACAAATGTGTGCGGTACTTTATAAAAGCTATATGGAGCGGTGAAGCTCAATTTGAGAGTCAGAACTCAGTTTGAAAGCCTGACAAATGAACATGGCTTGTAAAGTGTTTTCTATAGTGTAACCATGACAGCCATATACAGTATATAATCTCCCAGCTCTGAGTCGTCTCACATCAGAATAATACATTCATCCATGTTCCGCAAATGGCAAATTTTGAAGTTGTTCCAAATGTCACATTTTAAAGTTTTAAGGTTAAGTTTAGGCATTAGCTCCGAATTTTTAAGGTTCGGGTCAAGTTCTGGCATTAACTCCAAATTCTTGAACTGTCCATTAGCATTTGAGCACAGTGGGACTATTTCTATTATTCTACCATCTCACTGTGAGCTGGATTTTACAGACAGATAAATAAAGAGCTGGAAAGAGAAAAGTCTCAGCCATGGCCAGAGTTCCCCCACGTTCCACAGAGAGATAGGGAATAGTAAACACTAAGCTGCCTGCAGCCCTGTCATAAATATCATTGGCTTTGATATGATGAGAGCCTCCAAAGAATCCTCTTGTACTCTGTTAGGCGAGTTGGGGTGTGTGTGCGTGTGTGTGTGTGTGTGCGCGTGCGCGTGCGTTTGTTTGTCTCATATTAATTTGATGCAAATCCACAAGTTCAGCCTTCGGTAAAGATTGATTATAGGGTACCTACTTAATGCTGGAGTATGAATCATATAATTAAAAACAACTATAGAAACAAACATACAAACAGCAGCAGAAGAATCACTTCAAATGAACAACACTTTTAAATGTTCTCATAGGTAAGTGCATCTAGGTTGCCGATCTGAACAAAATATCTACTCCTAGGTAACCAGACACAGGAAAATACAATTACTGAGAGGATATTGTGTGTTGACATCCACAATATAATATGGCTTTGAAACACTAAAATATATTTTTTTAACTAGAGGAGATGTCATAGCAATTCACTGCAGCAAATGAATCTTGTTTTGGTAATGGAGAAAAATCTTTATTATGAGTGTTTGAACTGAAAAACACATGCCGACACCAGCGTAATGTAGGACAAGCTCTACGCAGTTGCAGTGTTAAACAGTTAATTACATTCAACTGTTCAAATATTGCCAATGTTGATCACCACTCCAGATCAAAACAAACTTCATTATTTAAATTCACAGTGTGAATGAGTGTACGGATTTTGGTAGTAATTCCGTCTCTTTGGAACAGTGCAACCATCCACCCCTCCGATTCCGTATTTCAAATTGTGTCACTGGCCATGTCCGAAATCTGTCACTGGCCATGCTAACGGCGTGGTTTAGAAGGACTAGAAAATATATCTGTTCCAACAGTAAAATTAGCTACAGGGTTACTTGCTTGCTGTTGAGTGACATCATATTTAACATTAGCCTCGTAGAGGTCCTTTTATGGAGAACAAAACTACTTACATTTAAAATCAAATCAAATTGCATTGGTCTCATGTGCTGAATACAACAGGTGTAGTAGAACTTACAGTGAAATGCTTCCTTACAAGCCCTTAACCAACAATGCAGTTTTAAGAAAATCACCTAAATAAACAAGAAATAAAGGTAACAACCTCCGCAGAAGCTTCGTTATTCACCAACTTTCAAGGTTTTTGTTGTTTACCTGAAGAGATCTAGCTAGCTATCAAAACACACAGCCCCCCTCTTCCAATGCATTGTGGCTGTGAAATTCCAAAAGTGTTCAGCAAATTCTACTGGATGAAAAGCCTAAAGTATGCTAGATTTGTGAAAATTCACGTACTAGGAAACATTCTATTTTCGAATGACTGAGAATGCGTCATCATTGTGTTGTTTCCCACTATTCGTTGATTTCGATAGCACATCACCATATCTAATTGAACAGCAGCTGTCAAATCTGAAATGAGTCTGACACCCGGGCATTTAAAGTATATTACATTTTCACATACTTTTAAACGTAAAAATTTTGCGCACTCAAATGGCCTACTATTTAGGATGTATATATGGGTATTCGGACACGGCTAATGTTTATCATTTAACCTCTGTACTTGTAAGGGTAGTAGAGTTCATTAAAGTGCCAACTGTTTCTATTGCATTCATTTAAATTCTGATTGACTAAAGTACGCATTGTTTACATTTCTTGAGTAAAACAATGTCGTCTAGACATTGATTTGTTTTTGTCTGCTTGCTGCAACACAGACCAATTCCAGGCAAATGAACCAGCTACTCATAAACACATTTGGAAGCAGATAGTATTTATGGCGATTATTTTAGGGTTTGTATGCATTACAGATGGTTAGCTGTAGAGCAGTAGGTTAATACGATTATTGTGCTGAAGGGTGAATGCAGAAGTGGGAACATTCCTCCTCAAGTTAAGCTTTATCGCCTGGCTTTAACTCACCCCTCCAAGACATTCCTGTCACTAAAGCAACAGCGGCAGCAGGAAAAGGAAATGGTTTGATAACTCTGTTGCTTTGTCAAGTTTCTGCTCCAAAACAGCCAGTCTGACATTTGGACAGAGATTGCTGATATAACACTGTGGTTCACATTTATTTCACCTCTTCTACCTGTCCTTTTGAAAAAATGTTACGTAGCTGAATAATCGTGGCTAGTGCCTGAATGTGTTCAACACTGTTTTTATTGTGGGGCAGAGATCAAATCAAATCAAATTGTATTAGTCACATGTGCCGAATACAACAGGTGTAGACCTTACAGTGAAATGCTTACTTACGAGCCCTTAACCAACAATGCAGTTTAAAAAATGCAGATAAGAATAAGAAATAAAAGTAACAAGTAATTAAAGAGCAGCAGTAAAGTAACAATAGCGAGACTATATACAGGGGGGGTACCTGTACAGAGTCAATTTGAGGGGCACCGGTTAGTAGAGATAATATGTACATGTAGGTAGAGTTATTAAAGTGACTATACAAATTTGATAACAACAGAGAGTAGCAGCAGTGTAAAAGAAGGGGGGGCAATGCAAATAGTCTGGGTAGCCATTTGATTAGCTGTTCAGGAGTCTTATGGCTTGGGAGTAGAAGCTGTTTAGAATCCTCTTGGACCTAGACTTGAAACTCCGGTACCACTTGCCGTGGAGTGATGTACTGGGCCTTCCACTGTAGGGCCTTGCGGTCGGAGGATGAGCAGTTGCCATAACAGACAGTGATGCAACCAGTCAGAATGCTCTCAGTGGTGCAGCTGTAGAAACTTTTGAGGATCTTAGTACCCATGCCAAATCTTTTAAGTCTCCTGAGGGGGAATAGGTTTTGTCGTGCCCTCTTCACGACTGTCTTGGTGTGCTTGGACCATGTTAGTTTGTTGGTGATGTGGATACCAAGGAACTTGAAGCTCTCAACCTGCTCCACTACATTCCCGTCAATGAGAATGGGGGCGTGCTTGGT
This sequence comes from Oncorhynchus gorbuscha, assembly GCF_021184085.1. Classification (NCBI taxonomy): domain Eukaryota; kingdom Metazoa; phylum Chordata; class Actinopteri; order Salmoniformes; family Salmonidae; genus Oncorhynchus; species Oncorhynchus gorbuscha. The sequence continues at coordinate 27,575,548 of NC_060179.1, read as the reverse complement.
CCTCTTTTTCCTGTAGTCCACAATCATCTCCTTTGTCTTGATCACGTTAAGGGAGAGCATGTTTTCCTGCTACCACACGGCCAGGACTCTGACCTCCTCCCTATAGGCTGTCTCGTCATTGTCGGTGATGAGGCCTACCAGTGTTGTGTCATCGGCAAACTTAATACATGAGTACATGAGGGGACTAAGCACGCACTCCTGAGGGGCCCCTGTGTTGAAGATGTTGTGATATCAGTGGTAGATGCCTTGTAAATCTGCAAATCTGCAAATCTGATTCCTCTTGTCCTTTTACATAACCATACATTTCAATCTCAATCATACCCTCAAGGGAAAAACCACATGAATTTCACGTGATCACATGTGATTTTATGTGAAGTTAATGTGAAAACCTAAAACTACACATGATAAAGTTTGAAAACCCAGGATCAAATGTCTTTGGGAATTGCATTGATATTACTTCAATTTAAACAGTCATGAACCTCTGCAGGTTGTGTCTAGTTCCTGGTTTATTCCACGAACATTGTGCCATGGTACCCCGGATTACTTGGAATTCAACCTTACTTGAGATTTGAACTCACAACCTCTTTGCAAGGTACCTGAAGTTCCTGCACCACCAGGTCTGTGGACATAATGGCTATACCTATAATGCTAATAATTATTTTCTTCACTTTGCCTAAAGTATATACAATAACCTGAAGGTGTCATTTCTACAAAATGACAGTATGATGCTGTATTCTGATTTCAATTAGCGTAATAAAAATGTATTATTTTGTACCGTTTACACACATTGAGTTTCTCCTAATCCCACAACATTCCTCTCTTGCTATGTGAAGCTGAAGACATGGGAGGATTTGGTGGTTGTATGCCTGAGGAGCTGCACAGCAATTTATGTTCAATTAAATTAGTCATGTTGAAAATTATAATTAGTCATGTGAAGAAAAATAAAGACGCTGATTTGCTATGTCAGATTTGAGCTTTTTCCAAACCTATGAAGCGGTGAAGTCCTTTAATATTGACATAATTGTTGATAGGATGTCAGGCACACTTAGGTTAACATCAGAGGTGATTATATGTCTGTATGTGTTTGTCTGCTTCCTATCCTTATGGTGTATAAGCAGAATCAATTTGTATCTAAAGTGAGTGAATTTCTTAGACTTTAAACCAGTCCTCTTACGTGAGTAGGCATTACAGTGTGAAATTCAGTAGTTAAAGGTAGAAAATTCCAGAGCAATAAAACAGGCCACTACCCTCCATGAACCAGCTATGACAATTTAAGAGCTCTGGGTACCCATGGAGGTTGCCTCTTGGTTCTACTTACATCCAGAACCTTCTCAAATGTCCCTGTCTGTCTGTTCACCAATCACAGCTGATTAATCTACCTGTACACTACTGTACATTAGCAGGTAATTAGGCCAGTCATCAACTGCAGCATATTTGATTTGAAACTGAGAGCGTGAAAACAGTAATAAAGGAGAGAGACATGTTTTTGAATTACATACTTTGTGTGACAGGTGGGGGAAAAAAATGTTTTGAATGATGTATTTTGCATGACATCAACCCTGTCTGATTTAGCCATATCCTCATCATTCTCACCATACAGTTTTTCCATAGCCTTTAATTATGCAACAGGCAGCAGACGTGAATATACCTTTGCTGAAAGATTCATACACGGTAGGGCAGCCATCAAATATTGAGGAGCCTTCATTTGTGCTTTGTGCATTACAAACACCACACTCTTAGAAAGAAAAGGTGCTATCTAGAACCTAAACGGATCATTTGGCTGTCCCTATAGGAAAACCTTTTGGAGAGCTCTTTTTGGTTTCAGGTAGAACCCTTTTGGGTTCCATGTAGAACCATTTTCACAGAGGGTTCTACATTGAACCGACAAGGGTTCTACCTGGAATTAAAAAGCGTTCTCCTATGGGGGCAGCTTTTTTCTAAGAGTATACTGTGGAAATGCAATGGATGGGAGTAATGAGGATTAGGTCTAGTAAAGAATAGTTTTTTTCATGTTATAGAGCCTATGCAATGTACATTTTGTGATGTATACAAGGTTGAACACTGTGAACATCCAATATAATTGCTCAGATTGCTCAAAGTTTAGATCAGAACATGCAAATGGTACTTTGCATGAGCCACGAAAAATTCCCCCGTGAAACAAGGAATCTTTTCTCTTTCCTTCAGCTGAATTGATATCCTAGCGAAACTGGGATTCAAGATGATCCTGAACAATCACACAGCCTTCTGGTCAACGTGATAATTAGAACGAGAGAGGTAGCAGGAAGGACACTATGACAAGTGTGCTAAATCATGAGGGATATATTTACAGGGTCGCTAATGTGAACAAAATATCCTCGAATTCCCCTTAATGTCAGGCTTCAACCTGTGATTGCACATTAGTTTGAATGATTGGTGCTCTCTGGCAGCTGTAATTACCAAAGTGTCTTCAGCCAATCGAAGGGCAAAGCACGCAGTCTCAATTAGTATGCTCGGTTTTATCAGCCTCACTCCAAGCACACTTCAATGGCACAGAGAAGGAAGTCTGTCCCAGCAAAACACAGCTGGTGGGTATGTCCTGTCCTTGAAACAGCACTGAAGGGAAGTCATTACAAAAAGCTGAAAAGAGCAGTCGTCTTTGAAGTCAGAGATGCTCTTTGAAGCGATGACAGAGTGTTACTCTTGATGTGTGTTGCGCAAAGGAATAGTAGAAGCCTTTTGATTTGGAAAATCAGAAAACATCTGGCAGTCTCCCATGAATGTTGGCTTTTTGGTCGTAGAGGTTGATAGCTTACAGCGTTTGATAAGTAATTCAACGTAATTTGTTATTTTTGTCATCAATGTTTTTTTACCGTTTTTTTTCTCCATTAATGCAGAACCTAGTTTGAGCCTTAACCTTTTAGATGTTATTTTTATGGGTTCTGGACCGGTTCCTACTGACATTTTGTTGTACAAAGCGCTCTGTGAACATCGTAGGGTACAGTGCCTTATAGTTCCAGAAAGCCCCATCTGCATGCTCTCTACTCCCACTGTCTCAGTGGAGCTGACTTGAAGTGTCAGGTTTCAGAGCAGACATTTTCACAGGGAGTGACGTGTCAAATTTTCTGGCCTATCCAGACAAAGGAAGGATTTCCTGTGCCTGTGAAACTCACAGCTGTGCTTGCAATAGCGCTTATGAAACGGGGGAGTCTAACAGATGCAACAATAGTAGTTTCATCTCACTGTGATATTCTCAGACAGATTTAGAGCTCTCAACATGAAAAAATACTACGTAATTTCATAGAATTGAAACAAGACCACTTTGTCTTGGTCACAGACGGACGGAATCACGTTGTGCTTAAAGCTGAAATTGTAACGGGTCTTCACACATTTGAATGGTGTCTCTGCACCGTTTAGGAGAACACTCTCTGTAGTCAGTTAAATTAAATATTGCAAATATTGTTATGTTACTAAGTATGAATGTATTTATTTTAGGGTTAAATCTTATAGTATGTCATTTATAATTTGACTAGACTAGTGTCTTGTCCAGGTTTTGTACTTGTACATCAAGCTGCCTCACGCAACTGAAACAGGAAATAGGCTCCTGCCCTATGAGCCATTCCCGGCTTGTACAAACCAAGGCTTGTACAAGGCTACTTACCTACTTATTTACCAACTTACTTATATTTAGAAATAATTTCAGTCAGTTCAAGCTCAATTACCCCACTTTCGTTGAATAAGATAAATATAATCTATGATTTTTCATATTTTATAATATTTATACTATGTACCTCAAAAGTGAATACAATCCAGCAATGTATAACTATTTTTTACCATAAATGTGAGTTCCAGACCTTTCTAAAACTATGCAACATTACAAATGATTGTTTATGGCCATCTTAAGAAAAATAATTATGTTTCGGTATGTCTATTTTGTCCGAAATCTACATTTTGCCATATCATTCAAGAGGTTTTGAAGGGTCAAAAAAATAACAAAGCGTTCTTCCCACCACTTTTAGGTTTTATTTGTCAAGAATCAATGGGTACATATTCATTTATAAGTCCAAAAATGTATGTAGCAATTGCTCCTTTAACCTCTCTCTTACACACACACACACACACACACACACACACACACACACACACACACACACACACACACACACACACACACACACACACACACACACACACACACACACACACACACACACACACACACACACACACACACACACACACACACACACACACACACACACACACACACACACACACACACACACACACACACGAGGGCTGCTGTACTTGAGAGCTGTATGTTTTCCCTGTCTACCTCATCATGCAGCACTTCACCGTGACAAATATATAGTTCCTGCAGGGAAAGACAGTGGGTGGTGGATGAGGAGGGTGCTGCTTACGCATGGGTCCAACTTTTACAAACTCAAGTGCACTCCTTTTAAAGTGTGTTGGAGTAATTTGACCTTTGGTCAATTTAAAGTGTGAACTACTGGTTTGCATAGCAGGATGCCAATGCAGGTAGACGATGACCTTACCGACTCTCTCACTATTGTTAGAGGCTGCCAATAGCCAATATTGTTGGTACCATCTGGCAGGAACTGGTGCATTCCAAGAAAAAGGCAGCCACATAGATTTTAGACTGCCAAGAGCAACCGGGGGCAAATGTTTCTCAGTCCAAGACATGTTTGCAGTATATAATGGATTGGTGTGGAACCAAGGACCTGACAGACCACCTGAGGCTACAAACAGGGGTCAAATGAGGTGTGAAGGAGTGAGATGTTGAGGTTTACATGATGACCAGTGGTAGGTTCAAGGGCAACCAGGCAACCATATACAGCAATCGCTGAGTAGACCACAAGCAAACCACAAGCTATCCACATTTAAACCAAGTTTGCCCTTTTTGCATGTTAGGGATGAGATCCCACAAGAGAGTGATGTTCCAGATTTCAATTTACAAGGATTTAAATTTTAAGTGCATATAACTCCAGTAGCTCATATAAGTGCCTGCTTTTTCCCCCACATTGTATATTGGCATAGATTATATACCACTACAACATTTTAGATGGCCATTACAAATCCCCCTGCGTACTGCTTGGTACAAACACTGCTCCCAAGTCACAATACGTCATAACACCCCTTGCCTCCCTGTCCCTTGTCCCCCATCGCAGATGACAGGAGCCTAAATGAGAGATTGCTCCATTTGCTTCCTAGCTAATTGGATTACAGCTCAAGGCACTACAAATAACCGTTGAATTTAGAGAGACAGAGGAAGCGAGAGAACGGAGGAGCTAGGAGCTGAGAAGCAGAGCCAATTTTCCAGTGAAATGAGCTTCGCTCCAGGTGAGGAGAAAAGTCCCACAGAGGATGTTTGCGGTGTTTCATTGGGAGATGAATCATGCTCTCAGATACTTACTGATGATGTGTCCCAGAATTTATGCCAGGTCACAACTGGGAGCTCACAGTCGACTATTGCCGACATGTGTCACACCTTCCACATTAGGTAATAGATAAATCACTTAAACATACTTATTCCCCATTTATCATTGAGTGAGTGCAAGAATGAAAGGGTATACCCGAGGACTGGCTATGTTTGAGATGTACTGTTATAGCACCATAGAGGGACGTACACATTTCTTACACAACACTGAACCAATCAACCACATATGAACAAGAGGCATATTTTAAGAAGTGTGGGATCTTGATTTGGTGTTGAGCACAGTGTGCAGCCACAGTGGGAACACCTGTCTAAGAAGTGTGCAATTGAGGCAACCTTCCTTTTCTGTTTGACTGAGCTTTTTCAGGCTTATTGTCACTATGACAGGCTGCCTTGGCAACAGTCAGAGTAGGGCGACTGTGGCAGAGGGGGAAATGAGCAGTGGCAGAGTTGTAAATTACACAGGAAGTCAATTCAAGAAGTTCTGGAGAATATCTTAATGAACCCACAGGCAGACCTCTTCAAACTCAAATGGTTCCCGTTTGAGAACTTTCAATGCTGTGGTACAACCCATTCCCACTGCAATTTTTGTCACACAACTCTCTTATCCTCAGGCATTTTATCTACAGTATGTTCCATCGATTTTGCCTTTTGCCTTTTAGGTATATTGTCTTATTGAGATTGGTGTTCCCTTTCTCACTCTATGCAGTGAAGGGTGTTTTTAAGGCTGTAGTTGCCTTGGTCTGTTTGTAACTTCCCTGTTTAATATAGTCATGCTCATGCTTGATATAATAATTATAATGATAATTATAATAATGCATTTATTTGATATAATGCTTTTCGTTAGAATGAGCATCTCAAAGACCCTTTAAAACAAAACAAAAACAAATATAGCGTTCTGGCAGGTGTAGTCGATTGTCAATCACAGCTGATCAGTTGTTGAGGCAGTTCAGAAAGGCAGTAGCTTGATCAAAGAGAGTGTTGATGGTACAGGGAGGGAGGGAGGGAGGGAGGGAGGGAGGGAGGGAGGGAGGGAGGGAGGGAGGGAGGGAGGGAGGGAGGGAGGGAGGGAGGGAGGGAGGGAGGGAGAAGGGTCAGTCAGATAGAGACAGGCCCAGAACTGTTCATCGGGCACATTATCGTATCATCCTTCTCCTCTGTAGGTAGGCTGGATCCTCACCTACCGAAAGTGTAGCATCCACCTTGGTGGTGCTTCAGGGGTTGAAGGCTGAGCTCAGCACCAAAAAGAACACCACACATTTGCGGTATGTCTGGTACAGTCCCCTACAAGGTGAGCCTCTGCATTGCAGAGGAGTAAACACAGCAGTCCACATCCTTCCAGAAACTGGGGCAAATGGAACAAAAAGCAGGCGTAGAAGCCTTCCAGTGCTGTAGGCTATTGATGCATTATTCAAATGATAGAAAGTCAAGCAAACAGACTTGCCTTTAGTCCAGCAACTCCGTGGGTCAAGACGACCAGATATTTTAGCTCAGTAAAGCTTAACAAGTTATCAAAAACCAAAAGTTTATTTTAAAAAAGCAATAAAATATTTACCAATGTACAGGAGCTATCTGCCTAGGCTTCCTCATGGCGCCATGGCAACCACACATATGCAACCTATTTCCCCATTTTAGATCTCAGAGCAAACCCTTGGAATTATCCAAGCTTGGGATGTAGCAGTGAATGACCGTGGTCTGATTTGTTAGTTTTTTGGACCAAAGAGACAAAGAAAAGGTCACGGATCTTTCAAAATAGATAATTTTTGAAATTCTGAAACAAAGTAGTTTAACATTTGTTCACTTCCAAATATAATAGCCTAATTTCAATATCATTAAAAACAATAAATATGTCATACTTGCATAGGAAAAGGGTCTGAGACTTTGCAGCGCTTTGGTGAGGGGGATCTCTCATCTGAAGAGAAAAAAGGATCTATCCCTAGAGCATGACCTATCTCTGCAGTAAAATATAAGACAACATCATGGCAATTCCTGGTATAAGTAGAATTACTTTCCCAAATACAGTAATATTCAAAGGTTTGGGGTCAGTTAGAAATGTCCTTGTTTTTGAAAGACAAGCACATTTTTTGTCGATTAAAATAACATAAAATTGATCAGAAAAACAGTGTAGACATTGTTTATGTTACTATTATGGCTGGAAACGGCAGATTCTGGAAATGGAGAGCTCGGGCACTCATGCTCCAGGGTTAAGCAATGTGAGAGACCAAAAGGATTCTCTGCAATTAAATATTGGACAATATCATGTCATTATTTTTTACAATTAGAATACCTTTGTCAAATATGATGATCAACAATAAGGAGGGATTACATTGTGAAGGGTCATCCTCACCGTCATTACTTGGTGGCTTGTGCTGCGTTTTAGCCTTTAGCTTCTTGGTAACAGTAGCACGGGTTTTCTGGTGCTTCGAGGGCCTATTTTGTTGGGGGTTTTGGTAGACCTTTGCCTGAAAATGAACATGTGAGTATAAAAATAACATCCTCCCCTTTTTCTACACACATTTGTCAAAGTTAACCTTCCAAGCCCCTACCCAGGAATTCCAGATACATTTAGTGAATAGTAGTGAAACATGATTCCATCTGGGTTGAGGCTACCTTCCCACTAGCCACACGCTTGTACATTGTAAAGGATCAGGTAAAGTAATACGGTTAAAGGTCCTCACAGTCTATCAAAAGGCAAAGTGGTTGTTCAGTGGCTAGTGTTTCGGGTCAAGGGGTCTATTAGTAATCAGCTTCGCAGGCTACCATACTTACATAACTTGGGAGATGACATTCTTCATGCATTTGTAAACACACAGGAATATACAGAATAAAAACCATCCCAAATAAATTGAATGTACACAAATATGCGTTTAAACATACCAGTTATACTGTACATTCTTTGTGTGTAGTTTTCTTTCAGTTTATCTTGGAAATCTCCTCCACTTCACTGGCTTCGGTGATTTCGACATTTTCACATGTCTGTTTTGTTTCTGAATGGTGGGGTGAAGGTTCAAACAATTTAACAGTCATTTTTTTTTATCAACTGGCAGTTCTTAGTGATTGTATTTTCAAGTATAATGTATCTACTATTTACCTGATGTCAGGTTAAACCTCAGACACTGAAATGACTTCCATTTCAGAGAGGGTGTGGACATATCATTTATTGCTTTGTCATATTTATTTGGGGACCACCATGCAGTTTGGTCTTTGATCCAGTGCTCAGGAATAACACTATACTTCCTTTTTATTTTCCATCCACACGGTTCTGGCCCACATTCTCTGAGATTGCAACCTGGGGAAATAGAGATTATTAGACAATATAACATAAGCTATAACTACTCCAAACTATTCCAATAGATCTGATCTTACTTGACAAAACAGTGCAACAGAGGGATCACTATGTATTGCCTATGATAGGACATTGTTGATGAGGTCCCCAGGAGAAATAATTAGTGTGATTGCGAAGTAACACACAACTATTATTCGTCATACTCCAATTACTTATTGTAATGATTTCCACCACTACTCCTCCTTCAGCTTTTATGCGAAACAAACCATTTCAACTTTACAGTATAGCGTGCAGAGGTCTAACTTAAGTGACATTTGTATTGTAACACAGCATTTCTCCTGGTGCTGTTTAAATCCGCCATTTTAAACAGCCAACACTCCATGGCTTAATGCTAGTGACAATGGTTTTCACCCCTACATGCCAGGATTCAAATCCTGCCTGTGCCAAAATAATTGATCATATAGTTTAAAAACAAATATTTTCCTCACCTTTTTCTTTATTTAACAACAACAAATTACGATTAACGTTGGGTAAAGGTTTATTTACTTATTGTAGATTGAAGACTTCTTTCTAACTCCACTGATACCACAGGCTCTTTGCAATTCTTAGAACCCCACTGTTTTTTCCCTGTTGAAGCTAGGATCATCAACTTCATGATAGACCCAACGTCCAGCTTTTTCATACATGATACACTTTTTAAACTACAGTATAATTGACATTTGCATCAATGGATTTTAGTGGCCACCATGATAATATTTACAACAGTAGGTCTACTATTCTTTCATATTTTCAGCAACACCAACTTTAGATTGTGCAGACTGAGACCTTCCAATATTTACATACAGCTTTGTAAATGCTTTTAAACTTTTTAATATGTAAGGATTTAAAGTTTGCATGAATTAAGATGGGTTTCAATGGATTCTTACGCTAGCGGCTTCAATGTAGCATTTTGATAACTGTTAGGCATTACATTAAACTGTAAGCATTTAAAGGCATTGGTTTTACTGGAAGATATCTCAAAGATATAGCCTAACTATCTCACTATGTAAACTTCTTCCACTACCATTAATAATAATACTTTCAGACAGCTTTGAGTTTTTTCTATTGCATTTGCGGATATTTGAGATACTAGCGATGTTGAAGTCTTTGGAGGCACATGGAGGAATGAAGAGGTTGTCAGTTTGAGTATGGTGAATGACATCACAGACAAGGTTTACATCGTCTCTTATTTCTTTGACATATGCATATTTGTCCTGTCCGAGGAAGCACCCATCTCGCATGTTATTCTTGATGTATGGTTGAATGTTCTTGGCAGTATGTTTCATTTGGCTTGATTCAGACAGGCGCTTCGTCACTTGTAACAATTATGTGGGCATTTCAATGGCACTATAAATGGTTCTATTCATTGACTACAGCTCAGCGTTCAACACCATAGTGCCCTCAAAGCTCATCACTAAGCTAAGGACCCTGGGACTAAACACCTCCCTCTGCAACTGGATCCTGGACATCCTGAAGGGCCACCCCCAGGTGGTAATGGTAGGTAACAACACATCCGCCACCCTGATCCTCAACACAGGGGCCCCTTAGGGGTGTGTGCTCAGTCCCCTCCTGTACTCCCTGTTCACTCACGTGACACAACAGTGGTAGGCCTGATCACTGACAACAATGAATCAGCCTATATAGGGAGTAGGTCAGAGACCTGACCATGTGGTGCAAGGACAACAACCTCTCCCTCAACGTGATCAAGACTCCTGAACAGCTAATCAAATGGCTACCCAGACTATTTGCATTGCCCCCCCCCCCATGCTGGTGATACTCTCTGTTATTATCTATGCATAGCCACTTTACGAACTCTACTTACATGTACATAATTACCTCCATTACCTCGGCACCGGTGGCCCCGCACGTTGAAACATTGACTCTGTACCGGTACCCCCTGTACCGGTAGCCGTGCTAGTGTTATTTACTGCTGCTCTTTAAGTATTTGTTTTTCTTATCTCTTACTTTTTTGGGGGGTGTATTCTTAAAACTGCATCATTGTTTAAGGGCTTGTAAGTAAGCATTTCACTCTAAGGATTGCACCTGTTGTATTCAGGGCATGTGACAAATACCATTTGATTTGATTAGAACAGGTCTAAATATATGTGTCTTGACAGTGACACAGTTTACTAATGTTGCTATTGTCAGGTGTTACACACTGTACATTTGTGTTTCAGTAAAGGTTCTGTAAATCTACAGTAATTTACTGGCTCCTGTGCTGCCAGTATTAGCTGTACATTTACACTGACCTACTGGCTACTGTGCTGTGGTGTTTGGTTTTTGTATCACTGCATCTCAAGTGGACTGAGGAACTAAGGGAGTTTACTTTTGTGAGAGCAGACTTTTATTACCTCAAGGTGCCTTCAATAAAGCCTTATAGTGGATTCAATGCTGTAAAACTGAAAACACGCTTTGTTCACCCATCGCTCACCTCATTTTCAAACAAATATGCAGCTGCTAGATAGGCCACTAATGTACCAAAAGGAAGCATGTGAATGTAATAACTATTCTGTGTGTGAGTGTGTGTGAGGTAGAAACATTCTGTGGACATCTCTAAAGGGCTTCTCTATGCTGTGGTGTGTGGTGGGTTATCCTAACAGGCCGCACATTGTGTTTGTCTGAGCTGTACTGACTGTGAACCTTTGAGCTGGAAAGCTGCCATAGCCAGAAAATGAGTGAACACCCACACCATTGGCACCTCTGTGAGTGTGTGTGTGTGTGTGTGTGTGTGTGTGTGTGTGTGTGTGTGTGTGTGTGTGTGTGTGTGTGTGTGTGTGTGTGTGTGTGTGTGTGTGTGTGTGTGTGTGTGTGTGTGTGTGTGTAGTGCCATCCCACTTAATTCCTTGTTACCATGGTAACTAATCCCATTTACTGAGAATTGGATCCAATATTCAGGTATTTGGTCTCAAAGCATAATATATTTTATCTCCCTTTCTCCTGTCTCAGGGACACTGAAGCAAGAGACCATAATAATAAAAGTAATGATAATAATTCAATTATTTTGTATAGAGATTTTCAATACAATCGTAAAATTACATGAAAGCAATTGCATATTTCCCTTAATACTGAAAATCTAATGCAATTCTGTTGTTGATACGTTTAATTACATAAAAAGATTGGGTATGTTTATTATATAGTAAGATCGGGTTGGTTTACATTGAATGGTAATACAATTGAAGAGCCCTTATCGAAAAACCACATGAATTTCATGTGAGCACATATGACCTTGTACGACCTCATGTGATCACTTGATTTCGTGTGAAGTTAACGTGACAACATGTGACAACATGTGAAGCAACATGTGATAACATAAAACTACACAAGTGATAACATGTGAGAACATGATCTCATGTGAAATAAATGTGACAACATGGGGATGCAACACACCAACATGTGACGGCATGAAATGACACATGACAACATGTGAGCATGTGAAAACACAATCTCATGTGAATCAGAAGTTACAGAAATGTGACAACATGGGGAAGCAAAATTTCAACATGTGATGACATGAAAATACATGATGACATGAAAATACACGTGACAACACGTGTGAAAACACGATCTCGTGAAATATATGTGAAAAAACAAAAACCTGTGATATAATGACACTACACATGCAAAAATCCAGGTGTTAAATATCATTTAGAATATTTTACTTTGAAAGACATAATTGACATTAATTCAATTTAAACAGTCATGGCCCCGTGCAGGCTTTGTCTGGTTCCCAGTTTGTTCCAGGGATGTTCTTGGAACATTGTGTTATTATTAGAACAGTGTGTAATTGTCTAGTTCTGGTGAAAATGATGTAAATCTAGATCTAGTTACTGTATTTTTACAGCATCATTTAGATGTTAATGTTAAATAACAGTATGGGATTACAGATTGTAACAGATTACATGGGACTCATCCTCACTTGGGTTTTCAACTCTCAACCTCCTGGTTGCTAGCTACCTGAAGTTCCTGCTGCGCCACCAAGACTGTGTACAGACTCGAAATGGGCAAGAAGACATTTCTGCACTTTGCCTTAAAGTTGCAGTAAAATCTTTTGTGTTATTTCTTTAAAATAACAGTATGCTGTTGTATTCTGATTTAAATTACTGTACAATCTTGAAAAGTGACTCAACCTTAAATGGGATTTGAACTCATAACATATTGGTGGCTATCAACAATAAACGTCCTGCTACAATGAAGCTAAACCAGCAAATATGTGAATATGATAGAGATATGGCCACAGACCTATTGTCTGCACTTTGCTAATAACTTCCCAGAATCAAGTAAATAAGTATCTATACCAACTGTGCTCCAGGACACTTAACATAGAGCATTCTTCAAATATTTGGGGATTTGAACCTGCAGCCTCTTGGTTGGAGTGCATCAATAATTCTGCTGTGTTACCAAGGTCTTTCCAGTTGCTTGAAACATACAGTATGTTAACACACTCTCAAAAAATTAGTGTATGGTTAGGGTACACTACAGTGTTATTACCTGGGGTACAAAAAGGTTAAAGGTTTACTTTAGTTTAGTTTATTAGGATCCCCATTTGCTACTGCACATTCAGCAGATACTCTTGTGGCCCACATAAAACATTTGATAAAAATACAAATAAAATAATAATATTAATAGTTACATTTGGGAAGACGCCAAGTGACAACAAAAATGCTATTTACACACTATTCATACATACTTTATTCATGTTCTTATGTATAGTTAAATTAGATCTTTAGAGACAGGAGAGGCGCTGTGATACAGTTTTTTAAACCTAACAGGCTTTTTGTCTGAGTAACCTCTGGTGGCAGAAGATTCCACGAGAACATGTCTCTATACATACTGTAACTGAGAGACGCATTAAATCTGTTTTTGGTTTGGGTACAGTGAAGAAACCCATAGTGACGTGTCTGGTGGGTATGTATGTGTGTTTGAAGTGCTTGCAAAAATATTATTCAAGTGGTTAGGCATCTTCAACACAGAAATGTTTCTTAAGAAGACTACAAGAGAAGTTGTCAATTTCTCCTCAACCCTCAACGGCTATCGTGCATGTTGTTGATGTTAGATCTGTGTGTGCAGTTAAGGGCAAGGCATGCTGATTTGTTTTGAGCCAGCTGCAACTTTGTTAGGTCTTTCATGGCTGCACCTGACCATATTAACAGACAGTAATCAAGATGGGACAAGATCATAGCCTGAACAACTAGTTCAGTTCTTTTGTGTCAAAAACGCAAAACATATTTTTTATAACAGACAGCCCTCTCCCCGTCTTCAGAACTATGTCATTATGACTTTACCATGATAACAATAAGAGTTCAACGGTCACACCCTTTATGCACAATTTCAGTTGAGGTTTAGGTCTTAGAGAATGCTTTGAACCAAATACAATGCTTTTGGTTGTAAATGTATTTTAAGACCGGTTTATTGTTAATTACCCATTCAGACACCGACTGTAACTCCTTGCTAAGAGTCGCAGTGAGCTCACTGGCTGTATGCACTGATATGCAGAGTGTGGAATCATCAGCATACATAGTCATTTTAGCTATGTATTTAACGTACCCTTCCCAAGTACAAAGTTGACTATCTTTTAGGTATAATGGGATATTTTTCTACACAATATTTGGAATATACGGTACACTCATCAACATGCTTTGATAGGTGGGGGCAATGTACTGGTGAGGAACATTAGCATATTTGGGAGCGTGGTTAAATATATGTGTATTTGTGCCAACCGTTGGTGGAAGTGTTGTAGCAGGTTAAGTGTTTGATGGCTATGCCAATATAAGTAGATCACATCCTTTGACACTGTCTGTTCTGAAAATGTTGCATGAGAATGTGTCAGTAATGAGAGCTGCAGTAAAAGTTATTGTGTGTGTTCCAGTGACTTGATGGTAACATGTTGCTGTAAACCTGTTATTTCTCAACTGGCACTAGGAAACTTGCTGGAAGTTATATTTGACACTGGAGCTCAGACCTTGCATCGAAATCGCTAAGGAGCTATTTTTCAAAGCAGTGTCCCTATGTGCGTATCACTTTATCAGACGTACATCTTCAACGACGTCTGAAGCTTCATTTGATCACGTGCTTTTTCAAACAGTGTGTTGCAAAATGTGATATCCCACTGATTTAACCATGGTTCTGGTGCTTTCTTAAATTCCAAGCTGCTTTCAAACACTGACCTATGTGAAAGACTACCTTGAATCGGTCTTATGTAGCAAAATTTGAAATTGTGTTTTTTACATGCAGAGACACAGAGCTACAAAATGGTATATCATATACTGCATTTTTGAGGAACAATGGGAAAGTAATTCTGCTTTGAAAGTTGATCAACTTGAAAAACTAAATTTTGAGAAAATGTCCTTTCAATGTTTTGCTACTGCTACTGGAGAGCTTTCCTTTGTCTCCACCCATTCAGCATTGTTCACACCCTCTTAAGTCAGCCCCACCCATCTCTTTAAGGATTCACATGTGAGGTCTTGTGCTCCAGAGTGGTGCAGTGGTCTAAGGCACTACATATCAGTGCTAGAGGTGTCACTACAAACCCTGGTTCAATTCCAGGCTGTATCACAACTGGCTGTGATTGGGAGTCCCATATGGTGGTGCACAATTGTCCCAGTGTAGTTAGGGTTTGGCTGGGGTAGGCCATCATTGTAAATAACAAATGGTTCATAACTGACTTGCCTAGTTAAATAACATTTTTAAACAGTGAGTATTGTATCTAAGACTAAAAGTGGTAATAGTAGTAGCCTACAATAAGAAACAATTCTAGGTAAACAGAAAGTGTCCAGATAAATATATTTTATAAATATTAGATGACGTTTACCCAGACACACTTGTCTAAATTGATGGTTCATGTGAAAGAAATGCTATAACACCCAGCCACATCTTGCTAAGTGGATGGGTCCCTACAGAAGGTGTAAACGGTACAGCCAAATGGCTATATGCATAGTACCAATATCAGAAATAGATAGTGGCAATATAAATTAAGTATACAGTATGTACAAGAACAATAATGATATCAGTGATAGATGAGGTAGTTAAATGCAGACAATCAGGGGTAAAGTGGCTCAGCAGCGGGATAAAAAAAATGTAGCAGCAAAGTATGGCGTGTGTGTTAGGAGAAAGTTATGTGAATAGAGGCACTGCAGATAGTAATGATGACTGGTCCATCCAAACCACGCATGAACAAGGGAATCTATATTCGGAGGGCTTGTTTCTGTCCTGCCCTTGCCTTTGGTGCAGGGCATGTGATGTCCATAGCCTCTCTGTCAGCATTGCGCAGCAGCTGAAACCTGGTCCAGACTGAGTCTGAACGCTCCTTGGCAACAACACCAGGCTCCAGAGCTTCGAAGCTGTAAAACAGGAAATAAAATGACATTACAACCTTGCACAACATCAATTCCCCTCTCAAGTTTAGATAAGAAGAATAACCTCATACAATGCAATGAAAATGACATTCCCCTGAAGTGCTGGTACCGCTTGATCTGTGGCAGCGGCCTGAAGTACGGAGTTGTTGCCAGCCATAGCTTTCCACCAGCACTGTACAATCCTCCATTCCAACCAGCTGTGGGATGTTGACCCCTGTCACAGTGCTGTCCTTCTCAACACCAGCAATCTCAGACAAAGTGTTCACTTTGGTCTTTGCTTGATGAGGCCGACACACCAGTCGGGGGAAAACTGGGTGTGGCCTGTGATCAGGAAGTGAAGATCCAGACTGTTGTGGAGCTTGTGCATGGTCCACCAAACACAATACCAGAGCACAAACGTGTTCTTGTTTTGGGCACTGCAGTTATCACAATTTAGGTCCACACGTGTTTCCCTAATTCCACAGTTGGTGAAGAAATGGTGCATGTAGTTGATGACTGGACTGCTGCCTTTGCTGGATGACATGCCTTTGTCAATCAAGTAGTTGACTTGCTGAGGTACAGCATGCATTCACAGCAGACACCAAACAAGCCACACTTGAGAGGAGTTAAAAAATAGATTGGGATCTGGATGCATAGGGTCAGAAGGATAGTGCACCTGCAAACAACAAAAGAAGATACATTTTAATTAATTGTCTCACCCCTGTCAGTCTGTCTTTACACAGCTCAGTGAAATACATTTGCCTGCCTCCCAAATATAACATGTTTTTTGTTGTTGTTGAGTGTACAGTGGCGAGAACCCTTTGGAAATACCTGGATTTCTGAATAAATTGGTCATAAAATTTGATCTGATCTTACATTTACATTTAAGTCATTTAGCAGACGCTCTTATCCAGAGCGACTTACATCTTCATCTAGGTCACAACAATAGACAAACACAGTCTGCTTAAACTAATAACACAAACAATTATACGTTTTCATGTCTTTATTGAACACACTGTGTAAACATTCACAGTGCAGGGTGGGAAAAGTATGTGAACCCTTGGATTTAATAACCGGTTGACCCTCCTTTGGCAGCAATAACCTCAAACCAAACGTTTTCTGTAGTTGCAGATCAGATCTGCACAACGGTCAGGAGGAATTTTGGACCATTCCTCTTTACAAAACTGTTTCAGTTCAGCAATATTGTTGGGCTGTCTGGTATGAACTGATCTCTTGAGGTCATGCCACAGCATCTCAAATCGGGTTGAGGTCAGGACTCTGACTGGGCCACTCCAGAAGGAGTACTTTCTTCTGTTGAAGCAATTCTGTTGTTGATTTACTTCGGTGTCTTGGGTCGTTGTCCTGTTGCATCACCCAACTTCTGTTAAGCTTCAATTGGCAGACAGATAGCCTAACATTCTCCTGGAAAATGTCTTGATAAACTTGGGAATTAATTTTTCCGTCGATGATAGCTAGCTGTCCAGGGCCTGAGGTAACAAAGCAGCATGATGCTCCCTCCACCATACTTTACCATTGGGATGAGGTTTTGATGTTGGTGTGCTGTGCATTTTTTTCTCCACACATAGTGTTGTGTGTTCCTTCCAAACAACTCATCTGTCCACAGAATATTTTGCCAGAAGCGCTGTTGAACATCCAGGTGCACTTTCACAAACTTCAGACTAGCAGCAATGTACTGCTAGTTTTGGACAGCAGTGGCTTCTACCATGGTGTCCTCTCATGAACACCATTCTTGCTTAGTGTTTTATGTATTGTAGACAGAGATGTTAGAGAGATGAAGTCTTTAGCTGACACTTTTTAACCTCATTGAGCATTCTGCGCTTTGCTCTTGCAATCATCTTGCAGGACAGCCACTCCTAGGGAAAGTAGCAACAGTGCTGAACTTTCTCCATTTATGAACATCTAGGCTTTTAGAGATACTTTTGTAACCCTTTCCAGCTTTATGCAAGTTCGTAATTATTTTTCTGAGATCTCTTTTGTTCGAGGCATGGTTCACATCAGGCAATGATTCTTGTGAATAGCAAACTCAAATTTTGTGAGTGTTTTTTTATAGGGCAAGGCAGCTCTATCCGCATATCCAATCTCGTGATTGGACTCCAGGTTAGCTGACTCCTGACTCCAATTCACTTTTGGAGAAGACATTAGCCTAGCGGTTCATATACTTTTTCCAACCTACACTGTGAATGTTTAAATGATATATTCAATATAGACAAGAAAAATATAATAATTTGTGTGCTATTAGTTTAAGCACACTTTGTCTATTGTTGTGACTTAGATAAAGATCAGATCAAATTGTATGACCAAATTATGCAGAAATCCAGGTAATTCCAAAGGGTTCACATGCTTTTTCTTGCCACTGTATCAATGTCCTTAATCAGTATAAAGGAGGAAATGTTGCTGACTTGTTGAGCAAATCCAAAGCTTTAATGCATCCTGATGTCTTTGCTTGCTGGTTCATTTGGGGCCCTCAGAGACAACTACATGTCTTGACAGGTCTTGCAGTCAGCAACCATCTTCTGGTAGACAGACCGCTCACTCTGAACAATCAGGAGATGCTGCTCTTGCTTCTTCAGTTTGGCTGACTTAATAGCTTCTGGCAGATTGGCAGATCTGACTACCTGATAGTTGTTCCTCTGGCACTGCCGGTATAGGTCTGTCCTAGGCTTAGTGCTTGAAATGTTGGGCAGCAATTTTCTCCACAGATTCCTGAAGGAAGACAGCCCAACTACACGTACCTATGGAAAATACAGAAATAATATAAGATCAATAAGTAGTGCCAATCGTGTTGGAGATGAATTAAATAATCAAAACATGTTGTTTATTCTTTAAACATGTTTTTGTCACATGGGATGGCAGCAGCTTTCCAACAAAGTGTTTGTGTCCTGGGTGGTGTCCTGGTAATACTATTGCATTATCCTCTGCGTAGTTGTTGATATAGTTCACCACTCGCTGCAAGTCCTCATGCTTCAGGTGTACCCTGGCTTGCTTGGGCCAGCTCTCTTTTCGATGGGAGGAATTAGAACATTCTCCTTTAACTCGCAATGAAAACAACTTTATAACTAAATGTGAAACTTATAATATCTGAAACTGTAGCTAGACCCTTACTCATATACATGGATGAACGCTTCACGGCAGACTGCAACCCCTTTCATTAAATGAGACGTCTAGTGTCTTTTCCGTTGAGTTTTTACAGTTTGCTTGGCCCGTTGTGTCAAGTCACTCTGGTTCACACTGACCATGTGCAATGCCATAAGAATCATCTTAAGCTTTAGCCCCCACCCAAATTTTTCTCGCCCTTGCAGAGGTGGTTGGGATGTTTTCATGTTATCCAGAGCAGCCATATTCAATGGGTGTTGAGCGTTCGTACCTTCATCAGTTATTCTGTGCTCTGGCACACTCAGACGAGAGTGCTCTGAAACATTTGTTGCAGTGACTTTCTATTGAAATGGATACTTCCGTAGTGGAGTCTTTTGTTAATAAGTTTTACTATGTGATAAAAAAACTAAAAGCCGTGTTAGACAGGATAACCTACACATACTGACAACCTCAAATAGACAGAAGCGTGCTATATGGCAGACCAATCCAAGCTCATCTCTCGGCAAGTCCAGCCCACTCATTATCTCATAATCATGATTAGCGGGAAGGTTATGTATTTCTCTGTGCCTTAAATAACTAGGCTTGTAATTTAACCATTTTATTCATATTTACAGATGGCATACAAGTTTGTTATTAAGGCACATAAAAGTTCACACGTTCAAGAAGGCAAAACACATTTTTATTTAAAAAGTTTACGTTCAAACGGCTCTCCTCTAAAGTAGTGACCCACGACATACGCCTAGTTTTCTGAAACAGGTTAGATATAGGTAGGATTTTGCACATACAGTTTCAGTTGACATGTAGCCTAGCAGGTAGTGTAGGGACTATGGATCATTCAGGGATGTGAGGGTATGAGATCAAATTATTTTGAAGAAAACTATTTCAAAATTGTTTTGTATAAGCTTCTGTCTTAAGCATCCTAAATAATGCCATAGATTACGTTTCTGAAAAATAGAAACCGTCAAAGCCTTTAGAAAGGCTTTATAAATACTTGTTGCTCCTCGAAATATTTTTAGTAGCCTACTGTGCCTTCACTGACCCTTCTGTTGACAACATGCACATCACTTGATGATTGGTGGCATACTGCAACAGAGGCAGCCTATTAGAAGAATGCAGGTGTGTCTTATTTGAGACAAGGCTTTTAAACTAGCTCTTTTTCATCTCCCATTAATTGAAATTTCTTCCCTGTTAAATTAACATTATTTATAAAAATGAATCTATTAATATGGTTTTGAAATCTATAATTTGTTTAAAAGCATGATAGTTGTACTTTTAGCTTATGGTTGACGTTAGGCATTTGACATTTCTCAATGACTTCAAAGCACGTGAATGCATCCAACTGGTATTTAGGACTTCACAACTGGTAAATTCCCACCTCCCACATAGTTGCACAGCTTTATACTTTATATATTGGATAGAAAAATGTATAATTATACTAGATAATTCACACATGTACCAACCAGTACCATGTGTAACTTTTTCTTTTACCCCATTTTCTCCCCAACTGGTAGTTACAGTCTTGGCTCATCGCTGCAACTCCCATACAGACTCTGGAGAGGAGAAGGTCGAGAGCTGTGCATCCTCCAAAACACTGTGTCAGTGTGCACTGTGCCCAGCCTGCCACAGGAGTTGCTAGTGCGTGATGGGACAAGGACATCCCTGACAACTAATCCCTCCTCCTAACCCAGAAGACACTGAACCGATTGTGCACCACCCCATGGGTCTTCCGGTCGCAGTCAGCTCAGGACTCAAACCCAGAATCTCTAGTGGCACAGCTAGCACTGCGATGCAATGCCTTAGACCATTGCGCCACTCGGGAGGCCCTCCTTATGTGTACCTTTGACCTTTTTTTACACAAGGGAACAACAATGTTCCATAACCATAGTCTTATTGTTAAGAGTGTGTGGATATACAGTACACTCAGTCTACAGTTTATTAGGTACACCCATCTAGTACCGTGTCGGACCCGCCTGTAGCCATGAAGGGATGCACCAGGTCAGCAACAATGTTCATATACACTGTGCTGTTCAAATGTTGCTCAATTGCTAACAAGGGAGCTAGCGTGTGCCAGGAAAACATTCCCCACAACATTACACCATTGCCACCAGACTGTACTATTCTCACCAGGCAGGATTGGGCCATGGACTCATGCTGCTTATCAACATGGCACTATAGAAAACTAGATTTGTCGGAACAGAACATGTTATTCCACTCCTCAATTGTCCAGTGTTAGTAATCACCTGCCCACTGGTGCGCTTCTTCTTGTTTTTAGCTGATAGGAGCGGAGCCCTGTGTTGTCTGCTGTAATAGCCTAATCCTAAACTCTGTCGTGCGTAAAAAGCCTAGCAGGCCTAGCCGTTTCCGAGATACTGGAACCGGAGCACCTGGCACCAACGACCATACCACGCTCAAAGTCACTTAGGTCACTAATTTTCCACATTCTGTAATTCAATCGAATGCCTGTCGGCCTGTTTTCTATAGCAAGCCATGCCCACATGACTCACAGTCTGTAAGAGCGAACCATTTTAGAGAATGTGTAGTGTACCTAATAAACTGGCCACTGAGTGTATGTTCTTGGTAATAAGTAGCCAACTGCTGGCACTGCTGAAACATGAATGCACTCTGGACCAAAAGGTTGCAAATTCTAATCCTGTGAGCATTTATGCACACTTAGGGCTAGATTCTATCAGATCCATGCTAATGGACATCCACATAGCGGTTGTTTTGGCGTGTCGAAGGTGGAACAGCTTTAGAGTTGTCATATCAACAAGCATCTTCCGGCATTATACCTGAAGCGGAAATTGCCATTGGCTGCACAAAGCTGCATTAAGATAAATCCATGCAGTCTTGTATACAAGTTGGAACACTGGAATGTGAAATGTAATATACACCTCGATAAGATTGATAGATATCTTAATGATTATTTTAGTGAATGAATTTCCATTTGAGTGTCATTATTTCTATATAGCCTACTTTCTCGTTCTGAACTTCTAACACGAGTAGGATGGGTGTGGCTTCGTAAAAATGACTACACAAATTAGCCTCTCACCAATTTGACAGCTCTAAAACAGTTACACCTCAGACACTGCCAAAACACTAGCAATGCATGCGGGTTTCTGCTATCACGTGTCTGTGCTTGAACTGATTGAATCTAGACCTTAATGTCAAGTGTCCCTGAGCACTGCTACTTTTTAGTTGGTGTTGTCAGATAATCGCACAAGTATTGACTTAAGGTATATATTCTTGCCAATACATCTGTGGCTAAAGACTGTTATGGCCACAGACTTGATACCAAAGCAGCAGATTCAGATTGCTATCACCTCAAAGGTTGTGAGTTCAAATCCCAGAGGTGGTTGTGTCCCAGGTATGTTAACCAATGTTGAGGTCAATTCTTTTTAAGTCCAAGCCAATTGAGAAAGTAAACTTTATTGAAAATAACTTCATTAGAATTGGAATGTATGTGTACTTCGTGAATACAGTTCATTGTTGTACAGTACAAGTCAAAAGTTTGGACACACCTACTCATTCAAGGGTTTTTCTTTATTTTTACTATTTTATACATTGTAGAATAAGTGAAGACATCAAAACAACAAAATAATACATATGGAATAATGTAGTAAGCAAAAAAGTGTAAAACAAATCTAAATATATTTTATATTTGAGACTCTTCAAAGTTGCCACCCTTTGCCTTGATGACAGTTTTGCACACTCTTGGCATTCTCTCAACCAGCATCATGGGGAATTCTTTTCCAACAGTCTTGAAGGAGTTCCAACATACGCTGAGAACTTGTTGGCAGCTTTTCCTTCACTTTGCAGTCCAACCCATCCCAAACCATCTCAATTGGGTGCAGGCGCAGGAGGCCAGGTCATCTGATGCAGCACTCCATCACTCTCCTTAGTCAAATAGCCCTTACACAGCCCGGAGGTGTGTTTTTGGTCATTTTGGGGTCATTGTCCTAATAAGCGCAAACCAGGTGGGATGGTGTATCGTTGCAGAATGCTGTAGTAGCCATTGTGGTTAAGTGTGCCTTTAATTCTAAATAAATCACTGAAAATGTCACCAGCAAAGCATCCCCACACAATCACACCTCCTCCTCCATGCTTCACGGTGGGAACCACGCATGCGGAGATCATCCTTTCACCTACTCTGCATCTAAAATAAATCTCACAAAGTCACGGCGGTTAGAACCCAAAATCTAAAATTTGGATTCATCAGTCCAAAGGACAGATTTCCAACAGTCTAATGTCCATTGCTCATGTTTCTTGGCCAAAGCAAGTCTCTTCTTCTTATTGTTGTCCTTTAGTTGTGATTTCTTTGCAGAAATTTGACCATGAAGACTGATTCATGCAGTCTCCTCTGAACGATTGATGTTGAGATGTGTCTGTTACTTGAACTCTGTGAAGCATTTATTTGGGCTGTATCTGAGGTGCAGTTAACTCTAATGAACTTATACTCTGTTGCAGAGGTAACTCTGGGTCTTCCATTCCTGTGGCGGTCCTCATGAAAGCCAGTTTCATCATAGCGCATGATGGTTTTTGCGACTGCACTTGAAGAAATTTGAAAAGTTCCTGACATTTTCCATGTTGACTGACCTTCATGTCTTAAAGTAATGATGGACTGTCATTTATGTTTGCTCATTTGAGCTGTTCTTGCCATAATATGGACTTGGTCTCTTACCAAATAGGGCTATTTTCTGCACATCCCCCCCCCCCCTACCTTGTCACAACACAACTGATTGGCTCAAACACATTATAAAGGAAAGAAATCTCACAAATTAACTTTTAACAAGGCACACCTGTTAATTGAAATGCATTCCAGGTGACTACCTCATGAAGCTGGTTGAGAGAATGCCAAGAGTGTACAAAGCTGTCATCAAGGAAAAGGGTGGCTATTTGAAGATCCTCAAATATAAAATATATTTTGATTTGTTTAACACTTTTTTTGGTTACTACATGATTCCATATGTGTTATTTCTTAGTTTTGATGTCTTCACTATTATTTTACAATGTTGAAAATAGTAAAAATAAAGAAAAACCCTTGAATCAGTATGTGTCTAATTACTTTACTTGTACTGTATTTTGAAGATGGATTCAATTAATTATGCCTCCTTGAATTTGCCTACTTTCAGAATTATGAGCTGTCCATTTCCAATTGATTGTGCCGCGGCTGCTGCTTCAGATTTCAGGACCACAGTGTAAATTACTTGAATATACTGTAGCTTATTGTGCGGTAATTAACTCTGATAAATACATCAAAGGCAAGAAACATGTTGTTTTTAATCAAATCAATTATAGTAGTAGAGAGCTATCAACGTTGACCTCAGGTCTTCCTTCTCATGTTCATGCTCTCCATCTCAAACTGAACATAGGCTTTAGTCTAGTCCGCATGCAAGATAATGTATTTTTTGGACTAGGTCTAATCCAAAATTATTTTAAGAAGAAGCCTTTGACCAAAACAGCACAGTGATTGGTTAGGTGGCCCACAAAAACATTTTTTGATCATCAACAGCAGAGCAGATTGGGGCTCAAGATTGAAATAGCCATTGCAAGTGTATAATGGAGCCTAGTTTTATTGACACCATCCCAGCAACTATCTTACAAATATAACGTTGCTCTGTTCTACCTATAGGCTATGGATCATTTGTTTGAGACCACACTAAATATCCTTGATATTACACACCCAGAAGAGAAGCAGATATGAGGGTTGCCATCGTCACACAGCGATAAATAGCCTAATAAGCAACTAATTCTAAAACACTGAGAAATATTGAACTTTCATCAATTACATATTACATGACCTTCCCCTTGACTGAAATTTAAAAATGTAACCCTCCCTCATTTTCATCCAGGTACCCATTTTGTACATTTCGATCCATCCCTACTTTGTAATTTATGAAATTAAAAAATGTCTCAGTCTTTAGAAATATTTGTTTATTCGGCTATTAGGCCCGATGCCACCCCTCATCTATGATTCTCGCGCAATATCAAGT
Organism: Oncorhynchus gorbuscha; assembly: GCF_021184085.1. NCBI lineage: Eukaryota > Metazoa > Chordata > Actinopteri > Salmoniformes > Salmonidae > Oncorhynchus > Oncorhynchus gorbuscha. Next base: position 27,550,357 of record NC_060179.1, on the reverse strand, counting down.
GTGCTTGTAGGCTATTTAGTGTTGTCACGACTCCGACGGCGCTCGGCGGTCGTCGTCGCCGGCCTACTAGCTGCTACTGATTGTTTCCTCCCCCGTAAGGCTTCATTAGTCAGCCGGCCCGCAGGGTTCCTTGTGCGGGATTAATTATTGTGATCTTCTGTTTGGTGTACTTGTGTGCACGTCTATGGGTTTTGTGTTTTCCCATTTTGTGGGTTTTTCCTGGACAGTTTAGCCCCCCTGTTTGGGGCATTTGTTCGTTCAGTACGCCCTGTGTTTTTTGTGAGGGTTGGCTTATGTTCAGCGTTTTCTCAGTGCATTAAAATAGCACTCCCCTGAACTCTCTGCTTCCTGACTCCCCACCCACTACACTCAAACCGTTACAAGTGTGGTTTCAATCAAATATTTATTTGTATTTACGAAGGATCCCCATTAGCTGCTGCCAAGGCAGCTGCTACTCTTCCTGGGGTCCAGCAACATTAAGGCAGTAATATACAATAAAAAATATTACATGACAATACATAACACTTTTCGCAACACATTAAGTGTGTGCCCTCAGGCCACTACTTTACTACCATATATCTAAAAATACAAAATCAATGTGTATGTATGTGTAGATTGCGTTTGTTATCGTGTGTGTGTGTCTCTTCGCAGTGCCCGCTATTCCATAGGTTTTTTTGTTTTGTAAAAAAAAAATCTGATTCTACTGCTTGCATCAGTTACCTGATGTGGAATAGAGTTCCATGTAGCCATGGCTCTATGTATCACTGTGCGCCTCCCATAGTCTGCTCTGAACTTTCCGATTGTGACGAGACCTCTGATGGCATGTCTTGTGGGGTATGCATGGGTGTCTGAGCTGTGTGCTAGTAGTTTAAATAGACAGCTTGGTGCATTCAGCATGTCAATTCTTCTTACAAAAACAAGTAGTGAAGAAGTCAATCGCTCCTCTACTTTGAGCTATGAGAGATTGACATCCATATTATTAATGTTAGCTCTCTGTGTACATTTAAGGGCCAGCCGTGCTGCCCTGTTCTGAGCCAATTGTAATTTTCCTGCCCCTCTTTGTGGTACCTGGCCACACGATTGGACAGTAGTTCAGGTGCAGCAAAACTAGGGCCTGTAGGCCCTGTCTTGTTGATAGTGTTGTTAAGAAGGCAGAGCAGCACTTTATTATGGACAGACTTCTCCCCTTAGCTATTGTTGTGTTGTGTCATGTTGTGACCATGACAGTGTTACTCCAAGCAGTTTAGTCACGTTACTTGCTCAATTTCCACCTAATTCATTACAAAATTTGGTTGAAGTTTAGTGAATGAGTTGTCTCAAATACAATGGTTTTAGTTTTTGAAATATTTAGGACTAACTTATTTCTTGCTACTCATTCTGAAACTGACTGCAGTTCTTTTTTAAGTGTTGCCGTAATTTCACTCGGTGTAGTATCTTATGTGTAAAGTGTTGAGTCATCCGCATACATAGACACACAGGCTTTTCAAAGCCAGTGGCCTGTCATTAGTAAAGATTGAAAAATGTAAGGGGCCTATAGACAGCTGCCCTGGGGAATTCCTGATTCTACCTGGATTATGTTGGAGAGGCTTCCATTACAGAACACCCTCTGTGTTCTGTTAGACAGGTAACTTTATCCACAATATAGCAGGGGGTGTAAAGCCATAACACATACTTTTTACAGCAGCAGACTATGATCAATAATGTCAAAAGCTGCACTGAAGTCTTACAAAACAGCTCCCATAATCTTTTAATCACCAATTTCTCTCAGCCAATCATCAGTAATTTCTGTAAGAGCTGTGCATGTCAAATGTCCTTCTCTATAAGCGTGCTTAAAGTCTTGTTGTCAGTTTGTTTACTGTAATATAGCATTGTATCTGGTCAAACACAATTTTGTTCCAAAAGTTTACTTAGGGTTGGTAACAGTCTGATTGGTCAGATATTTGAGCCAGTAAAAGGGGATTTATTATTCTTGTGTAGCAGAATGACTTTTGCTACACTTTTTTGTAGGCTTAAATTGAAGATATGGCAAATAGGAGTGGCAATTTTGTCCTCTTATCCTCAGTAATTTTCCATCCAAGTTGTCAGACCCGGTGGTTTGTCATTGTTGATAGACAACAATCATTTTTTCACCTATTCCACACTCACTTTTCGGAATTAAAAACTACAACGCTTGTCTTTCATAACTTGGTCAGTTAAACTTGGATGTGTAGTGTTGGCGTTTGTTGCTGGCAGGTCATGCCTAAAGTTTGTTAATCTTGCTGATGAAAAAATAATTACAGTTGGCAATATCAGTGGGTTTTGTGATGAATGAGCCATCTGACTGAATGAATGATGGAGCTGATATTGTGCCCCTAATGTCAGTTACGGTGCTCCAAAGCTTTTTGCTATCATTCTTTACATAATATGTCTTTGTTTCATAGTAGCTTCTTTTTCTTTTTATTCAGTTTAGTCACATGATTTCCAGTATGTTTGCCAATCTGTTGTGCAGCCAGTCTTATTTGCCATTCATTTCAACCATACAATTTTTTAATTCCTCATCATACCACAGTGATTTAACAGTTTTTACAGTCATTTTCTTAATGGGTGTGTGCTTATTAGTTGTAAATGTGTTAAGTGCAGCATCTGGTTGCTCTTCATTAAACACCACAGACCAACAAATATTCTTTACATCATCAACATAGGAATCACTACAAAACTTTGTATACACTATATTAGGCCCAGCCTTTGGAACTTTGGTTTTCCTAGATAAGGCTACCAGATTGTGATCACTACATCCAATGGATTTGGATACTGCTTTAAATCAGATTTCTGCAGCATTAATAAAGATCTGATTAATACATGTTGATGATTTCATTCCTGTGCTGTTTGTAAATACCCTGGTAGATTGACTGATAACGTGAACCAGGTTGCAGGCTCTGGTTACAGTTTGAATCTTTTTCTTGAGTGGGTAGCTTGATGAAAGCCAGTCAATATTGCAGCAACCCGCATAGACAGCTGTGTGTTATGTGTTAGGCTATTAGGTGGTTGTGTTGTACTTACTAGTACCCAGTGTTCCCGGGGTCCGATATGCCAATCAACTTGCTATCTGCCAATCACGGGAATGCCTGGAATGTTCTGATGCCGGGCATCCTGGTGGTTGACGGAGTGGCGTGGAGGGGGGTTGGGCAGGGGTATGGAGCATTGGAAGTTAAGACCAGGTTTAGCCATTGTTCTTCCTCTTACATCTGGGCTTCACAAGAGAAGGTCACGGTTGGTTTGTAGAGTATCTTTCATTTATTTGGTGTGGGCTACGGCCAAACAGTAACCTGTGTAAAGTTGGGTTAATAAACCATCAATTCGTTAACTCAATCCTCTGTCTGGACAATTGTTCCTTTATGATCTAGTCTGGTCATTACAATATTAAGGTCACCCAGAAAATGTGCCTCTCTGATATCACATACATTATCAAGCAATTCACACATATTATCCAGATACTGTCTGTTGGCACTTGGAGATCTATAGCAGCTTCGCACAAGAATGGGCTTTAGGTGAGGCAGGTGAACCTGTAGCCATGTTACTTCAACATTCTTTAACATGAGATCCTCTCTTAGCTTTACAGGAATGTGACTTTGAATAAAGACTGCAACACCGCCCCCATTGGTATTTCTGGCTTTTCTGTAGATGTTATAACTGTGTATTGCTACCACTGTATCATACAATTTATTATATAAGTGAGTTTCATAGTTCATTCCAGAATAGGAATGTCATCTGTTACTATCAAGTTATTGATATCCCAAACCTTGTTCCTTAGGCTACATATCTTAATGTGGGCTATTTTTAGCACTTTTCTGGTATGCTTGATTGTTTTTAGTACTTTACTGGGAAGCTATTCAGAAGTGACATGACAATGTTATTTACATTTGAGCTGAACACAGTGGACTTCCTACTAGGGCACACTGCCTCAGTGCTATCAGAATAATGTTGGTTCAGAGAAACATAATTACTGTATATAATAGCTGTAGGATCGACAGAGGCATTCAGGGGAGTTAGAGGGACATAAATTAGGTTACTTACATTGTGACTGCCAACACCCTTGGGATAATGTACATTTGCTGCAGCTTTACGATAACTCAGTGACACAATGGTAAGGATGATCTGATCTGGGCTTGGGCCATTGATAAGTCATTGTCTCAAAGCAGTATTCAGGGGTCCAGGATCCAAGATGATTCCTCTAGAACATCTTCTGTTTCCAGAAGGTGTCAAAGTTATCTACAAAAGTTATATTTTAGTCCGCGTTCTAATGACAGTACTGGACCTGAAATAATTGGCCACTTTTTGGAATCTTTCAGAGCTAGAATCAGTTCTTTAAAATACATTTTTAGCACTTCTGAGCTATCCCTCCTAATGTTGTTCGACCCCCACATGGACTACAATAGCGTCAGCTCCCGGCAGCTATCGTAGAACGTTCGGAAGCAGCCTTGTAATATCCCGTCAGCTCCCAGCAGCTGTCGTAGAATGGTTGTAAGCAGCCTTGTAATATCCCGTCAGCTCCCAGCAGCTGTCGTAGAACGGTCGTAAGCAGCCTTGTAATATCCCATCAGCTCCCAGCAGCTGTCGTAGAATGGTTGTAAGCAACCTTGTAATGTCCATGATAGCACAGGGTTCTTGCTCTGGGAATAGAGATGTTTCGTACCATAGAGCTGCCGATAACGACAGCAGGTGAAATGGCTGAGGAGGTCCGGCCAATCTTCCACCTCGAGTGGTTTCGCAAACCCCTTGAGGACCGAAGGACGGTGGGGCCCGATGGATCCGAGCCAGCTGTAGTATACATTGTGGGATGATGAACGGGCCGTAGTCTTAGACAGCCTCACGGTATGATAAGGGGGAGCTCTGAGGATCTGAACCCAAGGTAGAAACCACCAGAGAGGGAAACAGAACAGAGGACGAAGGTGCAGTAACCTCCGGATCCGATCTTGAATCGGAAGCCCACAGGGAAGAAGAAGCCGGAACCTCTGGATCCAGGGTGGCAAAGCTGTTTTTAGTCTGTGTCTGGTCCGGGCAAAGTTTGCAGTTTTCGATTTCCACGGTGAGTGACATATCTCGAAGACTGGTTGGTAGGATCGAGAACAGGAATATCCCACAAGTCAAACATGAGCATCCTACTAGCTCCATTCTACCAGAGATGTGGTTTACCACTTCGGAGAGTGATCCCTGCAGTGTACCAGCCAGTCGGCTGTGGAGAGCCCACACGTCGCCAGAGTGATGTCCGGCTACTAGGGTGGAAGAGAAAGAAAAAGTAGGCGGGCGTGGATTCCGCAGTAGCTTGTGTATGTTCGCTACTTGTTTGCTAAGAGTAGCCACTTCGCCCCTGTAGCCCTCTGCAAGCAAACAGTTGCTATGTTGAAAGTCCGGGTGGTCCACATTTTCCCAAAATAAAACAAAATAAACACAGCTCCTTCAGCATTGAAAATGTTTGTTAGCATCCTCCATTTGAGGCTATAAGCTAGCTAGGCTAGCTAAGCTATCTGGGTTTCTATGTCTCTCTTCTTGACAGGGACTTGTTCAAGAGAGATTTACACAGGTATCAAAAATGTCAGGCCATGGAAAACCTGTACCAAACACGCAATTAATTTGAATTTTTATCAAATTCACAATGTGAGAAATGTATTGTAACTCAGGCTAGTAAATCACATTTTGTAAACAACACACTCACATTGAGGGGCATGTCTCTGGTGATGGCATTGTGAAATCCCAACCCATGTGATCCATATTGATTCCGAGAAGAATGTAAAATGACGTAAAATTGCATGAAATGCTTATAAAAGTTTTTTTTTCCCAGACCTACAAATACTATGATATATTCATGCAATGCTTTTACTATAAAATACATCTTTGAACCCCTACTCTTGTCCACGGTGGTCCGCAAACCCACAACCTTCTGACCTACAGCCCTGTATACTATCAAATGTCTTGCATTGCCATATAATGCCTACAAGACGAAGAACAGTTTTTAAAACTGCATATCTAAGGCTCTGGTCTGTCCAAGTGAGGGTAAACGAAGACATGTTCTCTGCTATCCACTACATTTTGCAGAAGGGAATGACATTAATTTTCATTTCAGAGAAGTCCGATTTTCTCAAAGTAACCCTTATTATAAATAACGTTCACTCCCGTACTGAAACATACATGGTGGTGTAACAAGAATACCGGGTTCTGTGAACAGTGAGGTTGTGAGTTAAAATCCCAGATAAGGACATGTTGAATAATAATGACTGTATAAATAAACATACACAATGTACTCATACATGTCATAGTGTGTTCAATATGTAAGTTGAGAACACTGAATATTAGAGGTGCTGTGTGTATCATAATGACACATTTTTGTTTGCAGGGCATCACATGTGAAATCTCACGAGATATTTTGAATCCATATGTGAAAGGTTATGTGATCACATGAAAATCCACATGTGAAACTTCATGTGAAATATTATCACATGTGAAGTGATCCAAAAACAAATGTTTTCACATGATTTCACATATGAAATGTTGTTGTTTTTCCGTAATGGAGAACATTACATTATTCAAAATGGTGGATGTATTAAGTCCACTGTCTAAACCAAAACATTTTCAATTACACATTGCACATCAAGTAATGTGGAGATTTCCTTCAGTGTTTGCGTTAGAATCATGAAGAACCATTTCAAAGTCTGAAGTGTTTTGAAATGTTAGCCTCCAGGTAAGATAGCTAGCTTAGTTGTGTTGTTTTTAGAACTGTGACTGTACTTGTTTTATTTTAGCCTGTGCTCTTTCAGAGTGAAGCACTGACCCTCAAGGGGACTTTTGAATATATGCTCTGATTGGTTGTTTTTCAGGGCAGGAAGATTTTCTTCTAAAAGTCTCCTCATTCCCTCCACAGAGCAAGTCATACAAATAATAATTTGACCGTTCTTTGACTCTTGAACTATGGATTCTGAGTAGTTGAGGCTCTAAACGGCAATATATTTGGGTTCTAGCTTTAAGAAACGTCTTCTATGTGTTCCCTCAAGACACCTACACTATTTAAAAAAGGTGCTAAATAGAACCGTACAAGGTTCTTCGGTTTGTCCCCATAGGGGAACCCTTTTTGGTGCTGGGTAGAACCCTCTATGAAGGGTTCTATAAATAACCATTTTATCATCTAAAGATTCTTCCTAGAACCGTCTGTGAAGGGTTCTACCGAGAACCTGTGAGAGCAAAATTGCAAGATTATGTTATAATACTTTTATTGGATCATATGGTTGTTTTATGCAACAGAATAGAGGGTTCTTATACCTCTATTGTGTCTGTGTGAACTGAAAGTGGGCCTCTGAGAGATTTAACACTGACAGGAAAAGTTTGATGTCTTTCGGGTGCTACCGCATTTAAGAGCACGATTTAGTGTATCTGTACTGGCGTACCAGGGGAAGATAGTTCCAGTATGGATTTGGGGAACCATACCCTGGTCTCTACACAATGAGGACAGTTTTTACAGCAGATACTGTCTGCTGTGAATTATAAGTATTGTTCATACAAATCTTAACTTTGTGACCCGTTCCATACATCTGTTGTGTGTCATGTAGACTGAAGGAGGATTGACTTTGCTATAAAATGCTGTGGCTCAAACCAGCTCATTGAGTTCTCAGTGATCACCTCCAGGGGTGATTACCGACCAGCTCCATTACTGCAGTAATTAAATAACAAAGGTTTGAATGTTTTGAAGAAATGTACAAGTCTCTCCTTTTGATTACACTAATTCCACCACAAACCCTTTTATCTTTGGAGGTTTCCTACTCTATGAACAGTTCCACCAGCGTTATTAGCCTTTAACATGTAATAATTTATGACAATACATTACATATTTCAGAAGGCTTGTGATGTTAGGAATCTCCTGGTTTACAGGCCACATCAGGACTGCAAATTACATTATGCTGGCTTGCAAAGTAATTGGTAATGCCTATTGGAATCAAAACAGAGTAAAGATAGCCAATAAGTGGAATTGTTAATCACCGTCCAACCTGCATTCAGAATGACTTCCAAGACATGGAAGATTGAATCTATCACAACCATCTCAGTAACAGGTGCAATAAATCCAATTACTAACAAATTGGATAAGTTTAGAAAGCTGTACATATATATTGTTTTATGTAGCATAAAATGTATCAACCAAGCAGTGTACATGCAAAACACAGATATAACAGTAAAACAAACCATTCGGAAAAGCTCCCTGCAATAGGGAATGCTAGGAAATATTATATATGGTTTTATGTAGAACCCTTCTTGCCTTCCAAATAATCATCAAAGAGCCCTTTCTCCAAAAACGGTTCCCTATGATGTTAAAGGTTCTAGGTAGAACCCTTTGCTTTACAAAGAACCCTTGTCTTCCAAATATGATTCATCTGATCTAAACAGTTCTTGGTAGAACCCTATCCCTCTGCAAAGAACCCCTTTGGAACCATTTGTCTAAGAGTGTAATGGTCCAATGTGCCTCAGTTGGTAGAGCATGGCGCTGGCAACACCAGGGTTGTGCGTTTGCATTTGTTAATTAGTATATAATTTATGAATCATTACTCCCACATTTGAACATGTTAGTAAGTTAGTTGTTCACAAATTCATAAACAACTTTTAAAGTATATAATACGGATTCAGAAATTATTTATAAGAGGTTAAATATAGGTCCTTATAAACCATTTACTAATCTTTAGTCAAATATTTTTGCGTATATAACGTGAGTGTTGTTTGTACTTGTCACGCCCTGGTCGTAGTATTTTGTGTTTTTCTTCATGTATTTGGTCAGGCCAGGGTGTAACATGGGTTTTTGTATGTGGTGTGTAGCTTAGTGGGATTGTAGCTTAGTGGGGTGTTCTAGGAGAGTCTATGGCTGTCTGAAGTGGTTCTCAATCAGAGGCAGGTGTTTATCGTTGTCTCTGATTGGGAACCATATTTAGGCAGCCATATTCTTTGGTTGTATTGTGGGTGATTGTCCTTAGTGTCTTGATGTCCTTAGTCTGTGTTAGTTTGCACCAGTTAAGGCTATTTCGGTTTTCACTGCGTTTATTGTTTTGTTGAGTTTGTGTTTTGGATTCGTGTTACGTTGTGTGATTAAACATGGATCGCAATATACACGCTGCAGTTTGGTCCGACTCTCCTTCACCACATGAAAACCGTGACAGTACTTTATAAATACTTAATAAATGTGTTGTGTGACCAATGTAATATTTCACATAAAAAAATGGACATGCCATTGGTAGACATTACAGCAGTACCGGACATTTAAAAATGTCCCCTAGAACAGATCAATGCTTAAACAATGAACACACAATACAGAGGATGTTTAAAAGCTCTTAAAGCTTGGGGGCAGAATTTTCACTTTTGGATAAATAGCGTGCCCAATTTCAACTTCCTGCTACTCATGCCAAGCATATAAGATATACATATTATTCATAGATTTGGATAGAAAACACTCTGAAGTTTCTAAAACTGTTTGAATCATGTCTGTGAGCATAACAGAACTTATGTAGCAGGCAAAACAATGAGGACTAACTGTTCAGATTTTTTTCCCCCTCTGTTCACTATTGTCTTTGCCATTGGATATTTAATAGGAACCTATTTTCCTACCGCTTCCACACGATGTCGCCAGTCTTTGGAAAATGGTTGAGGTTATTCCTTTGTGTAATGAAGTAGTAGGCCAACTCGGAACTGGGGACACTTTTGTGAGTTGCGCAAGACGTGAACAGCAGTGCTGGTTTGTTTTCGTTCCTGTATTGAATACAGATTGCCCCGTCTACAATTTGATCGATTATTAATGTTTAAAAATACATAAAGTCGTATTACAAAAGCAGTTTGAAGTATTTCTGCAAAGTTTATAGGCAACTTTTGAAATATTTTGTAGTGACATTGCGTTTTTGTAAGCTGTCTTTTTCTGGATCAAACACGCTTTATAAATGGACATTTTCGATATATATGGACGGAGTTAATCGAATAAAAGGACCAATTGTGATGTTTATGGGACATATTGGAGTGCCAACAAAAGAAGCTCGTCAAAGTTAATGCATATTTTATATTTTATTTCAGCGTTTTGTGTAGCGCCTGCTATGCTAGCTCCTTTGTTTACTGCTGGTACAGATGGGTGCAGGCTATCAGATAATAGCTTCTTATGCTTTCGCCGAAAAGCATTTTTAAAATCTGACATGTTGACTGGATTCACAACGAGTGTAGCTTTAATTGAGTATCTTACATGTGTGATTTAATGAAAGTTTGAATTTTATAGCATTTTATTTGAATTTCGCGCTCTGCATTTCCCATGGCAATTGGCCAGTTAAGACGCTAGCGTCTCCCCTATCCATAAGAGGTTTTTAAAGAAAATATATTAAATATATAATAAACAGTCACACTGAAATAGTGTGATGTGTAACTTCTGACACACTCTATGCCAGGGGTCCCCAACAGGTCGATTACAAGCTGACAGTAGCTCACAGACCACCTTTGAGTATCTCTCCAAACAATTCTGAAAATATATGCAATTTTCAAGTGTTCCACCACAAACTGTCATAACCAAATCTCACAAGTATCAGACACTGCAAGCTCTCAGCTACTATCTAACCAATGCAATATTGACATTATCCCACCCCTGGTTAGCCCCAATTGGCTTCAAAAGCCAAACCTAACACAATATCTGCCAACTAAATTCCGGCAATATTGCCCCTTTCTGTGTGTGTGGTGCGAGCTTTTGTCTATTACTCTGTGTGTAGCCAGTAGTGATGGGTCGTTCACGAACGAACGGCTCTTTTTGAACGGTTCATATGGCTCCCTGATTTGCATACGTTTACTATTGTTTTTGGAGCACCAGACATCGATTATCTGCAGATAAATTACAAACATTCTCTGGAGATGGTAATTCCTCAGTGCAGGAACAATATACTGAGGAGACATTCAGTCTTCATTTTATTTTGCTGGCCATCTAATAATTTGGTCAGGTAAAGATACATTTGAACACACATTTCACAATCTGACATAATGTTTCACGATCTGACAACATTTTAGGCTTTAAATTAGAGATTGGAGATCAATATCCAAGCATTACTGAGCTAAGAGGCGTTTGGGAACCGAAGAACGGCTATTTTTGGTGAACAGAGCAGCAATCTGCAGATGAAATAATAACAAAATGTTTTCCCCGCCACTGTTTAGGTCAAAAGCTGAGCGATTGGGCTGGAGAAATGTAACCACTCTCAAATGCATAGACAGCTATGGATGCAAGGGCTGACCATCCATGACATCAACATTATAGTTAAAACTTCTTATGGCTTGGGGGCCGTATTGAGTTGCTTGAATGAATAAGGTGCCCAGAGTAAACTGCCCGCTACTCAGGCCCAGTCGCTAATATGATTTGGATAGAACACACTCTGAAGTTTCTAAGACTGTTTGAATGATGTCTGTGAGTATAACAGAACTCATATGGCAGGCAAAAACCTGAGAAGAAATCCAACCAGGAAGTTGGAAATCTGAGGTCTGTAGTTTTTCAACTCTTTGCCAATCGAATATAAAGTGTAAATTTGGTACGATTGCACTTCCTAAGGCTTCCACTAGATGTCAACAGTCTTTAGAACCTTGTTTGGGGCTTCTACTGTGAAGGAGGAGAGAATGAGAGCTGATTAATAAAGAGGTCTGCCAGAAGGCCATGAGCTCATTCAGCGCTCCCATGAGAGGTAGCTGCGTTCCATTGCATTTCTAAAGACAAACGAATTCTCCGGTTGAAACATCATTGAAGATTTATGTTAAAAACATCTTAAAGATGGATTTTTTACATCATTTGACATGTTTCTACAAACTGTAATGGAATTTTTTGACTTTTTGTCTGGCCTACACGTCTTGGATTTGTGAACTAAAGGCGCGGACAAAAAGGAGGTATTTGGACATAAATGGACTTTATCGAATAAAACAAGTGAGTGAGTGAATATTTATAATACTATTTCTGACTTCTGTTGACTCCACAACATGGCGAATATCTGCATGGATGGTTTTTGTGTCTAAGCGCCGTACTCAGCATTGCATGGTGTGCTTTTTTGGTAAAGATTTTTTGAAATCTGACACAGCGGTTGCATTAAGGAGAAGTTTATCTAAAGTTCCATGCATAACTCTTGTATCTTTTATCAATGTTTATTATGAGTATTTCTGTAAATTGATGCGGCGCTCTGCAAAATCACTGGATGTTTTGGACATTACTGAACGTAACGCGCTAATGTAAACTGAGATTTTTGGATATACATATGAACTTTATCGAACAAAACATACATGTATTATGTAACATGAAGTCCTCTGAGTGTCATCTGATGAAGATCATCAAAGGTTAGTGATTCATTTTATCTATATTTCTGCTTTTTGTGACTCCTCTCTTTGGCTGGAAAAATGGCTGTGTTTTTCTGTGACTAGGTACTGACCTAACATAATCAGATGGTTTGCTTTCGTCGTAAAACCTTTTTGAAATCGAACACTGTGTATGTTTGAGGAATTTTAATTATGAGATTTCTGTTGTTTGAATTTGGCGCCCTGCACTTTCACTGGCTGTTGTCATATCGATCCCGTTAACGGGATCTCAGCCGTAAGAAGTTTTAACCATGTTTTGAGGTTAAACATTGCTGGTTTACATTTTCTTTGTATACAAACATTGGGGAAAAACAAGGTTATATTTTGTGTTCTGATGGGGTACGGCAGTTGATTTAAACCTGTGAAGCATTTATACGTTATATTCTTCAAGAATCAATAGGTTCATATCATTCATTTGAAATGCCAAAAATGGATGTAGCAACTGCAGATTTCCCCTTTAAACGCCCAGTAAAAGTCTCCCCAAGGAAAGCACAGTGTGAAAGTACTCTGCGGTTCAAAAGACAAGCACTGGAAGCATTTAAAGCTGGATTCCGCATAAAGTGAAACAAAACATTTGTTCGTCCCAGTGCCTTTGTTATTGTTTTGTTGATGAAATGGAGGAGAGAAGTGTCCGGCAGCATGGTAAAAAAATAAATAATAATCATCGCATTACATATTCTGGTGTTCTATCGCGCATGTCTAAGGTAGAAAAACAGTGTTTGTTATTTGAAGTAACTTCTTTGTTGTAATATCCCAAAAGAATGTGGCAGTTTCACCAAGTATTGATTGCAATTTTAAAAGTAAAAAACATATCAGCACTAATGAAGGAATACAAATCCACAAGAGAACAATTGTCCGGTCTGACCAGCTGTTGTGTGTAGGCTACATCTCCCTGTTCTATGATAAGTTTGTGTTCGCAGGGTTGACAACATTAGCAAATGATTTGCATTGCCACTCTTCCTCATGTCCTTGCAACAATTGTTTTACAGCATTTCCTTAAAATAAAATGTTCCGATATATTTATTTAAACAAACTGTTTTGTGTGCTTATTCTTTTACCATTTATATGTTCTTGTAACAGCTTTCTTGTGGAGAAGGAGAGTCGGACCAAAATGCAGCGTGATGATGATTCATGATATTTTAATGAAGGAAAAGCTATACATGAAGAAACTACAAAATAATGAAATGTGAAAACCGAAACAGCCCTATCTGGTGCAAACACAAAGACAGGAACAATCACCCACAAAACACTCAAAGAATATGGCTGCCTAAATATGGTTCCCAATCAGAGACAACGATAAACACCTGCCTCTGATTGAGAACCACTCCAGACAGCCATAGACTTTGCTAGATACCCCCACTAAGCCACACACCCAATACCTAACAAAACCCCAAGACAAAACACACCACAATAAACCCATGTCACACCCTGGCCTGACCAAATAAATAAAGACAAACACAATATACTTCGACCAGGGCGTGACAGTTCTAAGCTATTTTGAGACCTTCAGGAGCACCAAGTACTGCTGGAATGTCTACCAATGGCATGTCCATCTTCTTGTAAGAAATTACACTGGTCACTCAAAACATGTATTAAATATTTATGAAGTATTAATACATGCAAAAACACTTTAATAGTGATTATCAAATGGCTTATAAGGACATATGTATAAACTTATGAATGATTTTAAGACTCAGAATTACATTACATTTTATAAACTTGTGAATAACTAGCTTAATAACATTTACAAATGTGGGAGTAATGATTATGAATTATGAATTTACTAATCCATTATAAATTCTTTATTACCAGGTGTTATTATAAAGTGCTACCAAGTTATTGTCTTTTTGCAATGCAAATCTGTGGCACAAAACAAGTCTCTATACATAATTCAGAGTATAGCCAAGATACCACCATTAAAACCAGCTGATGAATGTGGTGAGATGTAATGTTAAGGGAAATAGGACATATGTAAGAAACAGTGAGAGAAAGGGTGCTGTTGTTGTTTTACAATGCCAAGATGGATGTTTTATGAAATGAAAAATAACATATTGTACTAAAATATATTTTCATTTTAAGGAACACTGTGTTCTGTCCAAGGGCATCTTGGAAAATAAAAAATATACATAAAAGCCTTACAAAATAAACATAACTGAAAATATTTATACAACACTGTTATATGCATGCTTCTGATCTGTCATAGTCTACTATCGTTATGGAAAAAACATATACATTTCATGTGATTACGTGTGATATCATGTGATTTCATGTGAAGTTAATGTGATAACACGTGATAACATGTGAAGCAACATGTGGCAACATGTGCTCATGTGAATTCATGTGAAATAAATGTGACAACATGGGGATGCAAAATGTCAACATGTGATAACATGAAACTACACATGACAACATGTGAGCACATGTAAAAGACGAGATGTTAAATGTAATTTAGAATACTTAACCTTAAATGGCATAATTTACATTAATTAAATTTAAACAGTCATCGTCCTATGCAAGTTTTTTCTAGTTCCCGGTTTGTTCCAAGGACTTTCTCAGAATGCTGTGTCATGGTCCCCTGGTGGTTTTTGTCTAGTTGCTGTGAAAATACAATAAATCTACAACTAGCTACTGTATTTTTACAGCTAAACTAAGGTATTAATGATAAAGGACAGTATGCTGCTGTATGCTGATTACTTGTGACTCAACCTCACATGAGATTTAAACTCACAGCCTCGTGCTTGTTAGCTACCTGTAGTTCCTGCTGAGCCACAAGTCTATGGACGAATGGAGAATGGCTGTATATTTATTACCAAGAATACATTTCTGCACTTTGCCTAAATTTGAAGTAAAAATAAAGTAAATATATAAAACAACTTGAAGGTGTTAATTCTATAAAAGGACAATATGCTTCTGTATTCTGGTTTTAATTACTGTTAAATCTTGTATAATTTTGTACTGTGAACAAAATTGGGACTATCAACCTGCAATACCCTGCTACAGTGTAGCTACACCACCAGATCTGTGAGCATAAAAAATAAACAATGCATTTTTGCACTTTGCTAAAAGCAGCCCAGAATCAAGTAAATAATTGTACAGTTATGTCCACCAACGTAAAACTAGCAATAATCAAGAACAATTGACATAGCATATACCACAATTATGTGGGATTTGAACTTGCAACCTACATGTTGGGAGTGCATCAATGGTTCTTTTTTTGTTTAAAATCGATTTTAGATTACTGGCTATAAATGTATCGCAATATGCTACAGTGACGAAACCACTCTCTCCTGTTGCATTACGATGTGAGGATTCCAGGCATATGCATTAGTAACTGTGACGTGGTTCTGCCAGGTGTTGATGGACAGTTGGAAGAGAGAATGAAGTAGTGTCAAATTTCACATCCTGCTTCACACAGGCAGAATATACATACCCCTGCGCATGTGAGAATCAGGGCTACCACTCAATGCAAGCCATATCGATCTACAGTGTCCAAAGATCGATGTATAAGCAAAAATGACGGGTCAGAACCGATGCTTTGATTCAGTGCATATCTGATGGATTATAAGAATTCAAAACATTTGGAGTTTCTTCATCCATGTACCACCTGATGCATTTATTAGAATTGTTTATAAAACATGAAAAAAATCATTTGGTCTGTTGCTAAAAGTAGCCATGACTTGATCATATTTGTCTGGAAATGAACTAGTCACGCGTAGTTGTTGCCCATGTGTAATTATATCAATCTAGCTAACCAGCTGGTTCACGTAGCCATAGGCTCCGGAGTCTAGCTGCATCTAGCCAGCTATCGATGTTGAAAACTAGCACTTTGCATAGGCTAGCTGAGTTGTTTTATCAGAAAATATCTGAGATTACTCAAATGTACGTAGCTAACTAGAAAGTCCACCTCAGCGACAATGTTATTGGGGTGCAGGATGTTAGATTAGTCTTTTAATTTTAAGTTATCTTTCATTGAAGTTTGTAGTTCCTACTGGCTATGGATCTAAAGTGAAATAAATAGTTTTCTGTTTCGGCCTGGGATCAGAGTTGGTATATGGAGATTTTGAAAACTGTCACCAAAGAAATAGCAGATTTATGAACACTTTTTTTAACATTAATATATGCTCATGATGCAATTTCTCTCTCTTGGTTGTTCTCACAAACAGTTGACTAACCATTTATTCAATTAGATACAGGTTCTCTCTCACACAGCTTGTTTGCAAAGGTGACCTAATTTCAGGTGTTTCATATTCTGTCATTCTGCAGTGAACATATACTTTCCTTCTTGTCCTACGAACGCAGGGTTTGATGTGTTGTTGAAAGTGTCATGTTTTGTCATTTATTATCTTGTCTTGTCCCTGTGCTTCCCATTCTATTCGTTTCCCTCTGCTGGTCTTATTAGGTTCTTTCCCTTTTTCTATCCCTCTCTCTCCCCCTCCCTCTCTCACTCTCTCGCTCTCTCTTCTCTCTATCGTTCCGTTCCTGCTCCCAGCTGTTCCTATTCCCCTAATCAATCATTTAGTCTTCCCACACCTGTTCCCGATCCTTTCCCCTGATTAGAGTCCCTATTTCTTCCTTTGTGTTCCGTTCCTGTCCTGTCGGTTCCTTGTCTAGAATTCACCGTGCTGTGTTTGTGTATCGCCCTGTCGTGTCGTGTTTTCCTCAGATGCTGCGTGGTGAGCAGGTGTCTGAGTCTGTCTGGTTCAAGTGCCTTCCCGAGGCAACCTGCTGTTCACCTGCTGTTCAAGATCGAGTCTCCAGTTTGTCCTCGTCATTTCGAGTGAAAGTTGTGTTTTTTGTTTGTATTTACTTTACTGGATTAAAGACTCTGTTTTCGCCAAGTCGCTTTTGGGTCCTCTTTCACCTGCATGACAGAAGGAACCGACCAAGGAATGGACCCAGCAACTTCAGACGCTCGTTACACTGCCGTCGAGATCCAAGGAGCCATGCTCGGCAGACACGAGCAGGAATTGTCTGCTGCTCGCCATGCCGTGGAGAACCTGGCCGCTCAGGTTTCCGACCTCTCTGGACAGTTCCAGAGTCTACGTCTCGTGCCACCTGTTACTTCCTGGCCTGCCGAGCCTCCAGAACCTAGGGTTAATAACCCACCTTGCTACTCCGGGCAGCCCACTGAGTGCCGCTCCTTTCTCACGCAGTGTGAGATTGTGTTCTCTCTCCAACCCAACACATACTCTAGAGAGAGAGCTCGGGTTGCTTACGTCATTTCACTCCTTACTGGCCGGGCTCGAGAATGGGGCACAGCTATCTGGGAGGCAAGGGCTGATTGCTCTAACAAGTTCCAGAACTTTAAAGAGGAGATGATTCGGGTTTTTGACCGTTCAGTTTTTGGTAGGGAGGCTTCTAGGGCCCTGGCTTCCTTATGCCAAGGTGAACGGTCCATAACGGATTATTCTATTGAGTTTCGCACTCTTGCTGCCTCTAGTGAGTGGAACGAGCCGGCGCTGCTCGCTCGTTTTCTGGAGGGACTCCACGCAGTGGTTAAGGATGAGATTCTCTCCCGGGAGGTTCCTTCAGATGTGGACTCTTTGATTGCTCTCGCCATCCGCATAGAACGACGGGTAGATCTTCGTCACCGGGCTCGTGGAAGAGAGCTCGCATCAACGGTGTTTCCCTGCTCCGCATCGCAACCATCTCCCTCCTCTGGCTCAGAGTCTGAGCCCATGCAGCTGGGAGGGATTCGCATCTCGACTAAGGAGAGGGAACGGAGGATCACCAACCGCCTGTGCCTCTATTGCGGAGTTGCTGGACATTTTGTTAATTCATGTCCAGTAAAAGCCAGAGCTCATCTGTAAGCGGAGGGCTACAGGTGAGCGCAACTACTCAAGTCTCTCCATCAAGATCCTGTACTACTTTGTCGGTCCATCTACGCTGGACCGGTTCGGGTGCTACATGTAGTGCCTTGATAGACTCTGGGGCTGAGGGTTGTTTCATGGACGAAGCATGGGTTCGGAAACATGACATTCCTTTCAGAGAGTTAGAGAAGCCTACGCCCATGTTCGCCTTAGATGGTAGTCATCTTCCCAGTATCAGATTTGAGACACTACCTTTAACCCTCACAGTATCTGGTAACCACAGTGAGACTATTTCTTTTTTGATTTTTCGTTCACCGTTTACACCTGTTGTTTTGGGTCATCCCTGGCTAGTATGTCATAATCCTTCTATTAATTGGTCTAGTAATTCTATCCTATCCTGGAACGTTTCTTGTCATGTGAAGTGTTTAATGTCTGCCATCCCTCCCGTTTCTTCTGTCCCTACTTCTCAGGAGGAACCTGGCGATTTGACAGGAGTGCCGGAGGAATATCATGATCTGCGCACGGTCTTCAGTCGGTCCCGAGCCAACTCCCTTCCTCCTCACCGGTCGTATGATTGTAGTATTGATCTCCTTCCGGGGACCACTCCTCCTCGGGGTAGACTATACTCTCTGTCGGCTCCCGAACGTAAGGCTCTCGAGGATTATTTGTCTGTGTCTCTTGACGCCGGTACCATAGTGCCTTCTTCCTCTCCGGCCGGGGCGGGGTTCTTTTTTGTTAAGAAGAAGGACGGTACTCTGCGCCCCTGCGTGGATTATCGAGGGCTGAATGACATAACGGTTAAGAATCGTTATCCGCTTCCCCTTATGTCATCAGCCTTCGAGATTCTGCAGGGAGCCAGGTGCTTTACTAAGTTGGACCTTCGTAACGCTTACCATCTCGTGCGCATCAGAGAGGGGGACGAGTGGAAAACGGCGTTTAACACTCCGTTAGGGCATTTTGAGTACCGGGTTCTGCCGTTTGGTCTCGCCAATGCGCCAGCTGTTTTTCAGGCATTAGTTAATGATGTTCTGAGAGACATGCTGAACATCTTTGTTTTTGTCTATCTTGACGATATCCTGATTTTTTCTCCGTCACTCGAGATTCATGTTCAGCACGTTCGACGTGTTCTACAGCGCCTTTTAGAGAATTGTCTCTACGTAAAGTCTGAGAAGTGCTCTTTTCATGTCTCCTCCGTTACTTTTCTCGGTTCCGTTATTTCCGCTGAAGGCATTCAGATGGATTCCGCTAAGGTCCAAGCTGTCAGTGATTGGCCCGTTCCAAGGTCACGTGTCGAGTTGCAGCGCTTTTTAGGTTTCGATAATTTCTATCGGCGTTTCATTCGTAATTTCGGTCAAGTTGCTGCCCCTCTCACAGCTCTTACTTCTGTCAAGACGTGTTTTAAGTGGTCCGGTTCCACCCAGGGAGCTTTTGATCTTCTAAAAGAACGTTTTACGTCCGCTCCTATCCTCGTTACTCCTGACGTCACTAGACAATTCATTGTCGAGGTTGACGCTTCAGAGGTAGGCGTGGGAGCCATTCTATCCCAGCGCTTCCAGTCTGACGATAAGGTTCATCCTTGCGCTTATTTTTCTCATCGCCTGTCGCCATCTGAGCGCAACTATGATGTGGGTAACCGTGAACTGCTCGCCATCCGCTTAGCCCTAGGCGAATGGCGACAGTGGTTGGAGGGGGCGACCGTTCCTTTTGTCGTTTGGACAGACCATAAGAACCTTGAGTACATCCGTTCTGCCAAACGACTTAATGCCCGTCAAGCTCGTTGGGCGTTGTTTTTCGCTCGTTTCGAGTTTGTGATTTCTTACCGTCCGGGTAGCAAGAACACCAAGCCTGATGCCTTATCCCGTCTGTTTAGTTCTTCTGTGGCTTCTACTGATCCCGAGGGATTCTTCCTTATGGGCGTGTTGTCGGGTTAACAGTCTGGGGAATTGAAAGACAGGTTAAGCAAGCACTCACGCACACTGCGTCGCCGCGCGCTTGTCCTAGTAACCTCCTTTTCATTCCTGTTTCCACTCGTCTGGCTGTTCTTCAGTGGGCTCACTCTGCCAAGTTAGCTGGTCATCCCGGTGTTCGAGGCACTCTTGCGTCTATTCGCCAGCGCTTTTGGTGGCCGACTCAGGAGCGTGACACGCGCCGTTTCGTGGCTGCTTGTTCGGACTGCGCGCAGACTAAGTCGGGTAACTCTCCTCCTGCCGGTCGTCTCAGACCGCTCCCCATTCCTTCTCGACCATGGTCTCACATCGCCCTAGACTTCATTACCGGTCTGCCTTTGTCTGCGGGGAAGACTGTGATTCTTACGGTTGTCGATAGGTTCTCTAAGGCGGCACATTTCATTCCCCTCGCTAAACTTCCTTCCGCTAAGGAGACGGCACAAATCATTATCGAGAATGTATTCAGAATTCATGGCCTCCCGTTAGACGCCGTTTCAGACAGAGGCCCGCAATTCACGTCACAGTTTTGGAGGGAGTTCTGTCGTTTGATTGGTGCGTCCGTCAGTCTCTCTTCCGGGTTTCATCCCCAGTCTAACGGTCAAGCAGAGAGGGCCAATCAGACGATTGGTCGCATACTACGCAGCCTTTCTTTCAGAAACCCTGCGTCTTGGGCAGAACAGCTCCCCTGGGCAGAATACGCTCACAATTCGCTTCCTTCGTCTGCTACCGGGTTATCTCCGTTTCAGAGTAGTCTGGGTTACCAGCCTCCTCTGTTCTCATCCCAGCTTGCCGAGTCCAGCGTTCCCTCCGCTCAAGCGTTTGTCCAACGTTGTGAGCGCACCTGGAGGAGGGTGAGGTCTGCACTTTGCCGTTACAGGGCACAGACTGTGAGAGCCGCCAATAAACGCAGGATTAAGAGTCCAAGGTATTGTTGCGGCCAGAGAGTGTGGCTTTCCACTCGCAACCTTCCTCTTACGACAGCTTCTCGTAAGTTGACTCCGCGGTTCATTGGTCCGTTCCGTGTCTCCCAGGTCGTCAATCCTGTCGCTGTGCGACTGCTTCTTCCGCGACATCTTCGTCGCGTCCATCCTGTCTTCCATGTCTCCTGTGTTAAGCCCTTTCTTCGCACCCCCGTTCGTCTTCCCTCCCCCCTCCCGTCCTTGTCGAGAGCGCACCTATTTACAAGGTACATAAGATCATGGACATGCGTTCTCGGGGACGGGGTCACCAATACTTAGTGGATTGGGAGGGTTACGGTCCTGAGGAGAGGAGTTGGGTTCCGTCTCGGGACGTGCTGGACCGTTCACTCATTGATGATTTCCTCCGTTGCCGCCAGGATTCCTCCTCGAGTGCGCCAGGAGGCGCTCGGTGAGTGGGGGTACTGTCATGTTTTGTCATTTATTATCTTGTCTTGTCCCTGTGCTTCCCATTCTATTCGTTTCCCTCTGCTGGTCTTATTAGGTTCTTTCCCTTTTTCTATCCCTCTCTCTCCCCTCCCTCTCTCACTCTCTCGCTCTCTCTTCTCTCTATCGTTCCGTTCCTGCTCCCAGCTGTTCCTATTCCCCTAATCAATCATTTAGTCTTCCCACACCTGTTCCCGATCCTTTCCCCTGATTAGAGTCCCTATTTCTTCCTTTGTGTTCCGTTCCTGTCCTGTCGGTTCCTTGTCTAGAATTCACCGTGCTGTGTTTGTGTATCGCCCTGTCGTGTCGTGTTTTCCTCAGATGCTGCGTGGTGAGCAGGTGTCTGAGTCTGTCTGGTTCAAGTGCCTTCCCGAGGCAACCTGCTGTTCACCTGCTGTTCAAGATCGAGTCTCCAGTTTGTCCTCGTCATTTCGAGTGAAAGTTGTGTTTTTTGTTTGTATTTACTTTACTGGATTAAAGACTCTGTTTTCGCCAAGTCGCTTTTGGGTCCTCTTTCACCTGCATGACAGAAAGGTTTAAACAAAATAATGAATCACTGGGGTCTATGTTTCTCTCTCTCACAAATCTAGTTAAGTGAAGGTTAAATAAAAAATAAAAATAAATACCTGCACACAAACACGTGCTCACAGAATTCTATGTACCTAAGAAGGAGATAATGAAGGCTGTATAACAAAGGTATAACAAAAAAGTTGAGTTCAAGATACGACTAGTAAAACGTTTCACGATAGAGGAATTATTGCTGCATGTTGTTGTGGTTGTTTTTCTAACTTTTGCAATGCCCTATGTGGCAGACCAGGGGGTTTGGTCAAAACGTTTACACAGATCAGACACGGACAGAGTAGGTTTAGCTCGGTTTCAAGGATGTTTATTTGAATAACAAACCAAAATAAATGAATAGGTCTCCCCCTCTCCGGGATACCGTCTTCTGGCCTCCGGGTCTTGCTGTATCCTGTGGGGAACAAAAATCTGAACTCCCCCCTTTTACCCTTTTACCTCTGGAACCGTCCCCAACTATAACCTTTCTTCCCCCAGTCCCTCTTCCCATGTGCTGCCCTTCTAGCAGCTTTATGGGACCCGTCGAGCTGGTGAACAATCAGCCCTTGATTACTCACAAACCACAATTAGCCCCAATTAGTCCTGTCCAGAGAGCCCGTCGAGACCTGGCACGTCCAGCAGAGGGAGCCATCACCTTGTGAGGTATACTCCGCCTGTTACCAGACCTCTACTAGTCTCCCCCTGGTGGCTGACATGCTGTTCGCCACATAGCTTTGTCAGGGAGGGGACTGTCATCAGTGCGACGTATGTCTCCCGTCTCGATAGGGCATCCGCGTTTCCATGCTTCACCCCTGACCTGTGCACAACAGAAAAAAAGAAGCATTGAAGGGACAAGAACCAACCGGTGACCCGATAGTTTGTGTCCCTTCCCCTGGCCATCCAGACCAGGGGAGCATGGTCAGTGACCAGGGTGAAGTGGGTACCTAACAGGTAATACTTGAGAGTGTCTATCACCAACTTTACCGCTAGGCACTCTTTCTCAACGATAGAGTACTTTTTCTCTCTGGGTATCAGCTTTCAGTTTATGTACAAGATGGGGTGCTCCTCTCCATTGTGTATATGGTACAAAATGGTCCCTAGTGTCACATGCATCCGTCTGGACCAACATCGACACCTGGAAATTGGACGTTAAGAGAATCGGATGGGAGCACAGCGCTTCCTTCAGGTGCCTGAACGCCGCTTCTGTTTCGTCCGTCCAGTTCATTGTTTTCGGGAGGCAGGCCCTGGTTAGATCAGTGAGGGCGGAAGCTATAGTCGCAAAGTTGGGGATAAACCGGGTATAGTATCCTGCCAGTCCCAGGAAGGACTTGACCTGTGTCTTGGTGCGTGGAACAGGCCAGTCACGTACCGCGTGAACCTTCCTCTCCTTTGTCCTTCTACTTTGTCCATCAGGTGCTGGAATGTGGGCGGGGCTCTGTGGAGACCGAACTGATATAATCTGTCTGGTGTTGAAAACGCAGTCTTCCCCCGGGTGGAGGATGCCAACGGTACCTGCCAATATCCTTTAGTCAGGTCAAGGGTACTGATGTACCGGCCTTTCGAAATCAGTCATTGAGCTCGTCCACCCTTGGCATGGGGTAGGTGTCGAACAAGCTGATGTCGTTCACACCCCGGAAATCATTACAGAAGCACAGGCTATCATCCGGTTTGGGCACCAACACGATGGGGCTGCCCCATGCGCTGTGGTACTCTTCAATGACCCCCATCCTCAGCATAGCCTCCACTTCCTGATTCATGGCCTTCCTTCCAGGCCTCGGGAATCCGATATGGCCTCTTTCATACCGTTTCCCTGGGCCGTGAACGAATGTGTTGTTCAATGAGGGTCATGCGGCCCGGCTTCTCGTAGAACACCACCATGTTCTAATCGACGAGCTCCTTGTGCTCTTCCTTCTTGGCTGGGTCGAGGTTCTCATTGTTCAGGTCCACCACTGGTACCGTTGGCTTCCTGGGTCCCGATCATAACACTCTTGTGCCACTTCTTCAACAGGTTCACATGGTAAATCGTTTGGGGTTTCGATCTCCCCGGCTGCCGTACGTGGTGATTGACAGGTTCCAGCTTCTCTATCACCTCGTATGGCCCGTGGCATGTTGCCAGGAACTTTGGCTGTGGGGGTTAAGACCAACACCCTGTCTCCCACCTGGAATTCTCAGCGCTGGATTCCCCGATTGTAGACATGGGCTTGGGCGCGTTGGGCCCTCTCCATATGTTCCCTTACCATTGGCCATATGTCTGTCATCCACTCCCTCATCGTCTCCATGTGCTCTACCACGCTGCGTAAGGGGGTAGGTTGGGCTTCCCACACCTCCTTGGTGAGGTCCAGGAGGCTGCGTGGACTTCTCCCGTAGAGGAGCTTGAAAGTGAAAAAAAACACCAGAGGACTGAGGTACTTCTCAGATTGAGAACATTAGGTAGGGTAATAGCTGGTCCCAGTTCTTCCCGTCCTGCTCGATGACCCTCCACAGCATTTGAACTGCTTGATCTGCAGGAGAGCACACAAATCTTTCATTAGGCAGGACATAAACTCAGTACCTTTGTCTGTCAGGATCTCGTTCGTGATGCCCACCCAGCTAAAAATGTGGAACAGCTCTCGGGCGATTCACTTGGATACTGCCGCCTGTAGGGGAATGGCCTCGTGATCCCGGGGGGCATAATTTACTATTACCAGGATGTACCGGTGTCCTTGTGCTGTTTTTACCAGGGGTCCCACTATGTCCATGGAGTTGCTTTCATAGTGCACCCCGATGATCGGTAGGGGGACCAGGGGGTTTCGAAAGTGTGCTTTTGGGGCAGTTGCGATAATAGTCCTCCACGGCCCTCCTCATCCAGGGCCAGTGGAACCGGGCGGCGATCCGTTCCCGGGTCTTCTCCATTCACAGGTGCACCCCCAAAAGGTGGGTGTGGGCTAGCTGAAAAACGGTTCCCACCTACCGCCGGGGCAGCAACAATACCTATTGAAGTTCCCTCTGTTGGCGCGACACCTGATACAAAAGGTTATTCTTGATTTGGAAATGGAGGTATCGCCAGTCACTCACCTCCGGAAGTAGCTGTCCATCCACCGCTATCACTTGGGCTGCGGCGGCTTTCAAGTTTGGATCATCCCACTGGGCAGTCCCGAATTGTCTCAGTTGGCCCCCAGCGGGTGTCGACTGGCCCCTTGAAATTGAGGAGTGGGAGGCTGGGCTCCTCCTCCAGTGGTTTTCCAGGGGGGGTTGTGTTCCGGCGCCCCCTCCGACTCCGATTCCGGACCTGTAGATACAGGTTGGTCAACTGTTTGCTTCTGGGCCGCACAGGCGATGGGTCGTCCTCGCTCTCGTCTTTGGCCGGCTCGTACCTTTTTCCTCAGCTCGTGCCTCCACAGGGCTGTGAACAGTGGACAATCTCAGAGGTACCGGCAACTCTGGTACAGCACCCACCATCATCTGGCAGCTCCCTTGTGGTGTCACGATATTGGCCCATACGGTAGGATACCGCTTTGTTTCAGCGTGAACACAGAAAATGGACATCTCTCTACCACGTTTGGTCCCCTGGTTCAGCAGGCTCATGGTTACGAGCATAACCATACTTCCGGGGTCTAATAGAGCTTCCGAGTCGTGTTCGTCACCGGGACCATGGAGTTGATTTGTGGTGCGCACAACAGGAGGTGACGTAGTTCAATGCGTGACCCACCTCGCATTCGGGGCTTGCTGATGGCATCGACTCCTCTCGAGCCAGGCAATGTCACAACACCTCCTTTGGTCTCCATCTACCTGGGGTCGTCGGTGATGGGTCGGCCCTACCCCAGCAGTCTCTCCATGAGTTTGCAGTCCTTTGGCCCTGCCAACTGTTGGTTCGGGGTACACAGAGGTGGAGCTGTCCATCTGTCCCCTCGAACGGGTCGCCAACTCAGCCCAGCTCCCACTCAGCAGGGCCTGAGTGTTCTGATGCATCTCCACTGCTTCCAGGAGGCCCTCCAAGGTCTGGGGCGTGCATAGACTCGCTGCCCGCTTCATGTCGTGGGGTAGTGCCCGTAAGAAGCGATCCAGGACGACTTTGTCTAGGATGTAGAGTGTGGATACGTCGGTTTGGAGCCATGCCCTGGTGACACGCAGTAGGTCGCTCATCTGGGCTCGGAAGGGATGCGTCAGCTACGAACCTCCAGTTGTGGAACAGTTGAGCCCGATGGGCCAGGCTGTACCCGTAGCGGCTGAGTATCTCCCATTTGAGTCCGTCGTAATACTCCTTTTGGGCATTCCCAGAGAGGAACGGGGCCAGCAGACTTGCCCACTTCGTCCTTCATTAGGATAAAGAGCCAATATGAGGAAACCAGCTGAAGCAGCAAAATACGTTAATATACAGTAACTCTCAATGTCACATTTTGATGAACAAGCTAGCTAATTGGTTGTGAATACGGAAGGTTAACACTCCCAGAGAATGGATATCAAAACATTTCCATATGCCTAAACAAAGAAAGGTGCCTCAAAACAATTACATCAGCATCTAGTCTGATATCACTTTCTGTTAGGTATATACAGTGCCTTCAGAAAGTATTCACACCCCTTGACTTATTCCACATTTTGTTGTGTTACAGCCTGAATTCAAAATCGATTAAATATTTTTTTTATCTCACACACAATACCTCATAATGACAAAGTGAAAACATGTTCTTAGAAATTCTTGCAAATTATTAATTTACATAGGAATTCACACTCCCTAAGTCAATGCTAGAATCACCTTTGGCAGTGATTCTGGGTAAGTTTCTAAGAGCTTTTGCATACCTGAATTGTACAATATTTGCACATAATTTTTTTTATTCTTCAAGCTCTGTCAGTTGGTTGTTGATCATTGCTCCACAGCCAATTTCAAGTCTTGCCATATATTTTAAAGCTGATTTAAGTCAAAATTGTATCTAGGCCATTCAGAAACATTCAATGTCATCTTGATAAGCAACTCCTGTGTATATTTGGCCTTGTGTTTTAAGTTATTGTCCTGCTGAAAGGTGAATTTGTCTCCCAGTGTCTGTTGGAAAGCAGACTAACCAGTTTTCCACTATTATTTCGCTTGTGATTAGCTCTATTCCGTTTATTTTTATTTAAAAAACTCCATATTCCTTGCCGATGACCAGCATACCCATAACATGATGCAGCCGTCACCATGCTTGAAAATATGAAGAGTGGTATTTGCCCCAAACATAACGCTTTGTATTCAGTTAATTTCTTTTAAAAAAAATTGCAGTTTTTCTTTAGAGCCGTATTGCAAACATGCTTTGGAATATTGTTATTATGTAGAAGCATCCTTCATTTCAGTCATTTAGGTTAGTATTGCAGAGAAACACCAACGTTGTTGATCCATCCTCAGTTTTCTCCTATCACAGCCATTAAAATCTGTAACTGTTTTAAAGTCAACATTGGCCTCATGGTGAAATCCCTGAGAGATTTCCTTTCTCTCCGGCAACTGAGTTAGCAAGGATGCATGTATCTTTGTTGTGACTGGGTATATTGATTCACCATCAAAAGTGTACTTATTAACTTCACCATGCTCATAGGGATATTCAGTCTGCATTTTTTATTTTATTTGTATTTATTTTTTATTTTATCTACCAATAGGTGCCCTTCGCAAGGCATTGGAAAACCTCTCTGGTCTTTGTGGTTGAATCTGTGATTGATATTCAATGCTCGACTGACGGACCTTACAGATAATTGTATGTGTGGGTTACAGAGATGAGGCAGTCATTAAAAAATCATGTTTGTGTTTCTTAGTAGTGTTTCTTGGTAGTCTTACACCAATCTACTTTAAAACAAAAGTATATACAGTATATCACAAAAGTGAGTACACCCCTCACATTTTTGTAAATATTTGAGTATATCTTTTCATGTGACAACACTGAAGAAATGACACTTTGCTACAATGTAAAGTAGTGAGTGTACAGCTTGTATAACAGTGTACATTTGCTGTCCCCTCAAAATAACTCAACACACAGCCATTAATTTAATGTCTAATCTGCTGGCAACAAAAGTGAGTACTCCCCTAAGTGAAAATGTCCAAATTGGGCCCAAAGTGTCAATATTTTGTGTGGCCACCATCATTTTCCAGCACTGCCTTAACCCACTTGGGCATGGAGTTCACCAGAGCTTCACAGGTTGCCACTGGAGTCCTCTTCCACTCCTCCATGACGACATCACGGAGCTGGTAGATGTTAGAGACCTTGCACTCCTCCACCTTCCGTTTGAGGATGCCCCACAGATGCTCAATAGGGTTTAGGTCTGGAGACATGCTTGGCCAGTCCATCACCTTTACCCTCAGCTTCTTTAGCAAGGCAAGGGTTGTCTTGGAGGTGTGTTTGGGGTCATTATCATGTTGGAATACTGCCCTGCGGCCCAGTCTCCGAAGGGAGGGGATCATGCTCTGCTTCATTATGTCACAGTACATGTTGGCATTCATTGTTCCCTCAATGAACTGTAGCTCCCCAGTGCCGGCAGCACTCATGCAGCCCCAGACCATGACACTCCCACCACTATGCTTGACTGTAGGCAAGACACACTTGTCTTTGTAATCCTCACCTGGTTGCCGCCACACACGCTTGACACGCTTGACACCATCTGAACCAAATAACTTTATCTTGGTCTCCTCAGACCACAGGACATGGTTCCAGTAATCCATGTCCTTAGTCTGCTTGTCTTCAGTAAACTGTTTGCGGGCTTTCGTATGCATCATCTTTAGAAGAGGCTTCCTTCTGGGACGACAGCCATGCAGACCAATTTGATGCAGTGTACGGCGTAAGGTCTGAGCACTGACAGGCTGACCCCCAACCCCTTTAACCTCTGCAGCAATGCTGGCAACAATCATACGCCTATTTCCCAAAGACAACCTCTGGATATGATGCTGAGCACGTGCACTCAACTTCTTTTCTCCACCATGGCGAGGCCTGTTCTGAGTGGAACCTGTCCAGTTAAACCGCTGTATGGTCTTGGCCACCATGCTGCAGCTCAGTTTCAGTGTCTTGGCAATCTTCTTATAGCCCAGGCCATCTTTATGTAGAGCAACAATTATTTGTTTCAGATCCTCAGAGTTCTTTGCCATGAGGTGCTGAACTTCCAGTGACCAGTCAGTATGAGGGAGTGTGAGAGTGATGACACCAAATTTAACACGCTTGCTCCCCATTCACACCTGAGACCTTGTAACACTAACGAGTCACATGACACCGGGGAGGCAAAATGGCTAATTGGGTCCAATTTGGACATTTTCACTTAGGGGTGTACTCACTTTTGTTGCCAGCGGTTTAGACATTAATGACTGCGTGAGTTATTTTGAGGGGACAGCTAATTTACACTGTTATACAAGCTGTACACTCACTACTTTACATTGTAGCAAAGTGTCATTTCTTCAGTGTTGTTACATGAAAAGATATACTCAAAATGTTACAAAAATGTAAGGGGTGTACTCGCTTTTGTGATATACTGTACCTCACACACATGCTTATGGTATTAACAAAATAAGTCACCTGTACCTTGTCAGATACAGAGTTGAAATGTATTCTGTTTTGAGTTTGCATCCAAATATTACACTAAATATACAGGACCAGTGAAAAGTTTAGACAAACCTACTCATTCAAGGATTTTTATTTTTGCTATTTTCAACATGGTAGAATAATAGTGAAGCCATCAAAACTATGAAATAACACATATGTAGTCACCAAAAAAGTAAAACAAAAATCTAAATATATTTTATATTTGAGATTCTTCAAAGTAGCCACACTTTGCTTTGATGAAAGCCTTTCAATAACTTCTAAAATTTCTTCAAGTGCAGTAGCAAAAAACATCAAGCACTATGATGAAACATCCTATACTGAAAAGAATGAATGTTCTTAAGTGGTTGTTTCTCAGTTCGTAAGGTTCCTTGGAGAATTCTTAACCGATAAAGAACCTTTAACTTTAAGCATGGGGTTTGGAATCTACAGTTCTTCAGAATTCTAAAAGGTTATCGAAATGTATGGAATCCTGTCGCTTTCATAGCACACAGCAAATGGACCAGTGTAAAAGAGGCAATATGTAATTTTTTGGGCATCCCGAACAAATTCACATGGAAATGTGAGTTAGATATCTGTAATTCTAATTGAAAGCAAGTCTGAGAAACGGTAGATCTGTTCTATAGGAGCTATTTCTATGATCCCCTTCTTAAGTTTCATTTGAGTGTCTTTTACATAAACAGAATTTAGGTAAACTATTAGAATTATAACAACCAGGAAATGGCGGAGTGATTTCTGCATATTGCACCTTTAGCTAGTGTTGACTTTTCAGTGTAACATTTCTAGTGTTGATTCATGAGTGAAATTAACACTGTAGAGAGTTAAATTAACACTCCGTGGTCTTTAAGAAGCCACTTTTCATCTTTAGAGTTTAACCAAAACTATGCCCATCATTATCATATTTCCCAGCATGTTATTTTTGTTTCAATATCAATGTTAAATACTGTTCTTCGGAATTCTAAAAAGTTCTTGAAGTGTATTTAAGCCTGCAGATGTGTCCCTTTCATAGCACACATCAAATTGGCCAGTGTTAATTAACTGGTGGTGATTTTTCAGTGTAACATTTCTAGTTTTGATTAAATAGTTAAATTAACAATGTAAAGACAAAAGTCAGTGGTGCAAAATAGCCACAGTGTTGCTGTTAATAATGAGAGTTGAAACAAAACCATGCCCATCATTATCACATTGTCCAACATGCTCTATTGCAGGCTGATTTTTAGAATTGTTTGTTTTAATATCTGATTTTTTAATTAAATGGTTTTATTATTAGTGATGGATCAATTAATCTTATGCTACTCAAATTTAACTAACATATATTTTCCTAAAATTTTCCAACCAGTTACTTATTGCACCTGTTACTGAAATGGTTGTTCCAGTTTAGGGTAGTCTAACATCTCTGTCCCCCTAACCTTGGCAGTCATTCTGAATGTAGGTTGCAGGTCAATAAAAATGATTGGATTGATTTGATTCCAATCAAAATTACACATCACTTTGCAAGCCAGCATAATGTAGCCTGTAAACTATGAGTTTCGTGCCATTGTATTATAATAAAAGCAGGCCCTCAAAAGACAGCTGTATGAAATATATTTTGTATGTTAATTTTAATTACAACATACTTAATTACAATAACTTAATTTTAATTACAACATTTTCACTAAAGCACTCACCCCTGAACTGAAAATAATTGAATGCAATAACCATCTCTCTGTCACTAGCAAACAGTCATGGGTGGTACTAGAAACTCTTGAATGAGTAGGTGGGTTGTACTATGGGTGGTACTAAGGCCTCCTGGGAAATATGCAAATAAGGCTCCAAATCTTAAAGCAGGGCTTTTCAATTTCGGGTCCTGTAGGGCCGAATTTGTTTTATTTTGACATTTTTTGTATGTTTCTTCATACGAACCATCCCATCTCAGGTTCTTTAGAGACCCTAAAATAGTTCCCTTATGGCATCGCTCTCAAAAACCGTATTTATTTCCAAATTGTGCCTTTATTTTTAAGAGTGCACAGTACAGTGTGGACGATGCTTCGAGAATCAAGCCACAATGAAAATGTACCCTTATTAATAATGATGGATGCCCTGTTAATGTTTTTTGATGCTAAACTATTTAAGTATTATGTCAGGTCACAGAATTGACTCAGTGGATGCAAACTATTTGGAGGTGGCTAAAACATTGTTGTTGCCACATTATAAAGTTAATATTTTAGCGCCTGTGCTTTTTCTGTTTTGGTTGGAATTTCCGGTCATGTAATGTACATTTACATTTAAGTCATTTAGCAGACGCTCTTATCCAGAGCGACTTACAAATTGGTGGATTCACCTTATGACATCCATTGGAACAGCCACTTTACAATAGTGCATCTAAATCTTTTAAGGGGGGGGGTGAGAAGGATTACTTTATCCTATCCTAGGTATTCCTTAAAGAGGTGGGGTTTCAGGTGTCTCCGGAAGGTGGTGATTGACTCCGCTGTCCTGGCGTCGTGAGGGAGTTTGCCAGAGAATGAATGATCTTAACCAAATGCTCATGGGTTATGAAGCACTTCGATCCTCATGTGTCACTTTTATGGATCTTTGAAATGTTTATAGTTTTTCGGACTCTGTGTTCCTCCCTACAGATATATTACAGTCATCGTCCACTAGCTGTCATATCACTTCACTGTTTGACATCAAGGATGTCTGTCTCTTGTCATTTGAAGTATTCATTTATTTCCTTTTACTCCTCCATTATTTGTCAGCCTCTTGGTTTCCATGGTAACTGATGCAGAGAAGAAGATGAGGACAAATTAAATGATTTGATTTCCTTAAGACTCATAGAAATGCAATTTGTGTAAAGAACAAGTCCTTCGCACTTTAAAGGAAATATTCACCCATTTTGAATGTTATATCATATTTGTGCATCTCAGTAATAATCTATCAATTCCCAGGTCATTTTAATGTTTGCGTGTGTATTTGAGCTGCTGCCTTCCAAGCAGTTAGAAATTGTAACTTGTACGCTAAGTTTCGGGAAGCAAGTACAGGGAGTGAATTTAATAAATAACGGCATATTGCCCAAAACAAGAGACGCATACAGCCTTGAATCCCAGAAACAGAGTCAATAACGCCCAGGAACACAACCAAAGAGAGTGACAGATATAGGGGAGGCAATCAGGAAGATGATGGAGTCCGGGTGAGTCTCATGAGGCAAGCGTAAAGATGGTGGCAGGTGTGTGTAATAATGAGTAAACTGGCGAAGTCAAGCGCCGGACAGGGGGAGAGCTTTGTATCATATGATAACTTTGACATTGACAGTCATGTTATATGAACTTTGTCTGACAGTCTGACACTGTAAACTGTAGGACCTTATATATTCTGAGAAGGGGTAGATCTTTTCAATGTGCGCTTTTCTATCCTTCCCTTCTTATGTGTCATTTTGGTGTCTTTTTTAATTTTGGTTTCGTATACCAGCTTCAAAAAGATGAAAAAACAATATTTGGGGTTATTTGAAAGATATTTCAAAGTGGTTCAGATTTTACAATGATTCTCTTCTGTTTTGTCACAAACTGAAATTAGGCGAACTGTTAGAATTATAGCAAACAAGAAATGGTGGAGTGATTTCTGCATATTGCACCTTTAACTAGTGTTGGATTTTCATTGTGATATTTCTAGTGTTGATTCGTGAGTGGAATTAACACTGTAAAGAGTTAAATTAACACTCAGTGGTCTTCAAGAAGCCACTTTTTCATCTTTATTAACAGAGTTGAACCAAAACTACGCCCATGATTATCATATTTCCCAGCATGTTACATTGCAGGTAGATTTTCAGAATTGTTTGTTGCAATATCTGTTTGTGCATGTACATTGATTGATTGATTAATTAATTAATTTAATCTTACGCTACTCAAATATAAATGACTAACCGTTTCTAAACTAATTCAAAATGTTACATGGATTCATTGTACCCGTTCATACATGGATTCATTGTACTTAAATTCACACAGGACCCCGGATAAGACAGGAGAAGTACTCCAGATATAACAAACTGACCCTAGCCCCCCGACACATAAACTACTGCAGCATAAATACTGGAGGCTGAGACAGGAAGGGTCAGGAGACACTGTGGTGGCCCCATCCGATGATACCCCCGGACAAGACCAAACAGGAAGGATATAACCCCACCCACTTTTCCAAAGCACAGTCCCCACACCACTAGAGGAATATCTTAAACCACCAACTTACCATCCTGAAACAAGGCGGAGTATAGCCCACAAAGACCTCTGCCACGGCACAACCCAAGGGGGGGCGCCAACCCAGACAGGAAGATCACATCAGTGACGCACCCCTCCTATGGACGGCATGAAAGAGCACCAGTAAGCCAGTGACTCAGCCCCTGTAATAGGGTTAGAGGCAGAGAATCCCAGTGGAGAGAGGGGAACCAGCCAGGCAGAGACAGCAAGGGCGGTTCGTTGCTCCAGAGCCTTTCCATTCACCTTCACACTCCTGGGCCAGACTACACTCAATCATATGACCCACTGAAGAGATGAGTATTCAGTAAAGACTTAAAGGTTGAGACCGAGTTTGCGTCTCTCACATGGGTCGGCAGACCATTCAATAAAAATGGAGCTCTATAGGAGAAAGCCCTGCCTCTAGCTGTTTGCTTAGAAATTCTAGGGACAATTAAGAGGCCTGCGTCTTGTGACCGTAGCGTCCGTGTAGGTAGGTATGGCAGGACCAAATCAGAGAGATATGTAGGATCAAGCCCATGTAATGCTTTGTAGGTTAGCAGTAAATCCTTGAAATCAGCCCTTGCCTTGACAGGAAGCCAGTGTAGGGAGGCTAGCACTGGAGTAATATGATCACATTTTTTTGGTTCCAGTCAGGATTCTAGCAGCCGTAATTAGCACTAACTGAAGTTTATCTAGTGCTTTATCCGGGTAGCCGGAAAGTAGAGCATTGCAGTAGTCTAACCTAGAAGTAACAAAAGCATGGATTAATTTTTCTGTATTATTTTTGGACAGAAAGTTTCTGAGTTTTGCAATGTTACTTAGATGTAAAAGCTTGAAAGTCTTGATATGTTCGTCAAAAGAGAGATCAGGGTCCAGAGTAACGCAGAGGTCCTTCACAGTTTATTTGAGATGACTGTACAACAATTAAGATTAATTGTCAGATTCAACAGAAGATCTCTTTGTTTCTTGGGACCTAGAACAAGCATCTCTGTTTTGTCCAAGTTTAAAAGTAGAAAGTTAGCAGCCATCCACTTCCTTATGTCTGAAACACAAGCTTCTAGCGAGGGCAATTTTGGGGCTTCACCATGTTTCATTGAAATGTACAGCTGTGTGTCATCCGCATAGCAGTGAAAGTTAACATTATGTTTTCGAATGACATCCCCAAGAGGTAAAATATATAGTGAAAACAATAGTGGTCCTAAAACGGAACCTTGAGGAACACCGAAATTTACAGTTGATTTGTCAGAGGACAAACCATTCACAGAGACAAACTGATATCTTTCAGACAGATAAGATCTAAACCATGCCAGAACTTGTCCGTGTAGACCAATTTGGGTTTCCCATCTCCCCAAAAGAATGTGGTGATCGATGGTATCAAAAGCAGCACTAAGGTCTAGGAGCACGAGGACAGATGCAGAGCCTCGGTCTGATGCCATTAAAAGGTAATTTACCACCTTCACAAGTGCAGTCTCAGTGCTATGATGGGGTCTAAAACCAGACTGAAGCATTTCGTATACATTGTTTGTCTTCAGGAATGCAGTGAGTTGCTGCGCAATAGCCTTTTATAAAAATGTTGAGAGGAATGGAAGATTCGATATAGGCAGATAGTTTTTTTATATTTTCTGGGTCAAGGTTTTTCTTTTTCAAGAGATGCTATAATACTGCCACTTTTAGTGAGTTTGGTACACATCCGGTGGATAGAGAGCCGTTTATTATGTTCAACATAGGAGGGCCAAGCACAGGAAGCATCTCTTTCAGTAGTTTAGTTGGAATAGGGTCCAGTATGCAGCTTGAAGGTTTAGAGGCCATGATTATTTTCATCATTGTGTCAAGGGATATAGTACTAAAACACTTGAGTGTCTCTCTTGATCCTAGGTCCTGGCAGAGTTGTGCAGACTCAGGACAACTGCTTGTTGAAGGAATACGCAGATTTAAAGAGGAGTCCGTAATTTGCTTTCTAATAATCATGATCTTTTCCTCAAAGGAGTTCATGAATGTATTACTGCTGAAGTGAAAGACATCCTCACTTGGGGGATACTGCTTTTTAGTTAGCTTTGCGACAGTATCAAAAATACATTTTGGATTGTTCTTATTTTCCACAATTAAGTTGGAAAAATAGGATGATCGAGCAGCAGTAAGGGCTCTTCGAAACTGCACGGTACTGTCTTTCCAAGCTAGTCAGAAGACTTCCGGTTTGGGGTGGCGCCATTTCCGTCCAATTTTCTGGAAGCTTGCTTCAAAGCTCGGGTATTTACTGTATTCCAGGGAGCTAGTTTCTTCTTGTTGTGGCATCTACCGTTCTTCAGAATTCTAAAAGGTTCTTGAAATGTATTTAAGTCTGCAGATGTGTCCCTTTCATAGCACACATGAAATTGGCCAGTGTTAACTGGTGTTGATTTTTCAGTGCGACATTTCTAGTGTTGATTAAAGAGTTAAATGAACACTGTAAAGACAACACTCAGTGGTGTAAAATAACCCCAGTGTTGCTGTTATTAATGAGAGTTGAACCAAAACAACACCCATCATACATTTCATTTCATTTGATTGGAGAAAGTAGCCATCCTAATTGTTTAAGAAACAAAGCCAATGCGTCTATGCAACTGTATGGGGTTGTATTTTGGTCCCTGAAGTTGTCTACAAAAAGTGAATTGATGCTCCTGGAATCTGAATGTGATTAACTTTGAATTAGCAGTTCTTACAACACTTACAATTTGTTGGTAATGTCAGTGAAAATGCTCACAAGAATACTTTCCACTGCATAATTATCAACAGGTTCTCATAGAAAGCTGTAACACACCAATGATTCAACTGATGAACAACATATTGAAATGTAGATTTTCCTTGAATCGGTCCTGTGAATACTAACACAACTTCAAAAGGACCAATAACATAATAAAATATTTAAAAAACAAGGGAAATTGCATTTGAAAGCAGTTCCCTGATACACTTCTCAGAACATGTCAAATTGATTTTGCCTGTTGACACACTGATCTGGTCTGTGAGGCAGTCATGTTCAAAGTAAACCACAGGTGAAGGTTAGGTCATTAGACCGATGTGGTCTCTATTGTCTGTCATGGGGGCGGATAAGGTCTACCTGCTCTTTTTCTCCTACCCATAATTGACTTCAAAGAGTTTAAAAAGTGCTTAAAAGCTCAACCGAATCCTTAACTTTGCATCTTTCAAATACAACTTTGTTACTTAAAGGGATAGTTCACCCAAATTACAAAATTATATATTGGTTTCCTTTCCCTGTAAGCAGGCTATGGACAAAGGGTTGAAAGCAATCCATGCTTTGGTTCATTTTCCCTAGCACTGTTTCCAAATGCTAACAATTTAGCATTTCTACATTATTAGCATTTTTCGCACACCATGTCCAAATCATCTATAGGGAACTTAGTTGAGCTACACAATCAATTTGAGATACTTTAGGATGAATTGGAGATGTTGTGCAAAAAATTATAATATATGTACGATGACTTGCATTGGACTTTTGTTACAGCTTGAATTCAAATGGATTTTTTTTTAAAATTCCACCCATCTCCACACGATACCCCATAATGCTAAAGTGATTTATTTTATTGAAAATGAAATACAGAAATATCACATTTACATACAGTAAGTATTCATACTCCTTTGCTATGACGCTACAATTTGAGCTCAGGTGCATCCAATTTCCTTTGATCATCGTTGAGCAGTCGCTACAACTTGATTGGAGTCCACCTGTGGCCAATTCGATTGTTTGGGACAAAAGTAAACACACCTGTCTATATAAGGTCTCACAGTTGACTGTGCATGTTCAAGCCATGCCTTTTGGCTGATCAATGTGTGGGTTCAGATAGGGTGGAGAAGATTCTGGGTGTTGTTGAGTTGGTAAAAGTAACCCACAGTGGACTTGTGATGTTTGTTTGTGTTGCTTCAGATCAAAGGGAGCAAGTGCTCCATGCAATGCAATTTGGGGAAATAGCTGCTTTGTGCTCAGGTACAGGACACCATTGAATATAGCGGTGGTGGAAAAAGTACCGAAATGTTATCAAGATACCTTAATAGAAGATTACTCAAGTAACAGTGAAAGTCACCCAGTAAAATACTACTTGGCTAAAAGTATTTGGTTTAAATGTACTTAACCCTCCTGTTGTGTTCGTCCCGTGTTAATTAATTCTGTGTTCCCGGGTTTAAAATGACCGCTCCATTTTTAGCTGATTATAAATTCATAATAATACATATATTATCATCTAATGTTGTGTTAGATATTTTTACCAACTTAAGTTATTGTGAACATTACAAGTTTTTAACTTCTATTTGCTTTTTTGGCCTGTAGGACTCATTGACCTGAGCTCATACAACTCATTTTTGAGTTAAAAAAGCATAATGTATGGATTATTTTGACTTTAACAAATACTCAGATGAAACATATTGTGTGCTATTTATCACAGACTACTTTCTCCTCTAATGCATCTTCACTGTCAGTTTTCTGGACTCTCTCCTCACCAGTGTCATAATATCATAATCATAATATTGTTTGGTCATTGTGCTGCCACAGAATGAACTCAAAAAAGCTTTATATACCAGAGCTGCTAGAAAAGTTATATATATTATTGAAACAATGTTGCGATTGTTTGTGAGAATGCCAACAGGTGTGGTTCCCATGGGGGAAAGATTCTATTGGGGAAAGGTTCCTGTGTGGGTTGACATGGAAGCCAAGAAGGGAAGTGAGGTGTGTGTGTGTGTATCTCAAACACACATGCATGTGGGGGACTAGGAGATGAAGTGTCCATCTGATGAATGGGCATGTCAACCACTCTTTCGTGTCGTCTAAGATTCACCAAAGATTGGAAAGCAGATGCGGATATCCCCCTCTTCAAAGGGGGAGACACTCTTGACCCAAACTGCTA
This sequence comes from Oncorhynchus gorbuscha, assembly GCF_021184085.1. Lineage (NCBI taxonomy): Eukaryota > Metazoa > Chordata > Actinopteri > Salmoniformes > Salmonidae > Oncorhynchus > Oncorhynchus gorbuscha. The sequence goes on along the minus strand of NC_060179.1, from coordinate 27,511,669 downwards.
CAGACCTATATCTATCCTACCCTGTCTTTCTAAGGTCTTCGAAAGACAAGTCAATGAATGGATTACCGAACAATTAAAATCTCACCATACCTTCTCTGCTCTACAATCTGGTTTCAGAGCTGGTCATGGGTGCACCTCAGCCACGCTCAAGGTCCTAAACGATATCTTAACAGCCATCGATAAGAAACATTACTGTGCATCCGTATTCATTGATCTGGCCAAGGCTTTCGACTTTGTCAATCACCACATCCTCATCGGCAGACTCGACAGCCTTGGTTTCTCAAATGATTGCCTCGCCTGGTTCACCAACTACTTCTCTGATAGAGTTCAGTGTGTCAAATCGGAGGGTCTGCTGTCCGGACCTCTGGCAGTCTCTATGGGGGTGCCACAGGGTTAAATTCTTGGACCGACTCTCTGCTCTGTATACATCAATGATGTCGCTCTTGCTGCTGGTGAGTCTCTGATCCACCTCTACGCAGACGACACCATTCTGTATACTTCTGGCCCTTCTTTGGACACTGTGTTAACAACCCTCCAGGCAAGCTTCAATGCCATACAACTCTCCTTCCGTGGCCTCCAATTGTTCTTAAGTACAAGTAAAACTAAATGCATGCTCTTCAACCGATCGCTGCCTGCACCTGCCCGCCTGTCCAACATCACTACTCTGGACGGCTCTGACTTAGAATACGTGGACAACTACAAATACCTAGGTGTCTGGTTAGACTGTAAACTCTCCTTCCAGACCCTCATCAAACATCTCCAATCCAAATTTAAATCTAGAATAGGCTTCCTATTTTGCAACAAAGCATCCTTCACTCATGCTGCCAAACATACCCTTGTAAAACTGACCATCCTACCAATCCTCGACTTTGGCGATGTCATTTACAAAATAGCCTCCAATACCCTACTCAACAAATTGGATGCAGTCTATCACAGTGCAATCCGTTTTGTCACCAAAGCCCTATATACTACCCACCATTGCGACCTGTACGCTCTGGTTGGTTGGCCCTCGCTACTTGTCGCCAAACCCACTGGCTCCATGTCATCTACAAGACCCTGCTAAGTAAAGTCCCCCCTTATCTCAGCTTGCTGGTCACCATAGCATCACCCACCTGTAGCACGCGCTCCAGCAGGTATATCTCTCTGGTCACCCCCAAAACCAATTCTTTCTTTGGCCGCCTCTCCTTCCAGTTCTCTGCTGCCAATGACTGGAATGAACTACAAACATCTCTGAAACTGGAAACACTTATCTCCCTCACTAGCTTTAAGCACCAGCTGTCAGAGCAGCTCACAGATTACTGCACCTGTACATAGCCCACCTATAATTTAGCCCAAACAACTACCTCTTTCCCTACTGTATTTATTTTATTTATTTATTTTGCTCCTTTGCTCCCCATTATTTTTATTTCTACTATGCACATTCTTCCACTAAAAATCTACCATTCCAGTGTTTTTCTTGCTATATTGTATTTACTTTGCCACCATGGCCTTTTTTGCCTTTTCCTCCCTTATCTCACCTCATCTGCTCACATCGTATATAGACTTGTTTATATTGTATTATTGACTGTATGTTTGTTTTACTCCATGTGTAACTCTGTGTTGTTGTATGTGTCGAACTGCTTTGCTTTATCTTGGCCAGGTCGCAATTGTAAATGAGAACTTGTTCTCAACTTGCCTACCTGGTTAAATAAAGGTGAAATAAATCAAATAAATAAATAAATAAAAATGTGCCTGAACTCAATTTTATACACTAACTCACCCATTCATTTCTAATGACCGGTCATGTTTGACCGGGAACATCACAGGTGTACAAAAGTTAAATAAAACACCCAAAATGTCATGAAAATAATCAAACTGTATTTGTGTGTTCAGATTCCCTGTGTGGGCCATTTTTTTTAGATAACTTGTAAATCGGTCCAATTTGACAAGAACACAGCAGGAGGGTTAAGTATCAAAATAAAATGTAATTGCTAAAATATACTTAAATATCAAAAGTAAAAGTGTAAATAATATCAAATTCCTTATATTTAGCAAACCAGAAAGCACAATATTCGTGTTTTTTAAGTTGACAGATAGCCAGGGGCACACTCCAACACTCAGACATCATTTACAAATGAAGCATTTGTTTTTAGGACAACCACCAGATCAAAGGCAGTAGAGATGACCAGGGATTTTCCCTTGATAAGTGTGTGAATTGGACCATTTTCCTGCCCTGGTAAGCATTCAAAATTTAACGAGTACTTCTGGATGTCAGGGAAAATGTATGGAGTAAAAAGTAAATAATATTCTTTAGGAATGTCAAAAATATTCAAAAAATAGTAAAGTAAAGCACAATTTTTAAAAAAGGACTTAAGTAGTACTTTACACCACTGGAATGAAGTGATCTCTGGGGTAGCATGGAGTTGAAGATTCCTGGTGTTTGTGATGCCACACAGATCTGATTGGGAGCTTAGGGAAACGTGACATGGTCTGTTCTTTTGAGCTTTGATTCAGAGTCTTTACCTGCCAAAGTATTGTTAGGATATATGAGTTAGGCTGTAAGAGCTTTTGTGCTGAATACACTGTGGTGCAATAGGGGTCACATTTATGGGCATGTTGTAGCAGTGTGTAGGAGAGAGATTCCATGACGTGTGGAGGAGGACATGGGACAGAGGAATGTATAGTTTCAGTTGAAAAACCTGTAGGTGTTAACTGTTGGGGTGCGCATGTTGCTGGGGATCTGAGGTTTCCGGTGCAAGAAAGCCAGGTTGAGGTGGCCAGGATCAGATTAGTGCATAAAATGTTGTGTGCTGAGGCAGTAAAGAAAGCAGAGGAGGGTGGCTCAAGTGTGGGGGATTCTGAGAGGATCCCTATGAATGGTAGATCGGTGCCAGAACAGAGGGATAGGTCAATGAGTGATATATGTTTTAGTAAAGTTGGCTTCTTTCCATTCCTAGCAGTGGTTGACAACTGTGCCGCAGAGATGCAACGTATGTCACAGAAAATAGATGCTGTGGTGGTAGCTGTAGAGAAGCACTTGGGGGTATGAGATTTAACTTCAGAAGAGTTACATGGTGTGTTGAGTGGTAGTGTCCCGTTCTCTCAGGTCATTGGCCTGGGGTAGGATCATTTTTCTCATTTCCCCTTTTCCCAGTGTAATGGATTTATACTATAATTCAGTTGGGGGTGGAAATGCATCATATTGGATGCTAAACGCTGTTAAACTCCACCAAAGAAGAAGTGCATGTCCGAGCAGAAATCATACCGTGAAGTCCAAGGAACTGTCCGTAGATCTCTGAGACAGAATTGTGATGAGGCATATATCTGAGTGTTGAATGTTTCCAAGGGCACAAAAGTCTCCATCATAGTAAAATTGAAATAAAAAATGTAACTACCCCGACTCTGCCTACAGCTGGCTGTCCAACCAAATAATTTTGCACGCCCAATTTTTCAGTTTTTGATTTGTTAAAAAAGTTTGAAATATCCAATAAATGTCGTTCCACTTCATGATTGTGTCCCACTTGTTGTTGATTCTTCACAAAAAAATGACAGTTTTATATCTTTATGTTTGAAGCCTGAAATGTGGCAAAAGGTTGCAAAGTTCAAGGGGGGCGAATACTTTCGCTTGGCACTGTATATACAGTCGTGGCCAAAGGTTTTGAGAATGACACAAATATTAATTTTCACAACATCTGCTGCCTCAGTTTGTATGATGGCAATTTGCATATACTCCAGAATTTTATTAAGAGTGATCAGGTGAATTGCAATTAATGCAAAGTCCCTCTTTGCCATGCAAATTAACTGAATACCCCAAATGCATTTCCACTGAATTTCAGCCCTGCCACAAAAGGACCAGCTGACATCATGTCAGTGATTCTCTCGTTTACACAGGTGTGAGCATTGACGAGGACAAGGCTGCAGATCACTCTGTCATGTTGATTGAGTTCGATTAACAGACTGGAAGCTTCAAAAGAAGGGTGGTGCTTGTAATCATTGTTCTTTCTCTGTCAACCATGGTTACCTGGATATCTCAAAGTGATGTACAGAAACCCAGTGATGTACAGAAACCCAGAAAAACTCCCTAGGAAGGCCAAAACCTAGGAAGAAACCTAGAGAGGAACCAAGCTATGAGGGGTGGCCAGTCCTCTTCTGGCTGTGCTGGGTGGAGATTATAACAGAACATGGCCAAGATGTTCAAATGTTCATAAATGACAGGCATGGTCAAATAATAATAATCACAGTAGATGTCGAGGGTGCAGCAGGAAAGCACCTCATAACTTCATAGCCAATCATTAAGAGTACCTCTACCACTTCTGCTTTCTTTAGAGAGTTGAAAATAGCAGGTCTGGGACAGGTAGCACGTCCGGTGAACAGGTCAGGATTCCATAGCCAGATATAACAAACTGATCCAAGCCCCCCGACACATAAACTACTGCAGCATAAATACTGGAGGCTGAGACAGGAGGGGTAGGAGACACTGTGGCCCCATCCGATGATACCGCCGGACAGGGCCAAACAGGAAGGATATAACCCCACCCACTTTGCCAAAGCACAGCCCCCACACCACTAGATGGATATCTTCAACCACCAACTTACCATCCAGAGACAAGGCCGAGTATAGCCCACAAAGATCTCCGCCATGGCACAACCCAAGGTGGGGCGCCAACCCAGACAGGAAATCACATCAGTGACTCAACCCACTCAAGTGACGCACCCCTCCTAGGGACGGCATGAAAGAGCACCAGTAAGCCAGTGACTCAGCCCCTGTAATAGGGTTAGAGGCAGAGAATCCCAGTGCAAAGAGGGGAACTGGCCAGGCAGAGACAGCAAGGGCGGTTAGTTGCTCCAGTGCTTTTCCGTTCACCTTCCCACTCCTGGGCCAGACTACACGTGGTCCTTCTGTAGCTCAGTTGGTAGAGCATGGCGCTTGTAACGCCAGGGTAGTGGGTTCGATTCCCGGGACCACCCATACGTAGAATGTATGCAGACATGACTGTAAGTCGCTTTGGATAAAAGCGTCTGCTAAATGGCATATATTATTATATTATTATTACACTCAATCACATGACCCAATGAAGAAATGAGTCTTCAGTAAAGACTTAAAGGTTGAGACCGAGACTGCGTCTCTCACATGGGTAGGCAGACCATTCCATAAAAATGGAGCTCTATAGGAGAAAGCCCTGCCTCCAGCTGTTTGCTTGTGACCGTAGCGTACGTGTAGGTATGTACGGCAGGACCAAATCAGAGAGATAGGTAGGAGCAAGCTCATGTAATGCTTTGTAGGTTAGCAGTAAAACGTTGAAATCAGCCCTTTTTTGCTTTGCACGAAAAGGGCTTCACAGGCAAGGATATTGCTGCCACTAAGATTGCACCTAAATCAACCATTTATCGGAACATCAAGAACTTCAAGGAGAGCGATTATTGGATTATTGCGAAGAAATCTTCAGGGCACCCAAGAAAGTCCTGCAAGCGCCAGGACCGTCTCCTAAAGTTGATTCAGCTGCTGGATCGGGGCACCACCAGTACAGAGCTTGCTCAGGAATGGCAGCAGGCAGGTGTGAGTGCATCTGCACGCACAGTGTGGCGAAGACTTTTGGAGTATGGCCTGGGGTCAAGAAGGGCAGCAAAGAAACCACTTCTCTCCATGAAAAACATCAGGGACGGACTGATATTCTGCAAATAAGTACAGGGATTGGACTGCTGAGGACTGTGATGAAGTCATTTGAAGTCAGAAGACAAGGTGAGCACTACCATCAGTCCTGTGTCATGCCAATAGTAAAGCATCCTGAGACCATTCATGTGTGGGGTTGCTTCTTAGCCAAGGGTGTGGGCTCACTCACAATGTTGCCTAAGAACACAGCCATGAATTAAGAATGGTACCAACACATCCTCAGAGAGCAACTTCTCCCTACCATCCAAGAACAGATTGGTGATGAACAATGCCTTTTCCAGCATGATGGAGCACCTTGCCATAAGGCAAAAATGATACCTAAGTGGCTCGGGGAACAACGCATTGATATTTTGGGTCCATGGTCAGGAAACTCCCCAGACCTTAACCCCATTGAGAACTTGTGGTCAATCCTCAAGTGGGGGGTGGACAAACAATAACCCACAAATTCTAACAAACTCCAAGCATGGGTTGCCAGTCAGGATGTGTGGTTCAGAAGTAAATTGACAGCATGCCAGGGCGGATTGCAGAGGTCTTGAAAAAGAAGGGTCAGCATTGCAAAAATTAACTCTTTGCATCAATTTCATGTAATTGTCAATAAAAGCCCTTTGACACTTATGAAATGCTTGTAATTATACTTCAGTATTCCATAGTAATATCTGACAAAAATATCTAAAGACACTGAAGCAGCAAACTTTGTGGAAATTAATGTTCGTGTCATTATCAAAACTTTTGGCCACAACTGTATACAGTTGAAGTCGGAAGTTTACATACACCTTAGCCAAATACATTTCAATCACATCCCTTCAACTTTGTAACTGTTATAACGTCATCATTGATGAAATCACTCAGCGGTTTCCTTCCTCTTTGGCAACTGAGATAGCAAGGACGCCTGTATCTTTGTAGTGACTGGGTGTGTTGATACACCATCCAAAGTGTAATTCATAACTTCACCATGCTCAAATAGGTATTCAGTGTTTGCTTTTTTTTACCCATCTACCAATAAGTGCCTTTCTTTGCGAGGCATTGGAAAACATCCCTGGTCTTTGTGGTTGAATCTGTGTTTGAAATTCACTGCTCGACTGAGGGATCTTAAAGATAATATATTTGAAGTCTGAAGTTTACATACACCTTAGCCAAATACATTTTTCACAATTCCTGACATTTAATCCAAGTAAAAATTCCCTGTTTTAGATCAGTTAGGATTACCAATTTATTTTAAGAATGTGAAATATCAGAATAATAGTAGAGAGAATTATTTATTTCAACTTTTATTTCTTTCATCACATTCCCAGTGGGTCAGAAGTTTACATACACTCAATTAGTATTTGGTAGCATTGCCCTTAAATTGTTTAACTTGGGTTTAGTTTTCTAGGCCTCCTTGCTCGCACACGCTTTTTCAGTTCTGCCCACAAATGTTCTGTAGGATTGAGGTCAAGGCTTTCTGATGGCCACTCCAATACCTTGACTTTGTTGTCCTTAAGTCATTTTGCCACAACTTTGGAAGTATGCTTGGGGTCATTGTCCATTTGGAATACCCATTTGTGACCAAGTTTTAACTTCCTGACTGATCTCTTGAGATGTTGCTTCAACATCCACATAATTTTCCTTTCTCGTGAAGCCATCTATTTTGTTAAGTGTACCAGTCCCTCCTGCAGCAAAGCACCCCCACAACATTATGCTGCCACCCCTGTGCGTCACGATTGGGATGGTGTCTTCAGCTTGCAAGTCTCCCCCTTTTTCCTCCAAACATAACGATGGCCATTATGGCCAAACAGTTCTATTTTTGTTTCATCAGACCAGAGGACATTTTTCCAAGAAGTACAATCTTTGTCCCCATGTGCAGTTGCAGACAATAGTCTGGCTTTTTTATGCCAGTTTTGGAGCTGTGGCTTCTTCCTTGCTGAGCCGCCTTTCAGGTTATGTCGATATAGGACTCGTTTTACTGTGGATATAGATACTTTTGTAGCTGTTTCCTCTAGCATCTTCATCATCTGGGATTGATTTGCACTTTTCGCACCAAAGTATGTTCATCTTTAGGAGACAGAACGCGTCTCCTTCCTGAGCGGTATGATGGCTGCGTGGTACCGTGGTGTTTATACTTGCTTACTATTGTTTGTACAGATGAATGTGGTACCTTCAGGCATTTGGAAATTGCTCCCAAAGATGAACCAGACTTGTGGAGGTCTACAATTTTTGGCTGATATCTTTTGATTTTCCCATGATGTCAAGCAAAAAGGCAGTGAGTTGGAAGGTAGACCTTGAAATACATCCACAGGTACTCCTTCAATTGACTCAAATTATGTCAATTAGCCTATCAGAAACTTCTAAAGCCATGGAATTTTCCGAGCTGTTTAAAGGCACAGTCAACTTAGTGACCTACTGGAATTGTGATACTGTGAATTAGAAGTGAAATAATCTGTCTGTAAACAATTGTTGGAAAAATTATTGTGTCATGCACAAAGTAGAGGTCCTAACCAACTTGCAAAAACTATAGTTTGTTTAACAAGAAATTTGTGCAGTGGTTGAAAAATTAGTTTTAATGTCTCCAACCTAAGTATATATGTAAACTCCCGAATTCAACTGTATATACAATGATTATAAATATAAACACAACATGCAACAAATTCAAAGATATTACTGAGTTTCTGTTCACATAAGAAAATCAGTCAATTGAAATAAATTCATTAGGCACTAATCAATGGATTTCATATGACTGAGTAGGTGTGCAGCCATGGATGGGTCTGGGAGGGCAAAGGCCTACCCACTTGGTAGATAGACCCACTCACTTGGGCATAAGGCCCATCCAATCAGAATGAGTCTTTCCGCACAAAAGGGCTTTATTACAGAAATAATCCTCAGCACCCCCATCAGCTGATACCGCAGGTGATGAAGAAGCCAGACGTGGAGGTCCTGGGCTGGCATGGTTACGATTGGTCTGCGTTTGGGTTGTTGGTTGGATGCACTGCCAAATTCTCTAAAACGGCATCGGAGGCTGCTTATGGCAGAGAAATGAACATTGTTGCATGTTGCGTTTTTATTTTTGTTCAGTGTAAATGGCATGTCATAGAAGTACCCAGACACTTTTTTTGCGATCTCACTTGTTTGCGAGAAACACACCCCTCCATTAATATACTTCTTCATGTTCATTGAGAAGTTATAGAGACACAGTAAAACATGAACAAAAGTCTTTAGATGTTTTACACATGCAAGTATGTCTTTACATGGTGTACACATGAAATAGTGTCATTCTGAAATTTATCCGGAATATTATATTCCATTTTGTGCGACTCAAGCAATACTTCTCTGTGCATCCCCACAATACTTTTCCATGTGTGCATACGCAGGCTACACGGAGAAGCAGCACAGCTGGATAGAGGAAACCTCTCAAGTCCCAGAAAATGGAATATAATGTTGCGGATACATTTTTCTGTGCTCCTACATTTGCTGAACGAGCATGAGGAAGTATATCGCTGGTGAGGTTTCTCAAAAACAAGTGAGATCGCAAAAAACGTGTCTGCACACTTCTATAACATGCCATTCATATTGAAAATAGAGATTTGGTTGAAACAAAGTGAACTTCTATTTTAACTCTTGTATTTTCTCTGGTTTCAGCAGTCTTAACTTTCTCTCACGCACACACAGAACATGCACACATGCAATCTATTTCTCCATCTCCGTTGGCCTCAATCCCCACTGTGTCTCACTTGTTCCTCCAACCATGATGAAAGGCACATGCTGTTCTCAGCAGAACGCCTCCTCTACTCTGTGCCATTGAGATCCTGTTAGCGTTGGCGTTGAAGGCTTTGGGAATTCTGTCACCCTGGAGGAGAAGGTTCAACTTGTGGCTCAGGGGTGGAGGGGACTAAAGTCACCTCTTGGAGGCAAGGCTAATGAAGCCAAGCTCTCTTGATCACAAGCCCACCTACAACGACTTGGAGAGTGGGATGAGGCAGAGCAATGCGGCTTACGTCCAAGTTTTATTTAGTAGTGTAGTTGAAATGAAGTAAACATGTTTTTGTCTTACAGAGTCTATGGGCGTGTTTCTCTGCCCATGCGAGGCGACACAACAACCAATGGTTAATCCTGCCAGTTTATGCTGGGTAAGGGATAATAGCCTGAAATTGTCCTAATTGTCAACATAAATGAAGCTGCGAAGGAAGTGGAGTCACCGCCTAGCTCACGCAGCAACGCTGCTCATTGAACAAAGGAATGTTTAGCGGGAAAGAGTTATACTAAATATCACCATCTACAAGGGAGGTGTGAATTTTAAGCTATTACTATGTGCCATGTGCTTAGGCAGAAAGGATGAGGTGTGAGATCTATGGAGGTCTATGAGAAAGTGTCAAATTACGTGAAGGTTATTTGATCTAACAGAAGTTTCTTAATGTTTAGGCTGTTCCAAATGTACTGGGATTCCTGCAACTTTGAAAAACATATTACTTGTGACGGTTGTTGACGTGCTTATCTGCCCTCTTTGAGGACATGTATTTGCATTGTTAGAGAGGTCACTCGACTTTCTTGTCAATATAATATATAATCTTTGGCTCAGGAAGACGCTATTAGCCTGGTCATTAACCCAAACAAATAAAACCAGGTTAAAAATGTTATGCATTTCAGAAAGGAAGAGGCAAGAGGTGAGATAACATGGCCTAAAATCTGTCTTCTCCAGCAGGTGGCGTTTTTTTTTTTTTTTGCTAACCAAGCAAGGAGTTTTTGTATGGAGGTCAATGAGTGTCAAATTTGGTTAACAAAAATATAATAACTTATTTGCTCAAATAGAAGTTTCATAATGAATATGTTATTACGAGCGTAAGTAGGATATGTGATATCCCGGCAACTTTGAGAAAAAACACTTTCTGATTTGTCACTAGTTACCCCAGCCCAAAAGTCGTGAACCCTGCCTATTTCTACAATTTCTCTTCGTAAAATGTGGTTTTAAACCTAACCCCAACGTTAACCACGCTAACCTTATGCCTAAACCTAACCTTAAATTAAGACCAACATGTTTGTTTTCATTCATTTTACAATACATCCGAATTTGCTAATTTATTAAAAATAAAAAAAACTGAAAGATCTTATGTAAATAAGTATTCAGACCCTCTGCTATGAGACTCAAAATTGAGCTCAGGTGCATCCTGTTTCCATTGATCATCCTTGAGTTGTTTTTACAACTTAATTGGAGTCAACCTCTGGTACATTCCATTGATTGGGCATGATTTGGAAAGGCACACACCTGTCTTAGGTCCCACAGTTAACAGTGCATGTCAGAGCAAAAACCAATCCATGAGGTCAAAGATATTGTCCATAGAGTTCCTAGACAGGATTGTGTTCAGGCACAGATCTGGGGAAAAGTACCAAAAAATGTCTGCAACGTTGAAGGTCCCGTAGAGATCAGTGGCTTCTATTAGTCTTAACTGAAGAAGTTTGGAACCACCAAGACTTCCTAGAGCTGTCTGCCTGGCCAAACTGAGCAATTAGGGGAGAAGGGCCTTGGTCAGGGAGGTGACCAAGAACCTGATGATCACTCCATAGTTCCTCTGTGGAGATGGGAGAAGCTTCCCGAAGGACAATCATCTCTGCAGCACTCCACCAATCAGGCCTTTATGATGGAGTGGCCAGACGGAAGCCTCTCCTCGGTAAAAGGCACATGACAGCCCACTTGAAGTTTTTCAAAAGGCACCTAAAGGACTCTCTGACCATGAGAACAAAATTCTCTGGTCTGATGAAGCTAAGACTGAACTCTTTGGCCTGAATGCCAAGTGTTATGTCTGGAGGAAACCTGGCACCATCCCTACGGTGAAGCATGGTGGTGGCAGCATCATGCTGTGAGTATGTTTTTCAGCAGCAAGGACTGGGAGACTAGTTAGGCCCGAGAAAAAGATAAACAGAGCAAAGTACAGAGAGATCCTTGATGAAAACCTGCTCCAGAGTGCTCAGGACCTCAGACTGGGGGCAAAGGTTCACCTTCCAACATGACAAACACCCTAAGCACACAACCAAGGCAATGCAGGAGTTGCTTCAGAACACGTCACTGAATGTCCTTCAGTGGCCCAGCCAGAGCACGGACTGGAACCCGATCTAACATCTCTGAGGAGACCTGAAAATGGCTGTGCAGCGATGCTCCCCATCCAACCTGACAGAGCTTGAGAGGATCTGCATAGAAGAATGGGAGAAACTCCCCAAATACAGGTGTGCCAAACCTGTAGCGTAATACCCGCTGCCAAAGGTGCTTCAACATAGTACTGCGTAAAGGGTCTGAATACTTATGTAAATATATTATTAAATATGATATTTTTCATTTTAATACATTTGCAAACATTTCTAAAAAACAGTTTTTGCTCTGTCATTATGGTGTGTTGTGTGTAGATTGATGAGGGAAAAAAACAATTGAATCCATTTTAGAATAAGGCTGTAACAAAATGTGGAATAGGTCTAGGGGTCTAACCACTTTCCGAATGCATTGTATACTTATGTGGGCGAGTCAACTTTTTTCAAGGGCATTTTTTCAGATGATTTAAAACATGTTATTAACAAACAAATAAACAAATAAATGTGTTCCATTTGAGGTAGAAATTGAGAATAAAAACGATTCATAATTTTAAGTCTACAGGAAATAGTTTGACTGCTATGCTAAACAACAGCAGGCATGGCTGCTTTGGTTTTTAACAGCCTTGAGGCTCTTGTAGTCTTTTGACTGTAGAAAAACAGGAAACCTCCGAAGTTGTCCCAGGTGAGGCAAGCACGCGAAAGAGGGGCAACTGCAAATGCGTAATAAACTGTCTTAGCAAAGGAACAGAGCCAATAAATTAAGCAACCTGATGTAGAGATCAAAAATGGTGCGTTAAAGTGGTGCATTGATTTGAAAAAAAAATAGACATGCCTGTGATAAAAGGGAACGTGCTTGCAGCATGCTCATTGCCCCTTGAGTGTTGGACATTTACACATTTTTTTAAAATATCGTTTTCATGTACGATGCAAAGACCCTAAATCTTGTCAAAAGTTTGTTTTCCATCAAGTTGACAGGGATTGAATCCACATAATTGATATCTTTTGAAAAAGCTGTCTACCCTTTTCCTCCCATCACATCGGATGTTCAACGCAGCATTGTTCAGTAATGCCCCCATGAAAACAAGAGAGAAAATGCATACAGATGTCTATTTTTTAATCCAAACCTCTCAGCCTTCCTCGAACATATCCAAAAACGTTTTAACCCATATCCCTGCTGTTGGTCGGTGTTTTTGATATATTTTCAGAATTCATGTTATATTAATTAAGTGGTGACTTTTATTTTACCTTTAGTTTGCAAGACTGTGTCATTGTGATTAGTCAGCATTATCTGCTGTCTTTTCAACCATTCATTTTAGATTTAGAACATTGGAAAATATACCCATGCAGAATTTACATATTTCCTACTACATGTAGGTATTGTTCTGGTTATGTGTATTATTTAAGTGATTGTGTGTTATTTAAGTGATAATGCTGGGAAGCCGGCGTTTGGAAGATATATTGGCACGGGTGTTGTTAGGCGGAGATGAAGTCGAGGGACAGCAAACCATGCCAATATATCCTCCAAAGACCGACTTCAAGGGCATTACCACTTTTATACGGGTTACCAACATATTCAAATACTGATTGACATATTTTCATCCCAAACTTTATTTTGATCAATTTATTCATACTATTTCATCCTTCCACAAGATATAGTCCCGACACAAATGACCAGCCAGCTTGGGTTGCTACCGATTCGGTTGCCACAGACGCGACACAGTCGTTCAGTCTTTTTGTTCTGCATCTCTGGATTCGACCCAGTCGTTCGTTCTAAATGTTCCATTGCCACAATGGCTGGCAACATTCTTATCCCTTGCTTGCTAGCTAGCCAACTGCGGCTAATTTACTGTCACGTCAAACAGTGCAGACAGAATAACAACAGTAGCTGTATTTGCATTTGTTTAAGCTGTTTTACAGTGACATTTATTTGGATACATCCATAACAATGAGCTAATCAGGCACAATTTCACCTGGCATAGAGCATGTTCTCTAGTGCTCTCATCAGGACACTGTTGTGCAGAGGTTATAGCAAACAACACAGCTAACACAATCACTTCAAACTGAAGCAGAAAAGCCTGCAAACTAGCCGCACTTAATTTCACTTTTTTTCAATTGACATTTCTTTATATATATCACAAAATTATGCCAGCTGATTCATTATTTCGATAATGTTGCAAATGGCGGAGAGACAGACAGCAAGGTTTATGCAAATCTCTGCTGTTGAAAACTAAATTGTAGTCTAAAATAAATGTTAGATAATGTCAAGATGCTTTTTATAGTGGAGATCAAGTTTATAACTTGCCTGGCTGGATTGTGCAGTCAGATGGAACAGATTAAATAAGCATTTTAACTCATAGATTTAGCCGGTGGTGGAATAGACACCAGCTGAAATGCGCTTTTAACCAATCAGCATACAGGGTTCCAAAAGAACTCAGACCCCTCAAAAGAGCCCCCGAAGTGAAGAGGTGTTCTGAGTTCGCTTGAATTCCACAGTCCGGTTCCCTTTTTTAGGGCAGTGTGAACACAAAGCTCCCCAGGTTTGTTTGTTATTATTCCTGCACCATACACTAGACTACTGCAACACCAAATCCCCTTACATAACTCCTCACATTGGTGTCACAAAAGAGAGAAGATGATGATGTGTAGGTTCGTGGACAAAACGTCCAATTTTTGGATATTGATTAGCGATTTTCAAGGATGCACACAAATTCCTTAATATGTGTGGAGTTTTGTAATGACACGATGTTCAGATTATTTGTTTGCAATATGTGATTTATAGGCTTCATAAGCTGTTTATTAGATTGTGGGCTTTGAATAGTGTGAGAAGACAACAACATATTTGGTGAGAATCACAATTTAGGGTACAAAATCAATGGCTCTGGGGTCCTTAGGACTCTCCAACTCTGACTTTAGCACATTTAAGTTGACATTTAAAATGGTTATGGTAAGGTTTATGGTTAGGGGTAGGTAAGGGTTATGGTTACGGTGAGGATTTAGGGTAGGGACGCCCAAAGGATCCCAAATAGTAAAAACACCAAATCAACGCCCTCTTTTAAAGGGGCAGTAGCCTACATTGGATGTACAATTTTCAAATACAGCATTGTTTAATCTACAGTATTCTTTTATTTAGTCTGTTACCAATAATATTTACATGTTATTATTATCTTCTGATTATTATTATTGTGTCTCATCTTTTTTACTAAATGCAATATATTAGCTTCCAAAATGTAAAAACTTATATCTTGATGTCTGACAACATGTACTGATTGAATGGTTTGTGATACACTTTATAAAAACCCAGGGTGCAATGAGTGAATGTTGGAAAATGATCTTGGTTCCTTTCTAAACGTAGGAATGTGATTGCAAGGAGGACTCAGATCAGAAAATAGTTGAGCTGAACTGGTAAAAGACTTGAGTACTTATTCGAATGCAAGGGCAGTGTGAATATAAAGGGGAGTGAGTGCTTTCACTTTTTTTTACTCCTGAGTTCAGTTTATTAACCCCTCTGGGATATGTGGGACGCTAGCGTCCAAAAGCCAGAGAAAATGGAGAGCGCCAAATTCAAATAAATTACTATAAAAATCAAACAATCATGAAATCACACATGTAAGATACCAAAATAAAGCTACACGTGTAGCAAAAGCAAACAATGCTATTATCTGAGGATAGCAGCTCCTTAAACAAAAGAGAGAAAACATATTTCAACCCTGCAGGCGCGACAGAAAACGCAGAAATAAAAATATAAATCATGCTTTACCTTTGACAAGCTTCTTTTGTTGGCACTACAATATGTCCCATAAACATCACAAATGGTCCTTTTGTTTGATTAATTCCGTCGATATATCTTCAAAATGTCAATTTATTTGGCGCGTTTGATCCAGAAAAACACTGGTTCCAACTTGCGCAACGCGACTACAGAATATCTCAAAATTTACCTGTAAAATTTGCCAAAACATTTCAAACTACTTTTGTCATACAACTTTAGGTATTATTTAAAGTAAATAATCGATCAAATTGAAGATGGGATGATCTGTGTTCAATACAGGAAGAAAATAAACTAACGCTAACTTTCTGGTCACACGTCTCTAACAAACAGTACACTTGAAGTTACCCTCATTTTGAACAGGGCTACTTCTTCATTACACAAAGGAAAAACCTCAACCAATTTATAAAGACTGGTGACAACCTGTGGCAGCGGTAGGAACTGAAAGAAATCCCATTGAGAAATCTGGATTCCCAATGAAATCCCATTGAAAAGAGAGTGACCTAAAAAAAAAATCTGAATAGTTATTCCTCTGGGTTTCGCCTGCTACACAAGTTCTGTTCTACTCACAGACATGATTCAAACAGTTTTAGAGTGTTTTCTATCCAAATCTACTCATTATATGCATATCTTATCTTCTGGGGATGAGTAGCAGGCAGTTGAATTTGGGCATGCCCCCTGTCACCAATAAGTTTATTAAAGAGGACTGAGATTGGTTATTTTAAAGAGGACTATTATGTGAAATCACCCTGAGAGTGTTAAGTCACCTGTTGTGACATGACTTTATTAACATTAACCTGAAGACTGTTCTTTATTTAATCAACTATGTTTAATTGTTACTGGTTAAATGAATCATGTAACAATGAACTTATTAGGATTTGGGGTTTGCTTGTTAAAGAAGAGATGGAGAGAGAGACACTTAACATTGGCACTTTCAGAAACTACTCTCACTTACAGTAACCATATACATTGCACACGAACCGCTGCACGCTTTGAGTAAAAATCATGAATGTATTTACTTGTAATGCCTGGGTTCGCCGTGGATCTATCTCAGTGGATCTTTCCGCCTTGGAAGGGAGGTTGTGCCTTTTCGCGCCATGCTTATAATGCTCATGCTCTGATTGTCCAAAATGGTTCCGACAAGTCTTATACTGCTGTACTTCTTTGTAGTTGTCCGGTATCCGCTGACTTGTTGTGTAGTCCTGAACAGAACTACAGAGTTTATTTGTCTTCCATTCACTCTGGAAGATGCTTCTTTGAAGATAGTCTAGCTAGCCGTGTCGATGGTTCTTAGTGGGGTGATGAGAGTAGCATAATATCATGATTTGAGCAGAGTAGCTGACTGGTCATTCTTGAATTCACTTTTGAAGATACTTTACTGAGGACAGCTAATCAGTCTTACCTGTGATTGTCCGGGAGGTGAGTTTGTCTCTATGTCGTGTTGAGATTCAAAGTTCAAACCACTTAAACCTTGCAGCTTCACATCATTCTGGTCTAGTATGTTAATTTCTTAACCCATCATTTATACAGTTTGTTCGAAAGGGGCGGATCTGTCAGGCTGACACGCTCTCTGACTTCACTCAGGGGCGTGGCTAGTTGTAAAACAACGATCTCCTATAGCTTGTCAAATCACATCCCTCTCTTAACAAAAATACTTTCAGCATTTTTCATATTACATGCACAATGAATGGTGTGATAAGTTCGTACATGTAGTGGGTATACGTTCCAAGTTACAGTATTTCCTATAAAACATTTTTAATGACATCACAATAATGAACAACATTATATTAGTGTTCTGTAGATCGTTCTGACCAATCCCAAAGTTCTATGCTAGAAATATTGTTCCAGTATTTGCTTTTGAACGTGTTCGAGTTTCAAGGGGAAAAGTCTATTGCAACAAACAGCATCCTTTGGTGAATCTTGGTCGAGGGAAACCTGAATCTTCTCCCCTTGATTTACATAAGGATTTGAGTTGTTAATCCCTACTAGTTATTTCCTCCTCTTTGCAGGTGAGGGGGGGTCTGATTGAAGTTATTCATTGCAAACCTGATCGGACCTATTTGGATTCTCATAGACAGTCCTGACACAACACTGAAAGTGTTGTGTCTGTGGACCTATAAAGACAATGGAACAGTGTTAAATTAACACACTAAGTAAAAGGCAAAAGTGTGAGGACTCTTGCCAAAACATGTCCTTAAATAGCCCAATGCATTTCTATGGGAATATTTTGGACCTGCGCTTGTAGCCTGCCTTCCCGCATTTGGGACAAGACCCATTTTGATGCATTTTGACCATTTTTATTTAAATATTTCCCAGAGTGCCTTGCCTTTTGAGTTAATTGTAGAGTTACCATCCAAGTCTATATTTGTTATGACAGAGACATTGCATTCCTCCAATGTCAGTCCTATGGCCTTCACCAAGTGAGATCCTGAATTAGTATGTTAACAAGCCCACAAAATATGATTAACACAATACCATACATATTTCATAAGGCATCATTTTGAAGGCCTAGTTTAACCCTAATACAGGGGCCAGAAACTCATACACATCCCTTTGATCTAAAACCACACCCATCATTAGAATATTTCACTGCATGCTCTATTGAAGGTAATTGTTTGTATTAACTCATTCTTATTGGTCTATCAACTAATGGGTGACAGGGTTGGAGCGTTATGCTTAACAAGCCCAGTTTGACTACAAAACACTTTTAAAAACAGGGCAAATTAAGTGACAGAAACAGCATGTTTTGGCAGCAGAGGTGTGAGGTCAGTATGACATGTCCTGATGACAGCCCAGCATTCTTCTGTATTCTTATTTTTCATGTTTTGAATGTGCAAACCTACAATGTCCATCATAGAATATTGAACAAAAAGGTTCACTTATGGCGCTTTCAAGAGACCTGGGAACTCTGTAAAAACATCAATGGTCTTCAGGTTGGAAAGTAGGAGCCCGAGTCAGATGCCCGAGTTTCTGACATGGAATTCCGAGATGGATGATGTTCAACTTTTGTCATCATCCCATTTGTCTTGAACGCACTCAAGTCAGAAGTCAGAGATTTCCAAGTTCCGAGGTTGCAGTTAGTTTGAACGCTCCATACATTTTTCATGAGATTATTGACAATTTTGAAGTCGCGAGGTAACCAGGAAGTGACATCCCACTGACCTCTTACACTCTCCTCTGCTACCAAAATATGCAGTTTTTGTTTAAGTTTGTCTTGTTTTTAAAAGGTTCATAATGTGCAAAAGTACAATGTGAGCCTCAAAGTAGTGAAATAACATTGTTAACTAAATGTGTCATGAGTTTTATGATAATTTTGTAATGGTTATTGACTGAAGTTTTTAAAATGTTGCCATAGATAGCTAGTTATACTAAACAAAAATATAAAGATTCCAAGAACACAGGATGAGATGTTACTATCCTTTGTGCAAGCACTTCCAAGAGTTAATGAACAGTGAGCGTGGTGAAATTTGGGGAGCGCATCGTCAGTAGTGTACCTTTGGTTCCTAGGGTGTTTCGGCCTTTCACACTATACACCCTCCCCAAATGTGGCCAGCGACAGGGTGATCAATCCTACGCTTGCGTCCCATTCCCAATTAGTCATAGGAGTTGCCTTGTTGTTGATAGCAACATGCAACATTTTCAATGATTTTACTGAGTTACAGTTCATGTAAGGAAATCAGTAAATTTAAATGAATAAATTAGGCCCAAATCTATGGATTCCACATCACTGGGAATGCAGATATGCATATGTTGGTCAGAGATACCTTAAAACAAATTGGTAGGGGCGTGGATCAGAAAACCAGTCAGCATCTGGTGTGACCACGATTTGCCTCATGCAGTGCAACACATCTCCTTCACATAGAGTTGACCAAGTTGTTGATTGTGGCATGTGGAATGTTGTCCCACTCCTCTTCAATGGCTGTGCAAGGGTGATTGATATTGGCAGGAACTGGAACACGGTGTCATACCCCTCGATCCAGAGCATCCCACACATGCTCAATGGGTAACATGTCTGGTGAGTATGCAGGCCATGGAAGAACTGGGACATTTTCAGCTTCCAGAAATTTTGTACAGACCCTTGCGACATGGGGCACTGCATTACCATACTGAAACATTAGGTGATGGTGGTGGATGAATGGCATGACAATGAGCCTCAGTATCTCATCACAGTGCATTCAAATTGTCATGGATAAAATGCAATAGTGTTCATTGACCGTAGCTTATGTCTGCCCATTCCATAACAACATCGGCATCATCTGTTCACAATGTTGACATCAGCAGACCGCTCTCCAACACGATGCCATACACATATCTGTGGTTGTGACGCTGGTTGGATGTACTGCCATATTCTCTAAAACGACATTGGAGGCAGTTTATAGGAGAGAAATTAACAATTAATTCTCTGGCAACAGCTCTGGTGGACAATCCTATAGTCAGTATGCTAGTTGCACACTCTCTCAATACTTGAGACATCTGTGGCATTGTGTTGTGTGACAAAACTACACATTTTAGGGTGACATTTTATTGTCCCTAGCACAAGGCGCACCTGTGTAATGATCATGTTGTTTAATCAGCTTCTTCAATATGCCACACCTGTCAAATGGATGGATTATATTGGCAAAGGATAAATGCTCACTAACAGGGCTGTAAACACATTTGTGTACAACATTTGTCAGAAATACGCTATTTGTGCTGATGTAACATTTCTGTAACATTTCTCTTTTATTTCAGCTCATGAAACATGGGACCAACACATTACATGTTGTGTTTATTTTTTTGCCTAGTGTAGTTAGCCATTATTTGTCACATGCGTCGAATACAACGGGTGTGGACTTTACCCTGAAATGCTTGTTTACTTGCCCTTCCCAACGATGCAGAGTTAGAAATAAGAAAATAAGAAAAGTACAAAAAGTAACACGAGTTATAAAATACACAAAGATGAAGCTATATACAGGGAGTAGTAGTACCATATCACTGTGCAGGGGTAAGAGATATGTGAAGGAGATATGTACTGTACATACAAGCAGGGTAAAAGGGACATGAAATGAATAAATGCATGGGTAAATGCTTGCTAGCGTTACCAACCTGTGTTACTATGTTTTACTCACTAAATCGTTATTGCTACGAGTATGCAATGGGGAACTGAATTTGAATGATGATGCTTTGTTAAATCCATTAAAGAACAGTCACAACAGAAAAATTATAATGTAACGGTCTTCTTCTGGTGAAAGAGAGGCGGACCAAAATGCAGCGTGGTGGTTATTCATGTTTTTTAATAAAGACGACTATACATGAACAGACTAAACAAAACAAGAAAAGTGAAAACCTAAACAGTCCTATCTGATGCAAACACAGAGACAGGAACAATCACCCACAAAACCCAACACAAAACAGGCTACCTAAATATGGTTCCCAATCAGAGACAATGACTAACACCTGCCTCTGATTGAGAACCATATCAGGCCAAACATAGAAATAGACAAACCAGACACACAACACAGAATGCCCACCCAGCTCACGTCCTGACCAACACTAAAACAAGGAAAACACATACGAACGATGGACAGAATGTGACAGATAATCTCCTATTTTCTCCTGGTTAGCCTATTGTGTGCAAAGGTTGTTACATTGTAACTAAATAGATGTAACAATCAGCTTGGATCTCAAACCATGCTACAATATGAACTTTTTCACTGTTCCAAAATCTGATTATTACGCAACAGAACAGATAACATGGACTGCCTGCTAATTATTGATAGGCTATGTTTCAACTTGTCAATTTCAAGTTATTTTCTAACAAGTTGTATTTTCTATCAACAGTTTGAATTGAGGTGTGTTCCGCCTCCTAATTAATTTACATAGAAGTAGCAGATTTCAGCATTGCGGACAATTTATGTTTGAGGCTTTATTGAACCAGAAAAACGTCTCTCTTTGAGGAGAGCCCACCACACTTCACTCATGTTTGCGCAGATCAAGTATGCATATATTTGCACAGTCTTGCAAGAATAAGAACATTTTCTTGCTGGCGCTCGCTTTGGCTTCCTTGTTGTTTTCCTTACAAATAATAACTTTGGACAAGTGTGCTTCACTTTGATAGCGAGTTCCTTATTTTCTGTATATCGTGTTGTCATTTCTACAGAAGGCGCATACGGTATGTATGGAGCATAATGTATTTACAGTTTTATTCAGATTTTGTTTTCAAGTACTTGTGACAAATAATGTATTCCGATTATTGCATCTATTTTAATGGACAACTATGATGTGTGTAAAATACTTTTTTGAAGATTGTACTGATTATAATGAGCTAAGCTATTTCCCAGCTATGTGTGTTTGTTGACATTATACATTATACAATGCATTCTGGGTGTCACAAAAGATGTTATAATGAGGTGAAGGAATGGTTCACTCATCTTTTGGGTGAACTTCAGGAAGTGAATGAAGGGGAGTGGATGATCGTAGATGACACACCCCCTTCAACATGTATACAATAAACAGACCAAACTCATCTTGTCTCCTCTTATTATCTTTGGTTGATGCGAAAAAATAAACAATCCGGCTTTCTAGAAAGTGCTTTACTCAATTATTTAGATCAATGATGAGCTCATCTGTGACGTGATTAATTATATATAGTAACTGCTTTCAGCTAATTCATATTGCAGTTTCTGTCAGCTGAGAGTTATAAAAATATGACTGCTTGTGTTACGTCAATCTTTCCTCAGTTAGCTCTAGGACAAATGTAGCCTACATTTTCCTGTTTGGAGGATTGTGTTATGCTGTAACTGACTTCTGTGAATGTCTGAACATGGCATCCAAAAATAAACTGGTCACATTCTGGACATAACTTTGTAAGGACTATGTGTGTTTCTGCAAAATGTTTCTGTGATAAAGTGTGGCCGGCTCAAATGCTGATTGTTGCATCAATCGAAAATTAATGTTCGTAATAAGTGTTCTAATCTATAGAATGGTCACACCCGTTTGTTGGTATGTGTGAAAAGGTTAAAGTTCAAAGAAATACTGTGTTCTTATGAGAGTGACCCAAACAAGACAGAAAAACTTAATCAAGTGAGCAAAATAAGTATATATTGTCATAAAATTAGTTTTAATTTAAATAACCAATTCACTTTCTTTCAAATAGACCAAAAATAATCAAGTTCAGAAAGTCCAAATTCTAAATAGAATTCCTCTCCAAAATTGTCCCGAAGTCAATCAAAAAGTAAAGATGAGCAATCTCTCTTCAAAATGCCAAAAGATAGGTAATCCAATAAAGTAAGTAAAAAAATACAGTTAACAGGATAGATATCACCAGTTTGTGGTAGCAGAGGGAAATCCACCCTTGTGGAGATTTCCTTACAATAGCTCAATTATTCATGGGATCCTCTGAAACCAACAACATAGGTATCATTTGTAGTTGGAGTAACAATTCACAATAATGTGCAAAAAGTTGTCACGCCTTGGTGATTGTATTTTGTGTTTTTGGTATATGTTTGGGTAAGCCAGGGTGTGACATGGGTTTATATGTTGTGTTTCGTATTGGGGTTTGTAGTAATTGGTATTGCGGCTGATTAGGGGTGTGTCTAGTTAGGCTTGGCTGCCTGGGGCGATTCTCAATCAGAGTCAGGTGCTTGTCGTTGTCTCTGATTGAGAACCGTATTTAGACAGCCTGACTTTCGCGTTGTATTTTGTGGGTGTTTGTTCCTGTCTTAGTGTTGTAGTCACCAGATAGGCTGTAATAGGTTTCACGTTTCGTTTGTTGTTTTCATATACAGTTATTTCATGTACCGCGATTATTTTCATTAAAGTCATGAATAACCTACACGCTGAATTTCGGTCTGACTCTCTTCATTCAACAGACGAATGACGTTACAGAAACACCCACCACCACTCACAGACCGAGCAGCGTGTGAACTGGCAGGATCTGAAGGAGGACGTTATGGACAGCAGAAGCATGGAGTATACTACGTGGGAAGAAATCGACAGGTGGGCGGCCGACCCAGAGCGAGTGCAGGAGCCCGCCTGGGATTCCCTACAGCAATGCGAAGAGGGCTATAGACGTATGGAGTCGAAAAGGAAAGCACGGCTATACAGAGCGAAAACCGAAAGTAACGGGAGAAAGCGCAGAGAGAGAGTGGCTGAGTCAGGAGTCAGACCTGAGCCTACTCTCCCTATTAATTGTGTAGAGCAGTTGCAGTGGGAGAGACTGCACCATTTGGAGATTTGGACATGGGAGGAGGAATTAGACGGAAAAGGACCCTGGGCGCAGCCGGGAGAATATCGCCGTCCCAAGGAGGAAATAGAAGCAGCTAAAGCGGAGAGGCGCAGGTATGAGGAGGCAGCACGGCGACGCGGTTGGAAACCGGAAAGTCACCCCAAAAAAATGTATTGGGGGGGGCTAGAAGGGAGAATAGTTATGCCAGGTAGGAGACCTGCGCATACTGGGCAGGCACCGTGTTATGCTATGGAGCGCACGGTGTTTCCAGTGCGGGTGCAGAGCCCGGTGCAGCACATACCAGCTCTTCCTATTGGCCGGGCTAGAGTGGGCATCGAGCCAGGTAAGCTTGGGCAGGCTCGGTGCTCAACAAAATGTCAATGGTGGCCATCTTAGCTTTGCCATTGCAAATAACGCAGTCAGAATTGGCAGATACATACCACAATAGCATGAAAATGTATATGTGTACTGTATGTGCCTATCACCTCACACTTGTGTCAAAGTCACAGATCTCCCCGAAGTAGGGTTTCAGGTTCACTACATTCACTGCATCTTCTTTGTCACTGTGACTTAGCCATCCGACTCAGTAGTTCACTGGTGCTAGTCTTTTCATCACTAGCTTCAGAGGCTTTGGACTGGGGGTGAGCCCTGACTCAGACCAAATGTCCCACCTGAAAGTACGCTGGTCTCTGGTGGGCATTGTAGTATATGATTTCTCTGTTTTGGGCCACTCCCACATTTCTTCTCAACCTCCTCTTCAATGTGATGTTGGTGTTCCAGTAGAGTGTATTGTGGTTGAGCAGGAGCTGGTGCTTGATGTATGAGTATCTCCAGTGGCTCTTTGAGATTCCTGCCAATGGCAAGTTGTTCAAGGGTGCGACCAGTAGAATCATGTTTGGAGTTGTTTATGGTAAACTGGAATTCAAGCAACCGCTTATCCCACTCTCTGTGATGCTCAACTACGAAAAATGCCATCATGGTCTTCAGAGTCCTATTTACACATTCAGTGAGGTTTGTCTGAGGGTGGTAGCTGGTAGTCAGATTTTGCATCATTCCCCACTTTGTAGAGCTCTTGGGAAATGGTCCAATAAAGTCCATACCCATCATGTGGCCAGTCTCCTCTTGCTCTGTAGATTACGTGAAACCAGCAGGTTTGCTGTTGACAGCTTTGTGTTGCTGACAGATGCTGCACTTTTTGACATGTTGCCAGATGTCTCTCCTTTCAATCGGCAAACAAGCCACTTTCTTTCTGTTGTGGAAGTAATGAAGGAAGATAGTGACAAGTTTCTTAGGCATAACCAGTTTATACTTTTTCCTTCTCCTTTGACAGGAACAGTCCTGTACAAAACGTTCTGTTGTACTTCCCATCCAATCCTGTTAGGCTGGTCATCATCAGTCTCTCCTTTAGCTTTAAATTCCTTCATGCAGTCATCATTGTTTTGAGAACATGCAATCTCTGTGAGGGATGTCTGCAGATCAGAGACACAGGTTGCTTGTTTGCTAGCCAGATGAGGAGCCATCACTGGATTGTCTGAAGGTCCTGCAGCCCAGGAGAGAGCGTCTGGGACGACATCAAGCCTCTAAAATCAACGCAAAACTAATAGGAGCCAACAGGATTGCCAACAAACACCACAGGGGCTACCTATAAAAATTGAAACAGTTTTGAGGACAGCATTCTTTAAAATGTTCTCCATTTTTTTCAGATGATCTCTTTCTTAACACCCGATGGGGTCTGGACCAAATCTTGATGTCATCTGAGGTAAGTATGACATACTTGGTCACATTGGTTCTTCCCATCTTCTCTGAACAACAGATGGCCAAGATTGGAAAAGAGGCTCTCAGTAGGTTGCCTACTGAGCAGGTCAATTAAATATGTGAATGGATCTGAGAGGGTATGACCTCTAGTGGAGAGAACAGAGGTCATGGCTACATGAAGGCAGGTTAAGTCCTTGTGCTGTAGTCTTATTTGGGTCTGAACCAGGTCAATTGATGGGAAAAGGACAATTTTCCATTTATGTTCAGTCCATAGTTGCGTTCTCCAAAGTTCATTTGAATTCCTGTTTAGGCAAAGAAATTAGAGGAAAGGCCAAGTGGTTTTCAGCCATGACACAGAGTTTAAGGGGCTTCACAGTCCCATGCCACACATAAGTGAGGTAAGATATTCCTACAGCTGTGTGTGACTTTCCATCAGCGAGTACAAATTCTCTGGAGCACAATAAAATGAGCTGATCACCTGATTTGGCCAACTGCTACCATAGCTGCTTCTACATTAAGGTAAATATGCACACAGTATCTAACACAGCCACCCCTTGGGTGCTCTGCATTTTGAGGGGGATCACCAAAAAGCAGGAAATTCAGCTTGTGCTGTGTTGAGTAGGTGCACCATCAGTGGAGTTTTTCGACCTCTGTGTTTGTTTTTTCTTATTTCTCTCTTGTGATTATCATTGTAACAAATTGCTTTAAATTTGCAGCAAAATATTTACAGTTATCTGCTTTAATTATATATTACAATTATGACGTAGAAGTCCGTCACTGGCCGCGGGCAGCATTTGGTTCTTTAACGCACACACATATTCATCACTCCTCCCTGCGCCATTATAAGATAAGTTAACAATGTGGGTCGACACACAAATTAACTTCTCTCTTGGTGCATGCATTTCACACTTGTCAATGTTCATATTTGAGAGATACAATAATTATTATACTTATCAATGTTGTGGATGAGCGCATTGTTTGTTTGTTCTGTTCCTCTCACTCCATCTCTGTAGCTTCCGGGTATGCTGGAAAAGGACCCGAGCTAAGGGAATTGGGTTGGCTTTATAGTGCCTGTCCCAAATGGCTCATTAATGCATATGGGCATATTGAAAGATATTGTCAGTAGTGATGTAATGTTGTAAATGTTATGTTGTGATATTGTTTAAAACCGTGTTGCAATGTATATCCTTTAGTATGTTTAGTTCATGGAAAATGTAGGTTTGTATTGTTAATTGATTAATTAATTAGGGTTAATTGTTCTGAGGGGAGGGGCTAGCCCTACAAAAGGAGCCTCTCTTTCAGTCATGGGGAGGCATTTTTGGATTGAGCTGTGGATGGGGCAGCATTGTTTTTAAGCTGTCCCATAAGATAGACGTTGATGGCAGTACTGTTGTTTTTTGTTCCGGAATCACTTGTAAATAAACACCTTAGCACAGAAGATCTTTTGCGGCTCCGCCATCTTTTTATTTTGATAGAGGTTAGGTTATCCAGTTTAGCCTTCTGGCCTACTCTACGTGACAACAATATAGGACTGTAAAGAGCAATGCATTATGGAGGCTCAATGGCATTCTGCTAATTTGACAATGCACTTCTACAGTAAAGTACTGTATTACCTGTTTTGCTGTATATTTACTGCAGCATTCTGTAAATTATGGTCCATTGTGAAAACATTTTGTGGGAGGACAGACTTGAATATGTTCCGGTTTACATCCAATGGCATTGAGGAATACTCCACCTCAGTCATCGGCTTCATCAATAAGTGCATCGATGACGTCGTCCCCCAGTAACTGTACGTACATATCCCAACCAGAAGCCATGGATTACAGGCAACATACACATCAAGCAAAAGGCTAGAAGGCTAAATGAACCATCAAACAAGCAAAGTGTGAATACATGATTAAGATTGAATAAACTACACCGGCTCTGATCGTCGTTGGATGTGGCAGGGCTTGAAAACTATTACAGACTACAAAGGCAAACCCAGACGCAAGCTGCCCAGTGACGCGAGCCTACCAGATGAGTTAAATGCCTTTTATGCTTGCTTCGAGGAAAGCAACACTGAAGCATGCACAAGAGCACCAGCTGTTCTGGATGACTGTGTGATAACGCTCTCAGTAGCCGATGTGAACAAAACCTTTAAACAGGTCACCATTCACAAAGCCCCTATGTCAGACAGATTACCAGGACGTGTACTCAAAGCATGCGTGGACCAGCTGTCAAGTGTCTTCACTGGCATTTTCAACCTCTCCCTGACCGAGTCTGTATTTCCTACATGTTTCAAGCAGACCACCATAGTCCCTGTGCCCAAGGAAGTGACGGTTATCTGCCTAAATGATTACCGTCGGTAGCTATGAAGTGCTTTGAAAGGCTGGTCATGCATCACATCAACAGCATCCTCCTGAACACCCAATTTGCATACTTCCCCAACAAATGATGCAATCTCAATCGCGATCCACACTGCCCTTACGCACCTGGACAAAAGGAACACGTATGTGAGAATGCTGTTCATCGACTACAGCTTAGCGTTCAACACGATAGTGCCCACAAAGCTCATCACTAAGCTAAGGACTCTGGGACCAAACACCTCCCTCTGCATCTGGATCCTGGACTTCCTGACGGGCTGCCCCCAGGTGGGAAGACTAGGCAACAACACGTCTGCCACGTTGGAACTCAACACTGGGGCCCTTCAGGGATATGTACTTAGTCCCCTCCTGTACTCCCTGTTCACCCATGACTGCATGGCCAGGCACGACTCCAACACCATCATTAAGTTTGCTGACGACACAACAGTCGTAGGCCTGATCACAGACAACGATGAGACGGTCTATAGAGAGGAGGTCAGAGAACTGGCAGTGTGCCAGGATAACAACCTATCCCTCAACGTAACCAAGACAAAGGAGATGATTCTGGACTACAGAAAAAGGAGGACCGAGCACTCCCCCATTCTCATCGACGGGGCTGAAGTGGAGCAGGTTGAGCGCTTCAAGCTCCTTGGTGTCCACATCAACAACTAACTAGAATGGTCCAAACACACCAAGACAATCATGAAGAGGGCACGACAAAGCCTATTCCCCCTCAGGAAACTAAAACGATTTGGCATGTGTCCTCATATCCTCAAAAGGTTCTACAGCTGCAACATCGAGACCATCCTGACTGGATGCATCACTGCCTGGTACGGAAACTGCTTGGCCTCCGACCGCAAGGCAATACAGAGGGTAGTGCGTACGGCCCAGTACATCATTGGGGCAAAGCTGGCTGACATCCAGGACCTCAACACCAGGCGGCCCTAAAGGCCCTAAAATTCGTCAAGGCCTCAGCCACCCCAGTCATAGACTGTTCTCTCTATGACCGCATGGCAAGAGGTACCAAGTCTAGGAGATTAGGGCTTCTTTGTGGGCTATACTCGGCCTTGTCTCAGGATGGTAAGTTGGTGGTTGAAGATATCCCTCCAGTGGTGTGGGGGCTGTGCTTTGGCAAAGTGGGTGGGGTTATATGCTTCCTGTTTGGCCCTGTCCGGGGGTATCATCAGATGGGGCCACAGTGTCTCCTGACCCCTCCTGTCTCAGCCTCCACTATTTATGCTGCAGTAGTTTGTGTCGGGGGGCTAGGGTCAGTTTGTTATATCTGGAGTACTTCTGTCTTATCCGGTGTCCTGTGTGAATTTAAGTATGCTCTCTCTAATTCTCTCTTTCTCTCTTTCTTTCTCTCTCTCAGAGGACCTGAGCCCTAGGACCATGCCTCAGGACTACCTGGCATGATGACTCCTTGCTGTCCCCAGTCCACTTTGAGATATCAGCTGATGTACGAAGGGCTATATAAATACGTTTGATTTGATTTTACCCCAAGCCATAAGACTTCTGAACAGTTAGTCCAATTGCTATCCGGACAATTTGTATTGTGTGCCCACCCCCAACTACAGGTGGGTGCTGCTATGGTGACCAGTGAGCTGAGATAAGGGGGGAATTTACCTAGCAGGGTCTTGTAGATGACCTGGAGCCAGTGGGTTTGGCGACAATTAGCCCGACCAACCGGTGCCCCCGCACATTGTTTACCCGGGCTATCTGCATTGTGTCCCGCCACCGAACCAACCGCCAACCCCTCTTTTACTCTACTACTACTCTTTGTTTTGTCATATATGCATAGTCACTTTAACCATATCTACATGTACATACTACCTCAATCACCTCCACTAACCGGTGCCTCGCTACTGTTATAGCCTCGATATTGAATATAGCCACGGTACTGTTATTTTACACTGTCTTTTTACTGTTGTTTTTATTTTTTTACTTACCTATTGTTCACCTAATACCTTATTTATTTTTAAATACTTAGAAATTGCACTGTTGGTTAGAGGCTGTAAGTAAGCATTTCACTGTAAGGTCGAAGTATACCTGTCGTATTTGGCGCATGTAACAAATTTTAGTTGATTTGAAGATTGCTGTGTACGGTTGACTGAAGAACAGAATTAGTATTCTAATGGAATCTGGAATCTGTACTGGAGGTGACTGACTGGGTGGTACAAAAGATGGAACCAAATTCTCCCACAGCACACAGTCTATGTGTGTTCCCTTTATTTGGGTAGTTTCTGTTCAGAGGGGTAAAGGAAACGTTAGAGTGTTTTCTATCCAAATCTACCAAATATATGCATATCCTATCTTCTGGGCCTGAGTAGCCGGCAGTTTAATTTGGGCACGCATTTCATCCAAAATTCCGAATGCTGCCCCCTACCCTAGAGAAGTTAAACAAATCAAAAAATATATTTTAGGTTTAAGATTCTTCAAAAACCCTTTGCCTTGATGGCAGCTTTGCACACTCTTGGCATTCTCTCAAGCAGCTTTGCCTGGAATGCTTTTCCAACAGTCTAGAAGGAGTCCCCACATATGCTGATGCTGCTTTTCCTTCACTCTGTAGTCCAACTCATCCCAAACCATCTCAATTGGGTTGAGGCCGGGTGATTGAGGAGGCCAGGTCATCTGATGCAGCACCATCACCCTCCTTGGTCAAATAGCCCTTACACAGTTGCATCTGAATCTTAACACTTCTTAGAGCTGAGATCCCGCCAACGGGATCGATATGACAACAGCCAGTGAAAGTGTAGGGCGCCAAATTCAAAATAATAGAAATTCCATAATTACAATTCCTCAAACATAGAAGTTTTTCACACCATTTTAAAGATACACTTCTTGTTAATCCCTCCAGTGTCCGATTTTAAAAATGCTTTACGGCGAAAGCACCACAAACGATTATGTTAGGTCAGAGCCAAGTCACAGAAAAACACAGCCATTTTTCCAGCCAAAGAGAGGAGTCCATCAGAAATAGAGAAAAAATGTATCACTAACCTTTGATGATCTTCATCAGATGACACTCATAGGACTTCATATTACACAATACATGTATGTTTTGTTTGATAAAGTTCATATTTATATAAAAAGATCTCAGTATATATTGGCGCGTTATGTTCAGTAGTTCCAATAACATGCTGTGATTTTGCAGAGAGCCACATCAATTTACTGAAATACACATAATAAATGTTGATGAAAATACAAGTGTTATGCATGGAACTTTAGATACACTTCTCCTTAATGCAACCGCTGTGTCAGATTTTAAAAAAGCTTTAAGGAAAAAGCAAACCATGCAATAATCTGAGTATGGCGCTCAGAGACCAAACAAGCCAAAAAGATATCCGCCATATTGTGCAGTCAACAGAAGTCAGAAATAACATTATAAATATTCACTTACCTTTGATAATCTTCATCAGAATACACTCCCAGGAATCCCAGTTCCACAATAAATGTTTGTTTTGTTTGATAATGTCTATCATTTATGTCCAAATAGCTACTTTTGTTAGCGTGTTTTGTAAACAAATCCAAACTCAAAGCGCATTCACTAGGAGCAGACGAAATGTCAAAAAGTTCCGTTACAGTCCGTAGAAACATGTCAAATGATGTATAGAATCAATCTTTAGGATGTCTTTAACATAAATCTTCAATAATGTTCCAACCGGAGAATTCCTTTGTCTGTAGAAAAGCAATGGAACGTGAGCTACCTCTGACGTGAACGAGAGTCACGAGCTTGTGGCACTCTGCCAGACCACTGATTCAAAGAGCCCTTATGAGCCCCTCCTTTACAGTAGAAACATCAAACAAGGGTCTGAGTACTGTTGACATCTAGTGGAAGCTTTAGGAAGGGAAACATGACCAATATCCCACTGTATCGTCAATAGGGAATGAGTTGAAAACGACCAACCTCAGATTTCCCACTTCCTGGTTGGATTTTTTCTCAGGTTTTTGCCAGCCATATGAGTTATGTTATACTCACAGACATCAATCAAACAGTTTTAGAAACTTCAGAGTGTTTTCTATCCAAATATACTAATAATATGCATATATTAGCAACTGCACCTCTGGGCACCTTATTCATCCAAGCTACTCAATACTTGCCCCAGCCATAAGAAGTTTAAGGTGTCAAAACCGGCCCAACTTCCCCCTTTCCTCTCCTGTGGGAGAGAGGGGGGGGGGGGGTCTGGTTATCTGTCAGCCATTTGCCAAGCTGATCCAAGGCCTTAGATTCCCAGGAAGGAGAGAGTCATGACAACAGCTATAATAACTGATAGACATGTCTTTCTTTCTGTCTCTGTCCTTGAGTTTATCTGTTAGTCTGTCTGTCTGTCTTTTACCCATTTCAGCTTTATCACCAACTTTTTTGCATTGATTGCAATGTATGAGTTGTGAAGCATATCCTTTTGAGAAATCTTCACAGACTGACACCTATCAATGATATCATGTTGAGCTAAAAGGTGTGATGTTTGTCTTGTGACTCAAATGAAGACAGATCCATTAACACACGTGTGTGTTTTTCTGTCATTGATGAGCTTCTCAGCAGGCCACAAGGGGAATATGCGCCCCCAGCGTCCCTCAATGCCCAGCAAAAGCACTATTTCTTGAAAAATAGTCGATTAATTTTAGAAAATCTATGCAGAGAGGACATTCTGGCACACCAATGGGCAAAGCTCGCCACTGGCAGCAATACAGGTGCTGAGACAACGGTAAACCTGTCATCCTCTACTTTAAAGACCCCTTCAGAAGGAGTGTCAAAATCAGCAGTGACTGTCAACAAAGCGCTGTCTGTCTAGCTCTTCTCTCTCTCTTTTTCTCTGGCTGCAAATCTCTCAGTTAATTCTTGTCACACAGCCCTGGTCACATTTCTGAAGACAAATAAATGCCATGTCTTATATAAAGCGGTAGAGGAATCAACCTCTGAAATCTTAAAGGAAAAATGAAGTAAAGACACATAACAGAAAGAAAGAAGCACTATCATTTTAGGACCTAATACCACACCCAATCACTCACTGTCAATTGCTGCATTTGTTGAAAAATGACTGTACCTTGTGTGAGAGGTATGTCTGACAATATGATGGTGCTAAGTGGACTGAAGGGGGTCAAGGTCTCTGAGAAATCAGTTTGGCTTTTGACACCACTGAGGTAATGACTAAGCATTGGCCATCAGTGGATTTCAATAAATCAAAGAAATAACTGGGCAGCCTTGGCCGAGAATCTCATCAGTTGGATATGTTAACTGAGGACTAAGTGACAGCTGTTTAGATAGTGGCTGGGTTCCTATCCTAGGACCTCACACTCGGCACTGGTAATATATGTAGAGGAGGAGTCTCCAACCTTTTCTAGCCCCATAAAATAATTTGTAAAATAAAACATTGTTTTCTCCTATTTTTTTTGTTTTATGTTGATTTGTTTTAGTTTAAGTTTTTTAGAGAAACAACAAATAAAATACATATTTCTTTTTTTACCCTAAAACTCATAGTTTACAGGCCACATCATGCCTGGAAGTTACATTATGCTGGCTTGCAAAATGATGTGCAATTCCTATTGGAGTCGGGGATATTAAATACTTGGAATTTGTATTCACCCTCA
This sequence comes from Oncorhynchus gorbuscha, assembly GCF_021184085.1. Lineage (NCBI taxonomy): Eukaryota > Metazoa > Chordata > Actinopteri > Salmoniformes > Salmonidae > Oncorhynchus > Oncorhynchus gorbuscha. The sequence continues at coordinate 27,478,319 of NC_060179.1, read as the reverse complement.
ACCTGCATTTAGAAAGACTGCCAGGGTTAGGAAGTCTAAAATATGAGAGTACCTTAAACATCTAAACTAGAACAACCATTTGGGTGATAGTTTAGGTAATACAGTAGCAAGATGGCACCGACAGAGAGGGTCACCTAGCTTCTAATCCTTAGGAAACTTTGCAGTATTTTGTTTGTTTTTTATGTATAATTTCTTACATTGTTAGCCCCAAAAATATTAAGTGTTATTACATACAGCCGAGAAGAACTATTGGATATCAGAGCGACGTCAACTTACCAGCACTACGAGCAGGAATAAGACTTTCTGAAGAACATCCTTTGTCTGATCCACGCAAGGCATTCAAACTGATTCCAGAGGCTAACCCAAAACAATGTCGCCACAAAAGAGGTAGACGGAGTGGCCTTTGGATCATACTTCGGGGGTGCTCACACCACCCACCACTTCCGAGTATATTACTCGCTAAAGTCCCGTCTCTAGATAACAAGGTAGATAACAAGATAAACAAAATGAGGACAAGGGTTGCTTTCCAGAGAGACATCAGGGATTGTAACATACTCTGTTTCATGGGAACATGGCTCTCTGGGGATATGCTGTCGGAGTCGGTACAGTCACCGGGAATCTTTGTGCGTCATGCCGACAGAAATAAATATCTCTCCGGAAGAAGAAGGGCGGGGGTGTATGTTTTCATGACTAACGACTCATGGTGTAATTCTAACTACATATCAGAACTCAAGTCCTTTTGTTCACCTGACCTATAATTTCTCACAATTAAATGCCGACTGTATTATCTCCTGAGAGATAATATTATTGTTTTTGTCACAGCTGTGTATATCCCCCCTCAAGCTGATACCACGATGGCACTCAAGGAACTTCACTGGACTCTATGCAAACTGGAAACCATACATCCTGATGCTGCATTTATTGTAGCTGGGGATTTTTAACAAAGAAAATTTGAGAACAAGGCTACCTAAATTCTATCAGCATATTGATTGTAGTACCTGCGCTGGAAAAACACTGGATCACTGCTACTCTAACTTCCGCAATGCATACAAGCCCCTCCTGTGCCCTCCTTTCTGCAAATCTGACTGACGACTCCATTTTAATCCTCCCTTCCTATAGGGAGAAACTCAAACAGGATGTACCCATGACAAGGACTATTCAACACTGGTCTGACCAATCGGAAACGGACTGGGACATGTTCCGGCTAGCTTCAGAGAATAATATCAATTTAAACGCTGAATCGGTGAGTGGGTTCATAAGGAAGTGCATAGGAGCTGTTGTGACAAATTAAAACCTACCGTAACCAGAAATCGTGGATAGATGGCGGCATTCGCGCAACACTGAAAGCTTGAAACAACGCATTTCACCATGGAAAGATGACTGGCAATATAGCCGAATACAAACAGTGTAGTTATTCCCTCCGCAAGGCAATCAAACAAGCAGTGTAGGGAAAATGTGCAGTCACAATTCAGTGGCTCAGACATGAGACGTATGTAGCAGGATCTACAGACGATCACGGACTACAAAAATAAATCCAGCCACGTCACGGACACCGACGTCTGGCTTCCAGACAAACTAAACACCTTCGTTGCCCACTTTGAAAATAATACAGACGCGGCCCGCTAACAAGGACTGTGGGCTCTCCTTCTCGGTGGCCAACGTGAGTAAGACATTTAAAAGTGTTAACCCTGGCAAGACTGCCGGCCCATCCCTATCCGCATGCGCAGACCAGCGTGGTGTTTTTACAGACATGTTCAATCTCTCCCTATCAACATGGCCACCATTGTTTCTGTACTCAAGAAGGCAAAGGTAACTGAACTAAATGACTGTTATCATGAAGTGCTTTGAGAAACTAGTTGAGGATCATATCACCTCCACCTCATCTCTCACTCTAGCCCCACTTCAATTTGCATAGTGCAAACCAATAGGTCCACAGACAATGCAATCGCCATCACACTGCACACTGCCCCATCCCATCTGGATAAGAATGCCTATGTAGAATGCTGTTCATTGACTACAGCCCAGCATTCAATCATAGTACCCTCCAAGATCATCATTAAGCTTGAGGACCTGGGTCTCAACCCTGCCCTGTGGAATTGGGTTCTGGACTTCCTGATGGGCCACCCCCAGTTGGTGAAGGTAGGAACCACCAACTCCACTTTGCTGATCCTCAACACTGGGGCCCCACAAGGGTGCGTGCTCAGCCCACTCCTGTACTCCCTGTTCACCCATGACTGCA